>NW_026693476.1:7547500-7890191 GCF_021218885.2 Marmota monax | reverse complement strand
ACTCCCCTAGGAGTGAAGCCCCTGATAGGAGACTGAATACTTCATCTATGGCAGCCATGGGCTGTATTCAGTAGAAAATGTCTCCATCTGAGTTCACCGGTAGTCGAATATTTTCTAGCTTTCCTTTGACCACCAAGCAGGACTCCAATTGGCAGGCACCTGGGGAAGCTAGCACGTGCTGTTAATGATTGTCATCCCTGTTCCAGGAATAACAAGAACCTCTGCAGTACCCCGGTGATTCTTGTTGGCCCACTGGGCATGTCACTCTGGAGGCGGAGGTGTTTTGTGTAAACAGTTCTTGAAGGTTAAAACATTTTGTCCCTCGCTTCTTTCATCATTTACTTGTGTTTCAGACCCATGACAGCTTGGTAGATAGTGGTGATCTCATAGTTTCCCATTCCAGCCAAGGCATAGGGGTCATCATCAGGTTTGAAGCCCAACTGGCCTGGCTGGTACTGGGCCCAGTTGGTGAAAGAGCATGTCAGCTGGTCAGCGGAGCCTGGACCCAGAAGAGGCTGAGCAGCTATCACAGAGAAAGCTCCCTGGGGTTCACGAGTTTCTTAAGAAACCACACATTTCCTATCAACTTTCTCACCTAAGTATCAAGGGGAAGGTGAAGATGAACATGAGAACTTTATGTATTGCAGTAAATCCATTATTAGGAGGCACTTCGGAGATAAAGACCTCTCTTAGAAAGATCTCTGTCCCTCTAAGAGAGAAGTAAAGAACTTTAGAAATCATTGCCTTTAGCTGCAAACTTTAAAGATGATGAGCCCTCGTTTGGATGGGTCCTAGTCCTCTCTACATGCTAATAGCAATGACTAATGCATACTTTGCACTTAGGTACTAAGCATTTTCTTAGAAATTCACCTACATTCACTCATAACTCCTTACCCTATGAGGTAGGTATTATTCTTTTTCCCTTTTACCCACTTGGAAACTGAAACACAAAAAGAATGACAGTGTAAATCTATGTAGCATTTGTAGCTGCATCCCCCACCCGAGGGGGTAAATGAGCTGTTCCCTAGGAGTCCAGAGAGTCCTGGCTTCTGGTTTGGATTCTACCACAAACTCCCTATATTACTTGGGGCAGGTCATATGGCTTATCTCTGCCATGGCTAAATGGGTCTGTGAGTTGGGGTGCTAGTGTCTCTCCTGTATACCTCCAGAGAAGACTAGGAAGATAATAGATTTAAAAATGCTTTCACCAGGAAGAAGAAACTCCATAAATGCTTCACCATGTTATTTTTTTTTAATTGAGTCATTAATTTTTAAGAACACCATCTAATTGGTTTTAGCTTTAGGGTTGTAGGCCTTTGGTCCCAATCCTTTAAACTTAGTAGAGTGAGCTTGGCTATCTTGCCTCACTGGGAGTGCCTCCCTCCTCTCACCTCCCCCCTCTTGACTTCATATCCCCTCCTCTCCTGAGCTTTGCTATGATTTCCTGTAAATATTGATATTGGCAGTGCTCACAAAGTTCAAATCTATTTAAGAACGCTTTACTGATAGGGAAATAATACTATCTTGATTTTATTTTACAAGAAGAAAAGATTGGACTCAAGTTTGAGAGTCATATTAATAAGCTCCATTGTGGAATTAAAAATGTTTTATGTATGGTGGGCTATATTCTCTATTTGGATAGTGAGGCAATTAATGGGCTATTTCACTCTCTCTTTGTCAGGCAGAAGTACTGATAAACTTTGCAGTTGTTCATTCTTTGCAGTCATTTATTCACACGTTGTGAAAACACAGATCCTTACTTAAGCCAAGATGAACAGGACGGTGGCCTACTCTTTTTTTTTTTTTTATTAATTAATTTTATGGCCTACTCTTTTTTTTCCCCCAAATTCATTACCTCCTTTCCTTCTACTGATTTTCCTATTGCAATTCCTCCTACTTGGTCCCAGCCCTCTACTCATGGACCAGCCTTTGCTGGTTTCTAGGTGCTCAGGAGGCTCTTTCCCTCTATAATACCTCCCTGGGTTTAGTTGGTCTCAGGGCATCCACCATAATGGCCATCCGACCTTGAGCCCACTGGGTGGCACCCTAGGTGGTTCTTTTCCCTAGGCCAACACCTGCTCCTATTGCTGGTATAACTGTGAATGGCTCCAAAGTTCTGCCACTGAAGATCTCACCAGGATAGACTTTTTGAGTCCTCTGCTTCTCTGATCTCCACAAATCACAGGTCACTGAGATCTCCAGTGCTCCTTCATTGATCCAGGAGTTCCCCCTCTTCTCAGGACCCTCCATTCCACTCCCCAATCACTGCCTTTAAAGGCTTGTCACTGTGACAGTGTGCCAAAACCTCCTTCTATTCTAAGTCTGTTCTATATGTGGCACCAAATAAGTGAGTTAAGATGTAATGTCTTCCCATTCCCTCATAAAAAGAATCCTTTTTCCTTTCCTGTCTTCAAGATTCCACAGTCTTCCTTAACTTACTTTTCTGGCCTTACCTCCTGTTAGCTCCTTGTATACTAAATTGTTCTATTCTTCATGCTGACAACAGTCTGACTTCTGTCTCTTTGCTGAGACTATTCCTTTCATCTGGAATACATGATACAGAACCTTTCCTCCTGCACCCACCTCATCTCTATCTTTAAAGACCCAGCTCTAACCTGTTCCATGAGGAACCTGTTCCCTGATCACAGCTGGAGGGGACCACCTTCCTCACCTCTGCCTCCCTGGCACTTTGTTTGTAGCATTCAGATAACTCATGGCTTCTTTTTAAAGGAATCCTTTAAAGTGTGGAACCAGTGGAAATGGCCACATGGATGGAGGTTCAAGTCCTTTCTACTGTCAAGATTCAAATTTTTCCCACTACCTGTTAGGTATGGGAAATTGGAAAGGTTCTTTAATCTCACTTTTCTAATTTATAAAAGTGAGATGCAAATGTCTACTTTGCAGGACAGTTTTAAGCACTAAAAATATTTATCAGACCCAGAACATAATAAATAACCTACAAATGAAAATCATAATTATAGAATATTTGTACATGTGCCTTCTCTTCTATAGGACTGAAAGGTCCTCAAGAATACTTGTCAGACCAATGTTAATTTCCATATCACACCTAAAATCTATTTCCTAGACAAAATAGGATCTCCAAATGAACACTCATTGAACACCAAGTGAATTGATTTTGGTAGAAGTAACTGTTGCAAGTATTTTACATACAGTAAAACAGGCTGGTGCAGGGCCATTTTGGGGAGCAGGGATCTTATCCAATATTATCCAAGTCACACCCTGTAGAAGGATGCCCAGATATGCTACCTGTCTTAGTTAAAGTACGAGGAACTGCAGGACAGATTTCAGTTGAGTATGCAGTTTGAGAAGGGCTGCTGTAGGGCTAAGAGCCATGAGTAGGACACCGAGACACTGCGTGCACCTGGTACACCTGCAGAAAAGCTAAGCAGTTTCTGTCATCTTGACACTGACCTCCCCCATCACCACTGGTCCCTTCTGTGTTTCTTTCGCTGTGTTTCAGAATGCTTAAAGGCTTCCTTACCCTTAAAAGAAAAAAACAGGTGAGTTAGGGAGCACTAGCAGTACTGCTAGTGCTGAAGCTGGTACCTTGGGTCCCAGACTCTGTTCTACCTCTGATTCATTTTCAGTTCCAAATCTGTACAACTGCATTGAGTTTCTGAGTCTGAACTTACTCCTAGGCCTTAGAACTCTCATGTGAGCTCAGGGAAGTTCCCAATAGTTCATGGCAGGTCAGTAGTGGAGCTGTTCTTTGAAAGCCTCCCAACCCTACTATGGGTTTCTAGAAAGCCCATGGAAGGCTGCTAATATTTCTTTTATTCTGGACTCTCTTTCAGTGATAAGGGCAGAACCCCAGGCTGTGATTCCAAAACAAGGCTGCCCCTGTCCCTCTGAGGACTTGAAGGGCTAGGACCACAGCAGTGGTCGGGTAAGGGTAGGGACATGGAATAAAACCTGTAATTCAAGTCTGAGGTCATGAAGGAGAAAAAACCATGGACTTGGAAGTCAGGAAATGTCTAGTGTGAGCTTTACCATTAACGTGCTGGCGGCTTTAAGAAAGTCACTTAAACATATAAGAAATCTAAATTGGCTAAATACTGTAATTACAAGTCAAAGATTACAAATGCATTTTCTTTCTTAAGAAAACATTCATGTATATGCTGCTTATAAAAGACATATCTCAAAGACACAGCAAAATTGAAGTAAAAGAATGGAAAAATACATCATGTAAACACTAAGAGAAGGTTGGAGTAGCTCTATTGATATCCAATAAAGTAGTTTTAAAACAAGAAGCATCCCAAGAGATTAAAAAAAAAGAAAATATCATAATAATAAGGGGCCAATCAAACAGGAAGATATCACAATTCTAAATTTCTATGTATTCAGTGTTCCCAGCTTCAAAATAGATAAAACAAAATTTGACAAAACTCGGGACAGAAATAGACAAATTCACAATCATGGCAAGGGATTTTAAAGTACCTCTCACAGTAACAGAATAAAGTTGAAGCCAATAAGTATCTAGATATGAACACATCATTAATAAATGATGCACAAAACATTATATACAGAGTTATACAATTCTCTTCAAATGCACATGAAAGAAGGAAGGAGGGAAGGACCTTTGTTTTCAGAGAGCTTGCGTCATTTAGAGCACACACAGTTGGAAAATAACGAGGAGCTAGAATCTAGCAGGTAGTACTCATAACGTGTGTACAAAATACAGCTGAAAGTGTTGATTTGCAAATGATAAATCAGGCAGGAGAGATTTTTTAAAAGGCTTCTTTTTGGTAAAAGGTGAGTCACTAGTTGGAGGGAAGAGGAGGTGCAGCCCCCAACCTCTATAATCTTATAGTTGGACACTGAAGTTCACAGTAAACCCTGTAGAAATGCACCTCCATCAAACTATTTCTTCATTCCTCAATTTAATACTTACCTAAGATACCTAAGTATGTCAGGTGCCATGTGGGTGCCTGGCAATTAAGACACAGTGCTCATCATGACGGGTACAGACAGGTAAAAAGAAAATTATAGTCTGGTAAATTAATTGCTACAGGTTAGCCCCAAAGAAAAGGAATCCAGCATCTAGATTTAAGGGGTTCAAAGTAAATGACCAGGGGTAGGAGGAGAGAATCAAGAAAATATTTCTGGAGAGGATTTTTGTTAATGGTATTGAGGTACAATAAGGACAGCAGAGACACATGGGAATGAGTCAACCCGGAAAAATAATGCAAAAATTCACCACTAAAAATAATAAAATGCCTCTCTTATGCTGATGAGATGGAAAGATGTCTGAAGAAGTGAAAAAAAGCAAGATACAAAAGAGTATGCTTCTGTATGTATAAAATACAGGAAACAGGATCAATAGATTATTCTGAAAAAAAAAAGGGGGGGACTACAGGACAAGTGGGAGCAATTGGAAGAACTGGCCACAGTACTTTTTAGCTCTTTGCCTTAGAAAGTGCATCTGCTTCCCCTTGAACCTGGGCTGGTCCTATAATATGCTTTGATTAATAGAGAGCAGCTGAAGTGAAATGGTGAGTTCTAAGCCTTGCCCTGAAAAGGCTGTGCAACTTTTACTTTCAGATCCTTGGAAGCCAAGACTGCCACGTGACCACATGAGGGATGACAAGAAACATGTGGCTAGTGGCTCCTAGTCATCCCAGCTAATCCCCAGAAGTCAAGCCATCTAGTTGACCACAGCTGACCACACACCTGACCTAGCCCAGGCCAGAAGTATCTACCTCATCCCAGCTCAAACTGCAGACCCACAGAATTGTGAGCTAAATAAATTGTTGCTGATTATTTTTTTTAATTTTCACTTAAAATTTTTGAAATTGTGTTTAAAAAACACATAACATAAAATTAGCCCATTTGTTGTTAAGTGTACAGTTCAGAAGTGTTAGCAATGATCACATTGTTGTGTAACAGATCTCTAGAACTTTTTCATCTTGCAAAACCAAAACTCTATACCCATTAAAACCCAGATGCCCTTCAATAGATGAATAGATAAAAAAAAAATTTGGCATTTATACACCATGGAGTATTACGCAGCACTAAAAAATGACAAAATCATAGAATTTGCAGGGAAATGGATGGCACTAGAGCAGATTATGCTTAGTGAAGCTAGCCAATCCCTAAAAAACAAATACCAAATGTCTTCTTTGATATAATGAGAGCAACTAAGAACAGAGCAGGGAGGAAGAGCAGGAAGAAAAGATTAACATTAAACAGATACATGAGGTGGGATGGAAAGGGAGAGAAAAGGGAAATTGCATGGTAATGGAGGGAGACCCTCATTGTTATACAAAATTACATATAAGAGGTTGTGAGGGGAATGGGAAAATAAACAAGGAGAGATATGAATTACAGTGGATGGGGTAGACAGAGAAGATGGGAGGGGAGGGAGGGGGGATGGTAGAGGATAGGAAAGGTAGCAGAATACAACAGTTACTAATAGGGCATTATGTAAAAATGTGGATGTGTAACCGATGTGATTCTGCAATCTGTATTTGGGGTAAAATTGGGAGTTCATAACCAACTTGAATCTAATGTATGAAATATGATATGTCAAGAGCTTTATAATGTTTTGAACAACCAATAAAAAATAAATAAATAATTAATTAATTAAAAAAAATAATAATTAAAAAAAAAAACAATTCCCCACTTTCTCCTACCCCCATTCCTGGTTGGCCAATCTACTTTCTGTTTCTCGGGTTTTGACTGCTCATAAAAGTGGATCATAAACTATTAGTCCTTTTGTTACTGGCTCATTTCAGTCAGGATAATGTCCTCATGTTTTATCCATATTGTATCACGTGAATTTGTTGCTATCTTAAGCCATTATATTTTGGAGTGCTTTGTCACACTGCAAAAGTTAACTAATGCAAAAAGGTTAATTACTAAGTCTTCAATCTGGTGTGTATTCCACACTTACAATATAATTTAGTGTGGAATAATCATTGATCAAGTGCTCAGTAGCCACCTGTGACCAGTGGCTACCACATTGGACAACACAGCTCTGGAAGGACCAATAGAGAGCTAAAATCTGCCTTTCATTTGATAAGCTTCCCATAGGTCTCCTTTGGTTGGTTGCATTTTGGACTTAAGCCCTCCTTTCTCTTTAGGGTGCTGTAGGAAGCATCCACCGTTGTGTAGGGATATCATTCCTCACTTATACAGTGCTATGGTTATAAAAATTCTGGAAGGAAGTATATTTCTGGCCTTAAAATCTAAAATAAGTTCTGCTTGTCTTGTTGGTTTGTTCTGACTTTCTGGCCATTATAAATTGTGTAACAACTTTCATTTCCCATTTATCGTTGGCTATCAGGAATACAGAGTCAAATTTGTGGCCCACACATAGCATTTGAATAGGGTAGCATTTCCCAAAATGTGCTTAGTTTATTACTAGGGTGCAAAAATCTGGTGTTTAATAGAAAACATTCTGTGAAATGTTGCTAGCAGCTAACGGAAGACACACGTTGAATCCAAGTGATGACTCTGATAGCATTTTTTTTTAATGGAGTGGTGACAGAACGATAGTGAAGCAAGCGGGTGCTGATGGGAAGAATAGTGGATGACATTGAGAAACGAGGGCTTCGGGCTTTAACCCTTTGTTGCTGAGATAGTGGGGACAGCCCAACTATGATCACATGGTTGTGATCATACATAGTTAATTGTCGTTGTCCTACAACTGGACAGATAGTGGTGGCCTACCCGGTGTCCTCAGAACCATGTATTGTACTACTCTGGAGAGTTTCCAAGGGGCAGACCTGGCATTCCTTCCAGCCAGGTCCACACTGTGAGGGGAGAGAAGTGGGAGAATGGAGGAAAACAGCTAATCCTGAAATTAAGTGACCACCCCCTGAAACAGCTCGATGGGTCCCTGCTGTCACCATGCTTTAGAGGAAGGCTTGGAAAACTCTGTGAAAGGCCAGATAGGAGATATTCTAGGCTTTTCAGTCCTCACCATCTCTGTCTTAGTTTCTCAGTCTGCCATTATAGAGAGGAGACAGCCACAGACAATAGGTAAAGAAGTTGGGCATGGCTGTGTCCCAATAAAATTTTACTCCTGAAAACAGGCAGTGGTCTGGGTTGGACACATAGGCCATAATTTGTTGAGCCCTGCTTTAGAGTTCTTCCACCTGTACCCTTCCCCATGAGGTGAGAAGACTGTAGGGGCAGTCTTAAACCCACATGCTTTCTCTTCTAAACCAGGATCCAGGTACATAGGATTCCTGCCCCAATAGCACAAGTAACCTGTGTTGCCAGGGCCTGCACAGGCCTTTTTCTTCTCTGGGTTTATCATCATGGAGGGTGGACCACATACTAGTGTGCTCATGCCTAGCCCAGAGGCTCTTTGTGTGTGTGTGTGTATTGGAGGGTCAGATGCAGGTGAAATTTGGATGCAAAGCTCAAGATGTCCACAAGTATGTGCATAAGGTCCCTGGTCTGTGAGATAGAATGAAGGTGGGAAGAGAGGGGGGTTGTGTGGAGCTAACGGCTGAGCACAGTACTGCCACATTCTGGTGCGGAATTCTGCAGTCTGAGAATTCTAAATTAAAACTTGACCTTGAATGTGTATCTACTTCCCTCTGTCTATGCCAAGAAAAAAAAAGAGTCAAACTGGATCTTCTAGGTTGTTGTGCAGTCAAATTTGTTCATGTAGGACTGCAAGCCATATTTTAATAATATATAGCTTTTTTTGGTATTTAAACAGATGATAGAAAGCCTCCATTTGTTCTCTATCCCTGTGCCTCACAAATAGTAAGGGGTAGGACATCTGATATCACAGCATCAAGGATTGCACACACAGGCCACATTTGATGGAGAAAAATGATGTTGTTGATTGTGCTGGAGGGCATCAAGTCAACAGCTACAGGAAAACAAATCCAAGGCCAATCCAAGGTCTGAGATAAAGTCAGGAAAGACTTCCAAGGTCTGGGATAAAGTCAGGAAAGGCAGGGAAGAGAGATCTGGAGGCGAGTGTGGAGGGGAAATCCACAGGAGAATTCCTGCAGAGGCAACAGGCAGCAAGGTCACTTTGCCTGCTCCATTTTAATTTAAGCCTGGAAGGAAAAGGAAAATTCCAAAGGCCAAGTCAGTAACCTGATGCCTGAATCAAGTTGCTAAACATTGAGTTCTCAGAGGTAGAAGGCTGTTCCGAATCGTGTAGCCAGGATTTCTCAAGTGGCTGGACCCTTCTAGACAGCATAGCCAGTCCTCCTTGGTTATCTTCTGTGGTGGACCCTAGCCCTCTGCTTCTCCACCTTCTGCCCTAGAACCAATGCATCTTTGCATGTCTGGTTGGCCAATGATAGCCATCACCCCCACAGGAAGTTACAGGATGCACTCAGGAGCCTGGGGCTCAGGGATGGAGCAGCAGCAAAGCCACTGCCTTCAGGCAAGAGCATATCAATAATGATCATGGGACCTCCCCACCATGTAGACTAAGTTGGGGGAGGGAACATTAGTTAATGGCAGAGGTAGATTTCTCATTAGCCAGGTGAGTTGGGTCAAATTTATTCTGATTTAGAAAATTAAAAGAAGCTGATTTTTGTTATCAAAAACTATGGTGGCATCAATATTTATTCCCACTTTATGTGTGAAGAAAGTCCTTAGTGCACACTGCATTCAATAAATGGGAGCCAAAATTATTCTTATTATCCTAAGAGGCTGAGGATGCCTACCAACAGTATGGAACCATCCTGAGCACTAAGAAAACAAAGCAGTTAGAAAGGAGCATGAGAAAGGGTCAGTCCAAATCTGTGAAGATGATCCCCCTTCCCTGTCTCCTGTGCCTGGCTCTGCCCACCTCTCTGCTCTGTTAGGCCAGATTCGTGGGACCCCATTAGACCTCCAGGAGCCGAATCCGATGCAATCACACAAGAGTCTTTATTGCAAGCTCGAGCCTGGACTCACAACCCTTCCCAATGCAGCGGTCCCAGGGAGTGAGTCCTGGTCCTTTGTTCAGTGAGATTTTATAGGTTTTGGGGGGATACACTATGTGTCACAACATCACACAGCAAATCATTCCATACCGCAGGAAAGTCAAACAACGACTCTTAACATTGATTAGCACATTCACTGGCGGGAACAAGTTGGGTAGGGGTGATTGGTTAGTACAAGGGAGGGGTTCCATTGAACTGATTGGTTTAAGCCACGAGGGGTGTACATGCTGAACCACATGGTTTCCCAACATGTTATCAACCCCATAAACTACTTGGGGGTTATCTGGCATTCCAGATATTTTCTCTGTCTTATGCTGATTGGAGGTTGCTAGGGGGGTTGCTTTGGGTCCTCACCTAGCCTAACTGAGTCAGGGACACCTGGCGCCTCAGACCTCTCCTGTTATTTACAGACAAACAACTCAGCAGGGTGGGTAGGTGCTTAGGAGTGCTCTGTGGGTTTTTCCAAGGACAAGGGTCATGCCCCCTTCCTTAGGACAGGCCTTGAGGTAGAAGCTGCTGTTATTTATTCCTTTTTAAAAATGGAGTCACATTAGTTTTGTTGGTAAAGACGGCGCCCGGAGTGCTTCTCTTCCGGGAGCTCAGGTCCATGACCCACTGAATGGTGCGCGAAACTTCACCTCCAATCCCTGTGAATGGCGCGAACTTTGAATGGTGCACCTCCAATCCCTGAAGGGGCGCAAACTCTCAGCCAATGAAGAAGTAACAGCCCACTCACCCTGCTCCTCCTCATCCTGTGTTAAGCCCATAAATATCAATATCCTGGTCATGTTTGTTCTCTTACTCCCCTCTCTCTCCCCCTCCCCTCTCTCCTCCCCCTTCTCATCTCTCTTCCCTCCTCCTCTCTCTCTCTCTCTTCCCTCCTCCTCTCTCTCTCTCTCTTCCCCCTCTCCTCTCCCTTCTCTTCTGTGACTGGCCGCTAGGGTCCTGCTAATAAAATCTCGGACAGGTAAACGTTGTTTTGGCTTGTTGAGTTTACAGAGCTTTTCCATCGTCCTTTACAAGTTTCTCAGCTCCTACCACAGCCCCAGACTCTGTTACCTTCACGGTTCCTCTTGACTGCTTGGACAAGTGGGTAGGCACCCTGGCAGCTGGATTTTCCCGTGAAGTTGAGAAACTGATGTGACTCCATTTTTGAAAACAGCTTCTACCTCAAGGCCTGACCAAGGAAGGGGGCGTGACCCTTGTCCTTGGAAAAACCCACAGAGCACTCCTAAGCACCTATCCACCCTGCTGAGTTGTCTGTAAATAACAGGAGAGGTCTGCAGTGCCAGGTGTCCCTGACTCAGTTAGGCTAGGTGAGGACCCATAGCAACCCCCCTAGCAACCACCAATCAGCATGAGACAGGAAAAATACCTGGGGTGCCAGATGACCCCCAAGTAGTTTATGGTGGTTGATAACATGTTGGGAAACCATGTAGTTTAGCACGTACTCCCCTCACAGATTAAACCAATCAGTTCAAATGAATCCCCCTCTTGTACTAACCAATCACCCCTACCCAACTTGTTCCCACCAGTGAATGTGCTAATCAATGTTAAGAGTTGTTTGATTTTCCCACGGCATGAAATGAATTGCTGTGTGATGTTGTGACGCACAGATTAAACCCAAAAATCCTATAAATCCTCACTGAACAAAGAACCAGGGCTCACTCCTTGGGGACTGCTGCATGGGAAATGGTTGTGAGTCCAGGCTCGAGCTTGCAATAAAGACTCTTGTGTGATTGCATAGAATTCCACTCCTGAAGGTCTATTGGGGTCCCATGAATCTGGCATTACAAAGTCGTCCGGGTCAGTGGACCACATCATGGCCCCTCTGAGGTTTAAATTCTTTAGAAATTGAACTTGTAGGAGGCAGAGAGGGACATAACAGAAATTAGAAGGGGCCTTTAAATGCCCATAACCAAGTCAGGTTCCGGTGAGGGTTTGAGCTTAGAATGCAGCTGCAGACTAATTTGGTTCATGAAGTTAGAGATGCCCTGAAAAAAAGGTGACCCAGGAGATTGGAGCCCATTATTAACTTCCTCTTTACCCTAGCTCACTGCAGTCCAGCATTCTTAGAAGCTGTGAAAACTCTCCAGATAAGGGTAGAAACTAGGAAGCCCTTAGCAAGACAAGTGGCCAAAGGCTGTTAATAACAATCTTGCCTCCTTCCTGCCCTAAGCTGGGAAGGCAAACCAATGTGTTACCCAGGTCTAAGGCTGGCCACCTCATAAATCTGAAGCCTCCTGGATGGTTAACCCATGAGAAGGACTAGAAGGTTTTGTCCTGAGAGCCGATGAGGTAGATGAACACTGGGACATCAGCAACATCTCGGGTGCTCCCTCTCCCTTCTCCTTTCTCCTCCCTTCTCTCCACTCCTCACTCTCCCACTTGTTTGCAAAGCTTTCTTGAATCTTTTCCATCTCTACTGCCTGTACCACAGGTGCTCACAGCTATAGCTTAGAGTCATTACTAGTGTTGGGCCATAGAGGACACTGGATCCCATCCTAGAGGCTGGGACCCCAGAAGCTTCTCTGTTTCAACTGTGATAGTCAAGCCAAAGTGACTCTATATTGTTTAGTAACTCCATTCTGTAAAACAACCATGCCAAATAGAAGGGTCACAGCTGGGGCAAGTTGTTCTTTTCCTTTTGCTATAGAAACTCTTAAGAACATGGAACTACCTAATGGAGCACTGTTTCTATAACTAGGGTAACGGGGCTATGTTTCTGTATTGGGGTGACTGGGATAACTGTGATTAGTTAAAGTTCCCGCTGCCTGACTGCACTCTCCCGCTTCTGTAACTTGGCTTGCTTGCCTTGGCTGGACCCCCAAACGTCCCTTTTGTGGTTTTCAGGATTATGAGGCGCACCCTTGCAATTGTTCAGGGATGATCAGGAGAACAGCTTTATGTTCTGTTAGTCGCCACAGGTGTTCTTCCATAAAGGCTTGATTCGATTATACGTGAGTGGTCTGGAAGTCAGTTATGAAACCCCAGGACATTGCTTTAACTATAACAATGGCACCAGGAAGGAGAGAGGAGAGAGAGAGAGAGAGAGAGAGAGAGAGAGAGAGAGAGAGAGAGAGAGCGCTCACCTCTACTCAACAAGGACAAATATAAACCCAAAAGCCATGCACCTAGGAACCCAGCTCCTCCAGCCACACTCTACCTGCCTACAGTTACCACCTGGTTAATCCCTAATCAGGAGATTAATCACTGACTTGATTAAAGTTCTCATAACCCAATCATTTCACCTCTAAACTGTGGGGAGCCATTCTCACACGTGACTGGGCAACTCCTGGTTTGGGTCTGAGGCACTCTGGCTAAACAGTGTCGGAGGTTTCCCGACCCTCTCCTGGTGCAAGAGAGCCTATCCGTGTGGGGTGTGACTTGACCACTGACCCTGACCTTGGAGTGCTGCCCCCCTCAACCTTCATTGGATGGAATTCTCCCCTGAATTTCGTGTTCCCCAATAAAAGGCTACTCCCTGGCTTGCTCTCTCTCTCCCTCTCCTGCTAGCCCTGAGTAATCCCTGCCGCCCTACTGGGTGGTTCGAGGTATGAGTTCAGAGGGAGAGCCGTCTCGGACCTGGTCATAGAAAAAGGTAACTGAGACTGTGTGTTTTATTTCGATCTCACTAGCTAACTTTTATGCCAAGAACCTCTTTAATGAAACCAGTGCGCTGGTCGCATGGTGGAATTTGGCACCCACGAGGGGGGCATTCTAGATTAGCTAGATTGAGTGGGAGTATGCTACAAAGATAAAGATAAAGGAATTGGTGACAATTTTGGGTCACAAAAGTACCTGGAAATATTGAAGGAAAGAGACGTTAAATTAATTAAACTGGGAAATTAACTTCTACGGATAAGGAAATGTATCTGACTATTTTAGACACTATAATTAATCAGAAAGGAAAACAGATAAAGAAAACTCAGTTAATACAATTCTTAAAGATTGTAGGCGAATTTTGCCCTTGGTTTTGTGAATAAGAGTCCCTAAATTTACTTACTTGGGAGAAACTAGGAAGAAAGTTACAAAAAGTTTGTCTTTCTAATGAATTACCTGGAGGCATAGATAGTATTCAAAAAACTTGGATGCTCTGGAAATTTGTCTTTTTGAATATATGGGCCAGAGTTCATGGCCCCCTGAAGATCTATTAAAAGGCATTCAGAGAGCTATTAGGTCTATTCAAATGGAAAATCCGCCTGAGGCTAAGTTAATTTCCTTTCCCTTGAGCCATTTAAAAACAAAGGCTCTAGGGGCTAAACCAAAAGTTAGCAATGTGACTTTAAACTTGCATGATCAGGCTAGCCCTCAGGGAAATTATAGAGAGGAAGGTCATAGAGAAGAAACCTCCACAGTCCTAGAAGGTCCTCCGGAAGAGATAGAAGAGGAAAATCTGGAAGAGATTCTTAGAGAGGCACAGAGTTCTTCTCCACTGCGTGGCTTAGAAGCCCAATTTCAAAATGGTGACAGCGCAGATTCTATCCATGACTCACAGTCCGAGGGAGAAGAATCAGACGTTGATATTCAGGACTTACAGAGAAATTTTAACAGGCTGCGTTTAACACCGCCTGCACAGGCTATTCGAATACGGCCATTACCTGCTAAAAGGACAAAATTTAACAGGTACTCTGAATTAACAATGACTTTTCTTACCCCGTTCCAGCGAGGTATTAAGAAAGCACAGGAAGCCGGGAAGATATTAGCGGTTTTCAACTTTTTCCAGTTTTTGAGCAAGTTAATGAGCAAGATCAGAGAGTTAGAGTTCATGCTGTAATCCCATTTAAAACCATTAAGGAACAAAAAAAGTGCATGCGAGATGTATGGTCCGAATACGCCTTTTGTACAGAGCCTGATAGATAATATTTGCTCGCAGCCCCTCCCGCCTAGTGATTGGATTTCGTTAGCTAGATCTTGTTTGAGTGGAGGAGATTTCTTACTTTGGCGTTCTTATTGGACTGATTTTTGTACTGAACAGGCAGAAAGAAATAGAAGACAGAATTTACAAACTCCAGTAGAAATGTTTTTAGGAACAGGTGAATTTGCTGATTTAGAAAGACAGTTAAATTATGAATTTGTAATATACGATCAAATAACTGATTGTGCGAAACATGCCTGGAAGCAGATAGTCTCAAAAAACCAATCCAATTTAGTTCTTACCAAAATCAGGCAAGGTGTGAGTGAGCCGTACTCAGATTTTGTAGCCCGATTGTACCAGACCGAAAACAGGTTGATTGGGGACCCGGGTGTGTGTGAGTTTATTGTTAAACAATTGGCATTTGAAAATGCGAATAAGTATTGTCAGGACGTTCTTAGGCCGCACCGTAAAAAGGGGACAGTTTCTGAGTTTATCCGCTTATGTTCTGAGATAGACTCTACCCATTTGCAGACAGTAGCCATAGCTGCGGCACTGAAAGAAATGTTAAAGCCGCAAGAATTAGTACGAAAGCCCCGCGGGAGATGCTATGTTTGCGGGAAAAATAACCATTTTGCGAGCGAATGTCGCAAGCGCAATTTTAAGTTCAGGGCTCCATCTACTGATGATAATAGATATTACAGGACTCTACCCCACGTGGCAGATCAAGATGGCGTGGATGAGCCCGCTTTCTTGTCTTCATTTCCACCTGGCTGGAACACAAACTTCTTGTCGGCCCTCCCCCCAGGCCAAGAATGAGGAAGTAGGTGATGGTCGTGCAATGTGACGTCATCGCGCCAACCATGGGGGCCGCCATCTTTAATTTTACCGGAGCGGAACAAACAGTTTCCATACAAACCCCTAATAATTTTCAAGGCTTTTAAGAGATATTAATTGGCTGGGGCCATCCTTAAAACTAACTACTTCTGAGATAAGTCCTTTATTTCAGATATTACAAGGAAATCCTTCTCCAACCTCTCCACGTCAGCTAACCTTAAAAGCTAAAACAGCTTTAAAGAGAGTTGAACATACAATTAAAAATGCACAGCTTACTAGAGTTGATCCTAAAGAAATAGTGTATTTATTAATATTTCCAACTGAGCATACCCCAACAGGAGCCATATGGCAAAGATTAGGAGTTATTGAGTGGATTTATTTATCCTACTCCCCTCAAAAAACATTAATTCCTTTTCATGATTCCATAGCTCAATTAGTAATTAAAGGCAGAACTAGGATTTTACAATTAATTGGATCTGAGCCTGATATCATAATTATTCCATTTTCTGTTCAACAGACTAATTGGCTTTTTCAAACTTCTAGCTTATGGCAGATAGCTTTTGCTGATTTTCCTGGACAGATAGATAGCCATTACCCTCATGATAAGATTATCCAATTTGCATCATTAACATCACTTATTTTTCCAAAGATTGTACGTGCACATCCTATAGATGAAGCTTTATCAGTGTTCACTGATTGTTCAAGCTCAGGTAAAGCAGGTTTTTATAGTTGTGTTCACACAGAGGTAATGCAAACTTGTTATACTTCTGCCCAAAGAACAGAGCTTCAAGCTCTGATTTGTGCCTTAAATTACTTTTCAAATGAGCCTATTAATATTTATTCTGACAGCTTATATGCAGTCGGAGTTACCAAAAATATTGAAACTTCAGTTATTGGGTATACTTCATCACAAGAGTTATTTAAATTATTTCATAATTTACCGAAGGCAGTGCTAATGCGAAAATACCCATGTTTCATAGGACACATATGAGCTCATACTAATCTTCCAGGACCTTTAGTTTCAGGTAATGACAAAATTGATAAATTAGTAAATTTGTCAACAGATGTCTTCATATAACTGTCAACAAGTTTCCCATTCCTTGCATCATCAAAATGCTTCTAGCTTACGTAAAAAATTTAATATTACCAGAAAACAAGCTCGTCAAATTGTAAGCCAATGCCCTAAGTGTGTTATTCACACTCCATCTCCACCATCAGGGGTAAATCCCCGTGGATTAAAACCAAATCAAATATGGCAAATGGATGTAACTCATATTCCTCAATTTGGTAAACAATGTTATGTGCATGTCATAGTGGACACTTATTCCAGATTTATTTTTGCCACAGCACGTACTAAGGAAAATACTCAACATGTAATTTCTCATTGCCTAGCAGCTTTTTCTGTGTTAGGGTGCCCTATGCAGATTAAAACAGATAATGCTCCAGCTTACATAAGCTCTTCTTTTCAACAATTTTGCCAAGAGTTTCAAATTAATCATAAAACAGGAATTCCTTATAACCCCCAAGGTCAAACCATTGTGGAACGAGCTCATTTATCTATTAAGCTTCAATTACAAAAGTTAAAGGGGGGAATAGGATTATGACTCCCCAAAATAGCCCCAATCATGCTTTGTTCATTTTAAATTTTTTAAACTGTGACACAGAAGGTCACACTGCTGCTGAGAGGCAAATGTCTCCCTCAGTAACAGGCCCTTTAGGCAGAGTTTTGTGAAAAGATTTACAGACCAGTCAATGGAAAGGCCCAGACCCAGTGCTTATGTGGGGCAGAGGTCATGCTTGTATCTTTCCAGAAAGTGCTTTTCGTCCTATTTGGGTGCCTGAACGCGCGATCAGACATGGAAGAGATAGAACCCAGATTCAAGTGACTGAAGATAGACCCGGAGGAGCCCCTATCCAAAAGGAAGAGATATTGGAAAAAGATGAAGAAAGACCAGATTGACCCAGCCGAAAATCTGATTTCATGGGAAGACGTGAAGAAGCTAACAACACAGGCTTCCCGAATACTTCGACTCCTAGGAAAGAACAGGACCCCAGTGATGATGGTAGCAACAGTAATTGCCCTGCTGGGCTGTCAGGTAAAGGGGGATCAAATAGACACTTACTGGACATATTTCCCAGATCCACCCCTGGTACACCCAGCTGTGTGGACTGGAGAATCTATTCTAGTATTTACTAATGACTCATTCATGATGGGAGGATTTACAGATACTCATATTACTCCCAATCATGTGACTAGATTTAATTATTCTGGCTACAGTGCCCAATTACCTTTGTGTTGGTCCCACGATAAACATGCTGGCTATCTGAAAGTATCATTAGAGGAAAAGACAGTGATTGGTAGACCTAGACTGACAAATAATTCTATTTATGGAGACTTAAAACCTTATACTAGATCAGTAATTAAGATGGGACTTTCCCATAACAAGCCAGTCATTTCTGCAAAACCTCCACGGATACCCCACTGTCCAAATAGTTCTACAATTGAGATTGGCACCTTTCCTAGATGGATGGATTGTGTAAATAAGGTGTCTAAACATAAGGTACAACATAAGGTGTCTAAAGATAGTGGGTATATTTTAGACTGGTCTCCAAAAATTGATAAGAGACAATTACGAAAAAATTCTGCTATGACGCCTGCAGGATTTGTTAGTAATATTTTGACTTATAGTGAAGGTGGTATTCAAAAGGATATTTGGCGCTTAATTGCTGCCTCAGAATTCTTACATTTTACAGAGAAGCCTTTACCAAAATTTGTTGGCAAGAACTGTAAGGAGGGATCTTGCTATGGCTTACGATCCTGTGTCCAGTCTCCTTATGTTTTAATTATTGGAAATGTAAAAGTTAAATGGATAGATGACAGATATATTGTTACTTGTAACAAATGTAACCTAACCAATTGTATTACTAGGTATAATGGAGGAAAAGGAGTGCTGATACTTCATCAGCCCTCTTTTGTTTTATTACCTGCTAATATTTCAGAGCCATGGTATGCTGATACTGGTTTACAAGTCTTGCAGCAAATTCATGCCCAGCTAGCAAGACCTAAATGTGATATTGGAATTATAATTGTTGGTGTTTTGGCGCTAGTCTCTTTTATTGCCTCCACTGTCTCTGCATCTCTGACATTGTCTCATAATATTCAGCATGCAAAATTTCTTAATAATTTAGCTCAAAATACTTCCAAGGCTCTGCGTAATCAAGTAAATATTGATGAAAGGATTGAGCCTAAATTAAATGCCTTAGAGGCGACTGTTTTAGACATAGATAATGAACTTTCAGCCTTAAAGTTTAAAGAGGGCTTAAATGCCATGCAAATTATAAATATGTGTGTGTTACAGCTGCCAAGTACAACGCTTCTCTCTGGGATTGGGAGAAGGTTAAAAATCATTTGTTAGGTATTTGGCAAAATAGTAATAATAGCTTGGATATTCTAGAACTTCATCACCATATCCAAGACATTCAAAATAATAGAGCTGATTTTTCGGATCCTTCTTCTTTGGTTAACCAAATATTGAAGGAGTTGAATGGATTCAACCCTGGAAATATTCTTAAACACTCGGCCTGGTACATTATTGGATTATTCTCTTTGCTGTTAATTCTCTTTTGTGTTGTAATTATAGGATGGCGAGTCTTCGGAACATGAATACAGAAACTCCCAAGAGTGAACCACTGCCTCTTTTTTAAGAAAAGAAAAGGGGGAATATGTGGGGAGCCATTCTCACATGTGACTGGGCAACTCCCGGTTTGGGTCTGAGGCACTCTGGCTAAACTATGTCGGAGCTTTCCCGACCCTCTCCTGGTGCAAGAGCCTGTCCATGTGGGGGTGTAACTTGACCACTGACCCTGGGGCCAATCACTGACCCTGACCTTGGAGTGCTGCCCCCCTCAACCTTCATTGGATGGAATTCTCCCCTGAATTTCTTGTTCCCCAATAAAAGGCTACTCCCTGGCATGCTCTCTCTCTCTCTCTCTCCTGCTAGCCCTGAGTAATCCCTGCTGCCCTATCGGGTGGTTCGAGGTGTGAGTTCAGAGGGAGAGCCATCTCAGACCTGGTCATAGAAAAAGGTAACTGAGTCTGTGTGTTTTATTTCGATCTCACTAGCTAACTTTTATGCCAAGAACCTCTTTAATGAAACCAGTGCGCTGATCGCATGGTGGAACTAAACCTTCTTGCATTGTCTCACACACGAGCTTTGGGGGAACACCTCACATCTAAACCATAACCCAAGGAAGATATCCTTGGGTTGGAAAGAAGAAACCATTCATTATGTCAATCAATCCTTCGAAAGTCCTGAGTAACTACCATGATCCAGTCTAAGCACTGTGCACACACTGTCTGTAGGCAGAGCAGTGAACTTGACAAACATGATCTCCACTCTTATGGACCTTACAGTATATCAAGGATACAGACCAAAACAAACCCCAAAAAAGTCTCAAGTATTTTCAAGTTGTGATAAGAGCTAGGATGGAAGCAAATAAGATGGTCAGGGAAGTCTTCTCAGGGGAAGTGATATTTAAGTTGTGATATGAATGAAAAGGAACCAACCACACAGAGAGCAAGGAGAAGGGTGTTCTGAGGAAGTGGAAATTGTATCAGCAAAGGCCCTGAGGCAGGAAAGACCTTAGTCCTGCTACACACAAAAGCTTAGCAGGAAAAGGAATTCTGCCCAAAGTTCCTGGTCTCCCCTTCTTTGGGGATTACCATTAATTCTGACTCGACTCTCAGTATCTCTTTGTTGCAAGTTATGCTTTACCAAAACTTGTAATACTTGTATACCGAGGCATATTTTTTATACAAAGGGATGATTGCTGTGAGCAGAAAGTAGCCCAAGAGTTGCTTACTACAGGCAACAGACAATAAAGACAATCACTTGAATCTACCCTCTTTCCAGGAAATGCTGGAGGGGTTTGATGAAGCAGCTAAAAAACTAGGACACCCAGGATGCTTATCAGAACATCTGCCGGCAGAGGGAGCACTACAGCTCATGAAACTGCAGACCCTGGGGAGTGTAGTGGGTCTCTTGGAATCTCCAAGTCCTAGAGCAGAGATTCCTAGACTATGTGGTGGAGAGCATCCAAATAGTTAAGTGAATATAACATTAGGGAAGTTAACCTTCAATGACAAAGAAGTTTGGGAACTTGGTGGCCTTGGCATAAGGTTATGGTCCCTTTAAATTGTCACTATGGTGAGATGGTCACTGTGTGGAGGAATGAGACTCAAGACCATAGAAAATCCTTATAATGGCAACCTCATTAGCAATTTCTTTTGAAAAAAAGCTGTATGATCATGGAAACTATTATTGACAAAACAGTAGAACTACTCACCTGATTCTTGTGGTCCTACAGATCCCTGTTTCTGAGACCCCCATGCTCTAACAACCCACAGTTGGTCTTTTGCTCCAGGAAGCAGGACCACATGGCTCTACTTGTTATCATGGGTTTCCCACCATTACCATATCTTACTCCTTAGTTATCCATGAGGAAATGACCTGGTGATTGTGTTGGCTCTGGTTCTGGACTCCTCAACTTCACTAGCATGTCACCTATAACTACCTTGGTAGCTGGGACTCATCCACAGGACACAACAGTCCTCTGCACATAGCCCCAAAGCTATAAATAATAAGTTTTGTTATACTCTTATAAATAGCTAGAGAGGATTTCAATAGTCTAGGATTTCAAATAATTGGATCTCCCTTCCAACCTGAATAGTGTTTACTTGAATCCTATGCTGATAGGTGAATGACCGCACATAGGATTCACAGATCAAGGTGACAAGCATTAGTTCAATCATGTAAGAAAGGAAACCTTTAGTCTTATGCAGAGGGGAGACGGTAGGATTTGGGGAGAGTCTTGCTAATGGATTAAGGCTTTCTTTGGGGGGACAATTGCTACACTTTGGTCATCAAATGCAACAGACACTGTTGATGAACCAAGGTGTGTTACCTTCCCCAGGAATGTTCCATGGACCATTGGAAAGACAAGGGGGTCCCTGCAGAAAGGTTGGTTATGGGATTCCCCACCCATGGAGAGCCTCCCACCTAAGTGCTTCTAACCCCTCAGCTGGTGCCCCAGTCTCTGAAGCAGAGTTATCTGGCACTTTCACATGTGAGACAACTCCTAGGCTTACCATAAATTAACTAATGTGGCTTAAAATGCATCAGGGGAAATTCTTTTTTTTTGGTGCTGGGGATCAAACCCAGGTCCTTGTACATGTGAGGCAGGTACTGTACCAACTGAGCTATGTCCCTAGGGGAGATTCTTTCATGTTCTAAGTCACTGCGCTACTCTTCTCTGGAGTCCCTAAACCCTGGTTTCTCATTGCTGGCAGCATAAGCAGCTTCATGGCTATAGAATATTTACTTAGGAAATAAAAAAATGATCTGCATTTCCCTTTCAGGTTTTAAAACACCATCTTTTCCATAATCCCAAAGTAATACTAAATTCTATTCGGCTCTCATAAATAGCTAGAGAAGAATTTCAAATAATCTGATCTCCCTTCCAACTTGAATTGATGGTGCTCACTTGAATCCTGTGCTGAAAGCAGGCTGACTGGCAAGCAGTGTTTGCCAAAGGCCCAGAGGGAAGAACCACCTGAGTGCATCTGAGTGCGCTGTTTTCCTCAAATAACCTCTGGGTACAGGTTAGCCGGAATGGCACGCGTCTGTAGCCTGGCATCAATTTGTAAATTTGTCTTGTCTCATAAATTTGTCTCTTCACTTTATGAGACGAGATTTTCTCTAAAGAACATGTGAGATTAATGTTGTTTCCATGATGTCCTCTTCTCCATCTCCTTCCCATTTCTTCCTAGTTTTCCTCCCATTTCAGTTCTTTCTCTTCCAGTGTGACATTGGTCGGTGACGTGCTCTTTTCCTTCTTCACCCCACACCTACAGAGCCACACATTCTGAGTGGAACCACAGATGCCTGGATGGAAGACCAAACGTCCCCCAAGCTGACGAAGGCCCTGAGTGGCTTGGCCAGGACAATGCTGAGGACTACACTATGAGGTACGAAGACTGAATAAATTACAATTCTGGCTCTGACGCCTGCATTCCGCAGGGACTATTCCTAAGATCTGCGGTTTTGAGCTTTTAAATATGCACAGAGGAAGGGCAGACTAACCTCATTATTACTTACTTTTTCCTCAAGCCACAAAAATATGATTAAATGTAATTTATTATTTAATAATATGCTGGTTAAAATGTCACAGAGTACATGAAACACACTGGAAGACTTTAATGTGATTTAAATCAATTTCCAAATTTTGCTGAGTATGAATCTCTCCTAGTACATGTGCATGGTTATAATCCTGCTGCAATTGGCCATTAAATTCCACTTTGTCACAGATTTTCTTGTGCTGCACATCAAGCTACATCCTCCAGGATTTCATGCAGTCTCTATGTTATATCAATCTCTCTGTTATATTGGAACCCCTACTTCACTAAGCACTATGATTTTACTAAATGAACCTCCCCAAAATCTTGTAAGCCTCTTGAACAAATACAAATATAAAATACATATGGCCCACTACATTTTGTCTTTGGTACTGGTTTTATTTATTTATTTATTTATTTCCTTTTGGGGTCCTGGAGATCCCCACACTTGCACATGCTAGGTAAGCACTCTCCTACTGAGCTACACTTCCAGGTCTCATGATATTTTTTTCTTAAGTATTTGTGCCATTGTTAACAGTTTAGAACTTTAGGAGACCCTGAATATTAATTGAGGTTCTATTACAATTTATTTTTGATCAAGTCAGATTACTATTTTATTATTTAACAGGATGTGTTTCCTACTTTCTTTCTTTCTTTGTATGTGTGTGGGGGGCGCTGGGGAATGAACCCAGGGCCTTGCCATGCTAGGCAAGTGCTCCGCCACTGAACTACACCCCCAGCCCCAGATTACTATTTTAGGAAAGAGAGTTTCCTTCCCTGGGAAAAGCTTTGAGAATATGGACCAAGCAGTGGGAAAGATGTTCCATCCTGCTGTCAATCAGTTCCTAAGAAGGGGCAAAAGATCTTGGATCAGAAACAATGACAAGTGCTAAATTATTGTCTCTGAATCCACCTGCATGTAAATATATGGATGCACAGGAGAAAAGGGAGGGCAGTATGTGGGAGGGGTGGTAAGAGTTCATCCTGACTCTCAAGTCATCAACTCTTCTCCACAGGTTAACAGAAACCATTCAACCATCAGATTGAAAGATGTCTAAGTACTGGGTAAGTTCTAAGCCTCAGGTACCTTAACATTCCAATTTGGTTTCCTATAGAGACTTTTCTGACCCTCACCATTATGATTTCAGAAGACCTTGGCTCTTCTGGACTTAGTCTTCTCCAAGGTCATTCACCCAGGAGGTTTTTGTCTATCCTTTTCTCCAGCTAACCCTTGCTGTTGCTCTGGGGTGGCTCTCAGGGTTGTAGTGGGCTGGAACTTTTCGGTGGCCACTATCAGCTTCTCACTCTTTGAAATCCAGACCCTTTCAGAGTTTGGGGGATAATTACTAAGAGGTCTAAGTGGGTACAAAAGGACTTACCCATTAAAAAATAAGCTAGAAATCTGGGTGTATGGTGGCACACATCTGTAATCCCAGTGACTTGGGAGGGCTGAAGCAGAAAGATTGCAAATTCAAGGCCAACCTCAGCAACTTTGTGAGAACTTGTCTCAAAATAAAAACAAAAAGGGTGGGGGATGTAGCTCACTGGTAAAGTGTCCATGGGTTCAATTCCCAGCACCTCCTACTGGGGAAAAAAAAAGATAAAGTAGACCACACTTAATGCCAATCGTGAATAAATTACATTTTGAGAGTTAATGTAGAAAATTAAGAAGCTTACCTACCAGACCAGAGTATCTGGGTAAGTACTTTATACATGGCTGCTGCTTTGTGATCTTTATATCCTTGGGCTAGCTATTAGGCTCCAGATGTCATTCAGACTGAAGGGCAGTCAACCTGGGGAGGACTCAGACTTCTGGCCAGCCTCAAGGAACTAGTATATCAGTGTAAGTTGAATCCCAATATGTTCCAGTGCCTACCACTGACTGACATGGAGTTAATGACTTCAATATATATGTTGACTAACAGATTAAATAGATGATGTAGTCGGAGGGGGGAATTTTTGGTTCTCTGTGTTTTATGTTCCTCTGGGAAAGGCAACCTACTCAGGGCCTTCCTACTCCACACTAAAGCTTGGAAGAGCTCCTAAATCAGGAATGTTTTAACCCACTTTTAAGCATCCTCCATGTCTAGCAAGCCCACATCCCATCCAAGCTCTTGATACATGTAGGCCAACAGCTACATATTACCAGAGCTAGTTGTAGAACATATAAGGCTGGTCCCTGGGAGTTGTGAATAAAGGGCAAGGGCCCCAGAGTATTTCACTCAAATGAGACCATCCACCTGAACACCCACCAGGAACCCCCAGATCATAAACCAGCAGCAGGAGACAGAACACTTGGAACCAGTTTTTATGCTCAGAAATCTCAGTTGTGAGGCCCTTAACACGTTCTGGGCCCAGGGCTGAAAGACATGAGGGCCGTGGTGATGCAGACCAAGAGCAGCTCTGTCCTCTATTCTGAAGAGTCTGTGATCAGGAGAAGCATGTGAAGGAAGTGATCACTGCTCAATCGTAAAACAGGCTTAAGTAAGCAACTCGGTTCCGATGCTTTCTAAATTCTTTGTCTGTGGACAGCTGCAATGAAAGACAATGTTCTAATGAGAATCCTCTGCCTTCCTGTGTGTGTGTGGCACTGGGGATTGAACACAGGACCTTGCATGCAAAATTGAAGCATACATTCTAGCTGTGTGGCCCAGGTAAACCCCAGTTTCTAGTAATCCAGCCTTAGTCATTTTCTCAACATTTGTGCACATCTACATTTATCATCTCACTATGATAAAAAAAAAAGTTGCTTGGCTTCTTGAAGACACAGATTATATGTCTAATTCTTGAATGTTACCTATATGTCTTAGCACAATTGTATTAATATGTTATATTAATTATTAATGTTACCTATATGCCTTAGCACAATTATATGAATTCCGCAAATATAAATATTTGCGGAATTAATCCTAAATTCCACTAGGAAAGAAGGGTACTTCAAGAAGTATGATAGCTAGCATGGACGGAAGCATATGTTATCTTTACTATGTTAAATGCTTTTATACATTCTCTCCATTATTAATCTTTACAACCATATCAGATCAACTCTGTTATTATTTCATTTTAAAGGTAAGAAAACAGATGCTTAGAAAAGTTCAAGGACTTGCCTAAGATCACATAGCAAGTCTACACAGGAGCTGGTATTTGAACTCAGGCAGTATTATCCCCAGAGTCTGTGCTCTTAACCAGAGTGCTCTATAACCCTCCAATCATTTAACACTCAACTTTATGTAAGAAAGAGCACTGCATTAGGAGTCAAAGGTCTGGATTCCAGTTGTAGAACCTGTATGAATCAATCTTCCTGGGTTCCAGTATCATCCATTGTCTTAAAGGGATATTTAACCTACTCCAAAAGATGACTTGATGAACAAATAAGAAAACATGACTTTAAGTCAGTCCTATACACTGTTAAAAATGTATTGAAACTATGTAACTCTCTCAAAAGGATCCTCATATTTCTATGCACACAAAATTGTGCATATAATTTCAGGGACCATGAACTTCATTTACAAGCTTCTGGTTATTAACCCTTGATATATATGAACATATTGGATAGAGTGATCTACAGAAATCCAATCTTATTACCTCAGCTTTTAGAGTTCTTTTCTGTAGACTTGGAACCTGAGCCCAATCTGGAGATCCAAATTTCATTGGCCAAGTAATTTTTGGGAATGGCTTTTTCTCTGGATTGTATGTACCAGGCCTAGAAATAAAAAAAATACAAACATCATGTCTAATGAGTCAGTGGCATAGGACAAACTCCACTAGTAGGTAGCATGGCCATCGCTGAAGTAGGTTTAACCTCTTGGGACAAGGCAATAGAATGATTAAGTTTTTAATGCTGGGCAAGCGTGGGGTTCTTTTGCTTGTTAATGAATTTCTTATTAGCTAAGGTAAAGACTGCTTTTAAAAAATATTTGTATAATTCAGTGTTCTGAGCTGGGCACCAGAAGATCTCTAAAGAGGTGTTGATAGAAGAGATCCTTGATAATGGTAAATTAGTTCTTTGATTTGAAGTTGGTGGTTAAAAATGCTGAAACAATCAATCTGCAATCTAGGGACATCAAAGCGGAACCAATTAAATTTCTTGGCCATGGATTATTTAGAATTGCCTTTGTTCCTCAAACTTGTGTCTTTTGAAAACTACACTGAGATTTCTTCTCGCTCTAGTCAGAATGGCAATTATCAAGAATACAAGTAATAATAAATATTGGCGAGGATGTCGGGGGAAAGGTACACTCATACATTGCTGGTGGCACTGAATGTTGGAAAGCAGTATGGAGATTTCTCAGAAAACTTGTAATGGAACCACTATTTGACCCAGTTACCCAATCATGGCATATACCTCGAAGACTTAAAATCAGCATATTATAGTGACATGGCCACATCAATGTTTATAGCAGCTCACTTCACAATAGCTAAGCTATGGAGCCAACCTAGATGCCCTTCACCACATGAATGGATAAAGAAAATCTGGTATATATACATATGTAATATGTCTCAGCCATCAGGAAGAATGAACTTTTGTAACTCCATATCATGTACAACCACAAGAATGGGAAGTTATGCTCCATGTATCTATGATATGTCAAAATATATTCTACAGTTATGTATAACTGAAAAGAACAAATACAAAATTTAAAAAAAATTATCTTCGGGTGTTAATTCTACTGTAGTGGACATGGGGGTCAAGATTCAACACTTCAACTTTCTTAACACAAACTTGAAAAAGTTACTTTCACTGTATGATCTTTGGACTTCTCATCAGTAAAAGAAAGACCCTGACCCTTTGCTGTGCAATTTCATACATTCCCAGTCGTTTCCGAACACATTAAGAATAAGCCCCTTGACCCCCAAAGTCCTCTCTACTCTACCTGCCCCTCCCTCTCTTCCTTCTTGCTCACTGCCCTCTAGCCATAGGAGCCTTATTCTTCTTTCCCTCACACTAAGTTCTTCCCAATTTACAGCCTTTGCACTTCCGACCTCTTCTGCCTGGAGTGCTCTGTCTCCAGATCTTCCCAGGGCTGGCTCAATCTTGTCACTCAAAAATCAGATCAAGTGGATGTGCTCAGAGCATCCTTTCTTAACCACCCACTGCCTTCACATCATGGTCCTGTTTAAAGTTTCTCATAGCACCTTTCCCGGTCACTGTACTTTTTGGTTTGTCCACAACAGCCCCAGCTCATGGTTGCTTCCCTTTCACTCTCAGAAGTGTCACAGTTGGACAGATAAATTACATGGTCACCGTCTTTACTACTACTGGTATTTCCTTGTGTATTTACTTCTCATCTATTTGGACTCTAGACTCCAAGCTCAGAACCTCATGAGGTGGGTTTACTGCAAGAACTTTGCAACCTACTAAGTACAAACTACAAAGTAGCCAGGTGTCATGGCACAGATCTGTCCTATCAGGGACTCAGGAGGCTGAGGCAGGAGGACTGTGAGTCTGGGGTCAGCCTAGGTGACTTAGTGAGATTCTGTCTCAAAATAAAAATGTAAATGGGGCTGGAGATGTGGCTCAGAGATTCATTCTCCAGTACTGGGAAAACAAAACAAACAAAAATAAACAAACAAACCCAAACTATTTGGCATCTTGATAAATACTGACTGGATGAATAACTGTGATTTTGCAATTACACAAGGCCAGAGACCTGGGAGATAACAGGATTAAATCTTTAAAGATGGGTGGTTTCTTATTGAGTGGGATGGTTTTGTTATAATCACTGATTTATGGACTTCTTTTCCTATTGCTTACTGATGAACTATACTAGAGAAAAGAGGAGACATACCCAGGGAAATTGTCTTTTGTATAGCTCTGAAATCGAGGCATCAAGGCATTAAATGGAACAAAACTTTGCTTTGTTTTTTCCTTCCAATTTTCTACTCTCTGGTACTTGCCTGGGTGAAGTGTCAATTCCTATTACCAAGAAAAAAATTCAATGTGTTAAAGGGAGACATACCTACACAGAAATGCTTGCAGTTCAAAAAACCTCAACTGTCCTTTTCCTATTTATACATCAGCTA
Source organism: Marmota monax (assembly GCF_021218885.2). Lineage (NCBI taxonomy): Eukaryota > Metazoa > Chordata > Mammalia > Rodentia > Sciuridae > Marmota > Marmota monax. The sequence continues at coordinate 7,861,375 of NW_026693476.1, read as the reverse complement.
TGGTTCAGCCATTTCAAGATATACAAATAGGCTTATGTGGATAGAAAACCAAGCTATAGATGTGAGTCAGTCATGCTGGATGTATAAACCTAGGATGAGCAGAGGACCAAGACAACTTTTGCAGTCACTATGCCCCTGGTCCCACTGAGAAATTTTGAGAGCCAGTATCCCTTGAGTTTCCATGAAAGTAAACATCCAATCATAGTTTTGGATCCTTGATCCAAGGATGTAGCTCAGTGGTGGTGTACTTGCCTAGTAAGTCCCTGGGTCCCATCCCTACCCACTTCATGAGAGAAAGAGAGGTGGGGGGCAGAGGGAGGGAGAGAGTGAGAGAAAGAGATTAGGATCCTTTACTAAAGATTAGACTTAAAATGCAATCTCACAAAAGGATAGAAAAGTTAGAACCTGTTTTTTTAACTGACAGGATAATATGATGTACATAAATACATTTTCCAGTATTTTGACCTCATGCATCTCAGCACTAAAATCCTTTGTTAGGACTATTTTTCTCAGTGAACTGTTTTTGCTCTTCCCAATATACACACACTTCTGCAAAGCTAATGCCCAAACATTTCATGCAGTCACATGGATCATCATAAAATCCCAGCATTTTACCTTGTTGACTGGCTTAAACCTCATAGCTGTTCTGGCTCCAAGAGTATATCCTTTTGTACTGGTTGGAATCTTGGTTAAGTTGTATGCCAAGCCATAGGACTTCAAGTAGTAACATATGAATAAAAAGAGAGAAGGAGTAAAGAAAAACATCAATACCACAGTGAACAGCCTTCATCTGAACTACTCTGTAAGACATTGCTCTTTCTCTCTTGACTCCTTCAAGGTCAATACCACACAATAATCACATAAATAATACATGTAATTTTGCAAGGGGTTGTGTCATAGTTTAGATGTGAGATGTCCCCCAAAAGCTCATTTATGAGACAATGCAAGAAAGTAGAGAGGTGAAATGATTTTGTTCCAACATCCTTGAGCTGATTAATCAGCGCTTAAATTCCCCTCCCCAGCATAGAGATTAACTTGTGATAACTCTAGGCAGATAGGGTGTGCCTAGAGGAAGTGGGTGCCTGGGGTGTGCTTTGGGGTTTATGTTATGTTCTTATGAGCAGAGCTTTCTCTCTGCTTCCTGACCCTCATGTTCTGAGCTGCTTTCTTGCACCAGATGTTCTGCCTCCCCTCAGGCCCCAAGGAATGAAGCTGGCCATCTATGGACTGAGACCTCTGAACCATGACCCCTGAAATAAACTTTTCCTCCTTAAAATTGTTCTTATCAGGTCTTTTGGTAGCAGCAAGGCAAAAGCTGATTAAAAGAGGGATGTGGTTGGACAGGTAGAATAAATGACATCTTTGTGCATTCTAATAAATTCCATCCTCTGAATCTCATAGGTCTGAACTTGTTCCAGTTGCACCTGGCAGCCTGAAGGTAGGGCCAGTGGGAAGGAACTGGCCTTGTCTCAGAGCCTTTGAGGTGGGGATGGAGTGGGACCATATGGAGACAAGGCTTGCTTGCCTTGGGTGGAAACATGGTCCTTTACTCTCTGTATTGGCTGGGACAGCTAGTTGCCCACTGAGCACTTTCTCATGCTCTGACCCAGAAGATCACAAAGCCTAGCGTTTGTTTTCCAGGGGACTTGGGTCTCCCTTCCACATCCAGAAAACAGATCCTTGTAAGGGAACGTGAATACTCACATCTGTCATGTAACTTCCAGGCCCTGTGTGAGGAAATCCCCTAAGAGGGAGAAAGTTGTTCCCCATCCGGTTTGGGGGATAGAAGTGAGGAAAGAGCCTCCTGGGTTGGCATGATCCAAAGGAGTAGTTACTCGGCATCCCTGAAAATCAAGAAAGAACAAACTCCAGGTTAGGGAAGGCACCGGGTCTCTGCAAGCTGTTGGAGGAGATGAGAGTCCAGACAGAACAGAGGCCTGAACCCCAAGGAGTTCTCACAAAAAAAAAACAGACCAAACTCCGCCTAGGGGCCAACTGCACTTCTCTCCCCTCCAGCCTTCCCAGCCTCACCAGCCTTTTCCTTCCCTGTGCTCTGGACTCCTCTGCATGCCTCCTCACCAGCTCTGCTGGAGCACATCTCCCACAGCTCCTGTAGCTCTGTGTACTGTGTAGTCAAGGGAACAGAGGCTCTTGCCTGGCCCCAGCTGGGGAGGTTGGGAGGAGGTGCAGATCCTGGCTGCCAGCAAGTGGCAGTGCTGAGCAGGAGGTGAGAGTCCTCACCTCTGGGCAGAGAACCCAGAGGGCAGTGAGTTCAGCAGCTGGGCCAGGGGTAGATGGTCTGTTAGACGCCCAGCTGGAGGGGCTGAGTGGGCAAGGGGGGGTGGCAAAGGGTTTGGAAACCGCCAGGAGGATTGCACTGCTGAAGAGGTAGAGAGGGGGTTCAGTACCCCAAGTCTGAACTTCAAGGATGGAAGGAAGTTCAAGGTTGGGGTAGGAGGGTGGGCAGGGGAGTGCCAGGGGCGTTGAGCTGAGATCTAGTTCCTTGCCAGGTCCCTCTTAGGCCCTTTTACCTATTTTCAGCCCCTTCCAATTAGGTTGCTCCTCCTACCTTCCTGGGGTGGGAGGAGAAGGAGGTTGGGGATCCTGTGAAGTGAGGTGGGGTGGAGAAGATGGAGACCAGCATGAGTCTTTTTTTTAAAGATTGGTGGCTCTGAGTGGAACAGTTAGAGTGCAGTGGAATCATACAAATGCTTAATATTTTTTTAAAAAAATCCTGAGCAGTCCTTTAATTTGAAACCCCCTTTTGCTTATCTCTATTACCTTTTTGTAGGGATACTGAAAGGATTAAGGTAATAGAATCATATCAATGCATTGCCTGGTACTTTGTAGTTGATCACACAAGAGGTGGTCATTACTGAAGATAATGTCCATCTAGCTTATGAGCACACCATCCATCCTAACCCAAGAAAAAACATCAGTCTGTTTGTTGTTGACTTGTCTTGGATGTTAACACTAACTTGTTTCACTGGATTTTAAGTTGGCCTTAGGAGTTATCCAGGTGTGGGAGGTAACAGGAGACATAATGTAACCAGTTCATACTGCCCTTTGGCCCCTTAAAGATGACTTGGGATCCACATACACTCTGGGTTAGCAGTATCTTCATTAATTAATTATTTTTAAAAATATTTTTAATTGTAGATGGAGATAATGCCTTTATTTTATTTATTTATTTTTATGTGGTGCTAAGGATTGAACCCATAGCCTCACACATGGTAGGCGAGCTCTCTACCACTGAGCCACAACCCCAGCCCCTTCATTAATTTATAATCTATAAAATTCTGAATTTTATATATCTAATAAAAATTCCCCCCCAAAGTGATACTGAGGCCTAAAGTATATTTTGGAAAATTGTGGAAGCACTTATTTTTGGTTTGCATTTAAAACATTTTTTATGTTTTAAATAGGCACATAATAATTCTGCATATTTATGGATTACCATGTGATGTTTCAGCATGTGTTTACATAGTGTAATATGCAAATCAGGGTAAGCATATCTTTGGCCTCAAACATTTATCATCTCTTTATAATTAGAACAGTCAAAATCCTTTCTTTCAACCATGGCATCCACCTTTAATCCCACCAGCTTGGGATGCTGAGGCAGGAAGACTGTGAGTTCAAAGCCAGCCTCAACAACTTAGTGAGGCCCTAAGCAACTTAACAAGACCCTATATCTCTGGGGATGTGGCTCATTGGTTAAGTGCTCCTGGGTTCAATCCCTGGTACAAAAAAAAATCATTCCTTCCAGTTGGGGAAAGCATTTTTGTTTAAAAATTATTAAGGTGATGCTTCTGGTCAACTGGTCACAGAGGCTAAACATCCTGCAATGCATTGTCCAGTTATATAATGAATTGTTTCATGTACCATATAACATTCAAATGTCCTGCAAAACTGGAAGTACTTATATTTATTAGTACTAATTTTTTTCCCAAGAGATAATGTAGAAAGCCCAGTAATATAGAAAGTTGTTAGGAGGAGCCAAGCTTAAAAGGAATAAAGATAGAATCTCAAAGTCGTTGTTCAGTTTACTCCAAGCATTCTGCTACTCAAATTATGATTATGGCAATACCAATGGTAAATAGAATGTAAAGAGATGTTGATACTGATTTTATAACTTATCACTTTCATTAATATTTTAGGTAATTTTAACATTTGTAAGTTCTCAGATTGAATTTGAATTTGGATGAAAGAGTGTTTTTTAAAAATAGCATTTGCATTAGTATGAGATGTCAAGAGACATCTCATAAAGTGTGCTGAAGATATGGCAACCAATTTCTACATCGATAGACTGATCTACTTCAGACTAATCTCCTAGCCAAGAAAACCTGGGTAGAAAAGCTGGACATAATAAATAAATATGTTTCAAGTTATCAGAGATATTAAGGAAGAAAAAAAAATGCAGGGACTAAATCCCAGAGATTTACAAAAACAAGATCAAACTCCACCGAGGGGTGAGTCCAACAGTTGGTGTGTTGTTCTCTTTGGACATTTGCTAATTAAAAAGCTGGCTGAGAAGTAGAGTATTTGAGCAGAGCTTTAGACAGATGGTTTGAGAACTGGGGAAAAATTAGGCTGGCTATGAAGAGGGGGAGATTGGAAAACACCCTAGAATTCTAGTTAGGTCTCTAAAGAGATAAACCCTGGAAATGACAGTAAAAAGAAATAGATGAGCTCTCAAAAGCCTCTGAAATCCAACTTTGCATCAACTCAATTCCCAATTGCACTAAAATAATTTGCTTCTCCCCTTATTGCATGCAAGAGACAGAAGTAAATTATCTTTGAAGATAATAACATTGAGACCCTGAACTGATATTTTTCCATGCACATGTTTGACTTTCAATATAGAATAACTGCTCATACTAAAATAAATCAGTAAGAGTAGTAGAAATAGACCCCAAGGAAATTCAAATTCCATTAAATGTGGAATTTAAAATAACCATGCTTGGCTTGAGATTTGGAGACAGCAACAGGACTAGTCGCCTGGCAAACATTTGGAAGCAAAAGAAAACAAGGAAATGTGTGACCATGAAGTAAATGCATGGCTTCTGAGGTAAGAGGCTAAAAGAAAATAAACCAGACCCTAAAAACAAAGTCAATAAAATTTCCATTGTATTAAAAGGAAAGAGAAATTCCTCATTAATTTCCTGTTCATGTGTCAATATGGGCCCACCTACATCCAGATTGATGGCAAATTTATCAATTGTTCATTAGTGTTGGCGAGGATATAGGGAAAAAGGCATACTCATACATTGCTGGTGGGACTGCAGATTGGTGCAGCCAATATGGAAAGCAGTATGGAGATTTCTTGGAAAACTGGGAATGGAACCTCCATTTGACCCAGCTATTCCTTTTAAAGGACTTAAAAACAGCAATCTACAGGGACACAGCCACATCAATGTTTATAGCAGCACAATGCACAATAGCTAAACTGTGGAACCAAACTAGACGCCCTTCACTAGATAAATGGATTTTTAAAATATGGCATATATATATACACAATGGAATATTACTCAGCAATAAAAAAGAATAAAATCATGGCATTTGCAGGTAAATGGATGGAGTTGGAGAAGAGAATGCTAAGTGAAGTTAGCCAATCCCAAAAAATCAAATGCCAAATGTTTTCTCTGATATAAGGAGGCTGATTCATAGTGGGATAGGGAGAGGGAGTATGGGACAAATAGATGAACTCTAGATAGGGCAGAGGGGTGGGAGGGGAAGGAAGGGGGCAGGCTAGCAATGATGTTGGAATGTGATGTACATCATTATCCAAAGTACATATATGAAGACACGAATTGGTGTGAACATACTTATGAAAAATTGTGCTCTAATGTGTAATAAGTATTGTGATGCATTCTCCTCTCATGTATTTAAAAAACAAAATCAATTAAAAAAAGAATAAATGATATGGATAATGGATCCGACAAAAGTATCCACACTTAAGCTTGGAGAAGCAAAAGGGTAGAAAATACATAAAATAGTGTAAGAGTAAGTACAATGATAGTACGATGAGTAACAATGAAAAGTTTGGATACATTTTTATTTGGAATTGCATAAAAGATGGAGACAGAGAGTGTGGTAGATGCAAGAGTTGAAGAGATAATGGCAGATAATGAAATTGAATGAATTTCAGCAAATATAGACCTTTACGAAGGTGAAAATCAATATACGATGAAAAAAATCATAAAAATCAAAAGTCAAGTGTGGACTATTACTTGAGCAGTCCCAGCTACTCAAGAGGCAGAGGCAGAAACTGATGAAGAAATCGGAAACAAAAATGCCTATAAACAATAGAATGGAAAGAACAAACTGTGGAATACTTATATAAATGACTATTTTATAGCAATGAACTTGAACAAAACCCTGCACAGGCAGTAATATGATCTCACAATGTTGTATGGAGTAATTCAGACATGGACGTCTGCACACTGCATAAATCAATTTATATAAAATTTAAAGATATATTAAAAATAATCTATGAATTAGAAAGCAATATGGGGAGACATTTGGTGGAGCAGGCTGATAATGAATATGAATAGGACTCTTTTGCCTGGAATATTTCACCAATGTGTTCAGTTATGATTTAGACTCTTTTGATATATATTATAAAACAATAAAATAATTTATTTTTTAAAATTTGGCAGGCCTAGCCAATTCACAGTTTCCTCAAGAATAATAAATTCACATCCCTCCTCTCCTTTTTGACTTCAGTGGTTTATGATTTGTCTAGGTACTGTCCCTGTTTCTGCTAAAGCTTCAGTTAAAGCTGTTGGCTTGTTTTCTGTCATCAGAAACCAGTAAGTCGGAAGGGTTCTAGTTCTTTAACTCTAGCTTTTGTTTTGGTGTCCACTGAAAACTAGGCTCTTCTATTTCCTTGAACAGCTGTGTGGAATGACTTTGGATCTTCTTAATTCTAGACATAGTCATTGTGCAGTATGTTGGGCAGCAGCCTGACGACTTCACTGTCCTCCACAGTTGGTATGTCTGAGCACTGATAAGCTGAAACGCATAGTGTCTTCTGAGTTTTTCTCCTCTATATTACAATCATGGCATCCCATTGAGTTGTGTGTGAAATTATGTGAGGGAGGTTACATTCTCTATGAAGTCAATTATAGGTTAACAAAGGCTGTATTATACCATATTTTTTCCCCCTTAAAACAGGTCTTGGATCTGAAGAAGGCTGAGAACACCTGGTCCAGGGAATACAAACCCTGGATAGGTGGGTCTGGACAAGGGAGACAGAGGGAAGAAAAATTGACTTGCTCAATCCCACCTTCCAGACCTTCTTACATCCCAGACTCTCCCACCTGGGGGTAGAGTGAACTTCTTTGAAGCCCCTTGAACTGAGTACTAATAAGTTGGTCTGTTGTTTACTAGCTGTCTGATCTTTTGAAAGTTACTTAAGCTACCTAAGCCTTGGTCTGTCTATAAAATGGCACCACTCATTTCTTTCTTCCTCTGGCTGCCTTGAGAATTGAGGAGTGAACTCAGGGCCAAAGCTGGCACAACAGATGATTGACCTATAATTGTCACCTCACCAACGTTAATGCACTTCCCGTCTTCCACCCCTGTGCCAGGCCTGCAACACCTCTAAGAGTCTCTTCATTCAAATAATAATAATAAAAACATGCTTCCTCCGGTCCCTGCCCGGACCAGGCTCCTTGGGGAATCCTGCGTATGTGCCACCTCTTTCCAATTAGACCCCAATACTGAAGGGATGAATTTTCATTAATGTACTAGACAAAAATGAGATTACCATGACCAAATTTCCAACCGAATGGCGGGCTCGTCTGTAGCAGGGATTTGAATATCACACTCCCAGGTTGCTCCTCTAACTTAAAATTTGTTGATTTCCGAGGTCTGGAAAAGAAAAAATCATCTGGGAGATTTTCAAGAAGCATGGCTCTGTCATACTCTATCTCCATGAATTCACCCTCTCCTGGGTAGACTTTAAGCAAGAAAATGAGGGTGTGTCAGACTGGCTGCTAGGCAACAGCCCCACCCTGGAAGTTCCCCTTCCAGGCATTGTGACATGGCTTTCTACAGGGCAGCCCTGTGGTATAAAGGGAGCTGGAAAGGCAAGTTATTTATCCCTGTAAAATCTTGTTTCTTTACTCTATAGCTGAGGAACAATATTCACCATGTAGGAGATGGCCTATTAAGTACCTTGTCCACGGCTTGGAACACTCAGCTGGCTAATTCCTAACTACCTTCAAACAGTCATTCCTGTAGTCATTCAGTAAGTACTTATTAAACTCTTAATGATGTGCCAGGCACTACTGTGGGACATTGCATTAACAGTGGGAATCCACCAGTGAACAGCCATTCTTGTCCTTGTGGAGCTTAATTTTGGTGGGAGATATAGACACACACACACACACACACACACACACACACACACACGTCACTAATAAGCCAGATAGCACTGAGAGGGTTCAGAGGATGTGGGGGCTGTGGCCTGGTGAACAAAGGACAGGAATGCAGCTGTTGCCTTGGAGGAGCATCTTGGAACAACAGTATGAACTCATAGCCCTTTTTATTATGAGCCAGGTGTCCTTCTAGGCATTGAAGCCACAGTGGTAGATGAAAGGAAAGTGACCACAACACTCGGAGCAACCAAAAGATCTTTATTGCAGCAGTGCAACAAAGAGAAAGTAAAGAGAGAGAGAGAAAAGAGAAGAGATGAACAGGGAGAGAGCAAGAGCAAGAGAGAGACAGAGAGCGTGCGTTAAGAAAGATAAAGAGCAAGAGAGAGAGAGCAAGAGAGAAAGAGCAAGAGAGAGAGGGAGAGAGAAAGAGCAAGAGAGAGAGAGCAAGAGAGAGGGGGAGAGAGAGGGGGGCCTGGCAGGAGGGAGTTTTTATAGCCCAAATCTAATGGGGCCTCTGGGTCTGCAAGCTGCCTTGTTGGCCCAAGGGGGGGGGTTAAGTGTTCAGCATTAAGCAGGGTTGAATGTTCAGACTTGAGGCAAACAGGTGATAAAGGACCAGACAGAGGGGGGTTTGAGTGTGTGGGCTATCTTGCAGCTAACATCTGTTCAGCCTGCCCTGCACCCAACAGTAGAAAAGATAAAAACTCCCCTTCCATGGGAATTAGATTTTGCTAGTGGCAGTGCTAGACAAAAATTAAACAGGGAAACCAGTTAGATAAAACTGCCGGAAAGTGCCCAGGGGAAGACACTACTTTGGTTCAGGAAGTCACAGATGGACCCTCTGGGGAGGACCTGTATGAGATGACCTTGCCCAGCAAGGAGAGTCCCCCATTTTGAGATCTGGGAAAAGTGCTTTTCAGGCAGAGGACCAGCAAGGGCAGAGTCCTTGGCATCTGAGATAAAAGAAGACGGAGTTGCCGTGAGATAGTGTGCATGCACAGGGAGGAAATGAGCAGGAATCGAATCATGCAAGGTCTCGGAACACGGTTAGGAGTGTGGCTTTGTTGTCAGTAAGCTGGGAAGCCACTGGAAGGTGATAGTAGGGACAGTGGTGACATGATCTTCATTCATCATTCGTGAGCGGGGGCTGGAATATGGAATATAGCCCTCGTGGTGACTAGAGGATGGATTAGTCCTGAGGCTTATGCAACAAGCCTTGGAAATCAAAAGACACAGAGCAGGTGAAGGGGAAAATGGGTAAGAGTGTATATTGTTATTAAAAGAATGACATTTCTATTCAAAAAGTGAAATTTGTCAGAAAATAGAGCATAGGAATTTGTGCAAGCCATTTTAGAAGGAATTTCCTGTTTAGGTCACTAATAAGCCAAATAGCACTGAGAGGGTTCAGAGGACTTGGGGGCTGTGGCCTTGTGAACCAGGACAGGAATGCAGCTGTTGCCTTGGAGGAGCATCTTTAAACAACATAGTAGCCATGTGCTTCCACATGAACACCTTTCCTAGTAACATCATTCCCCCACAATTTATAGAATGACGACTGAAAACTAAATCCCCTTATTTTCCTCCTATTTTACAAAACAATTCTGGTTTAAACAAATGACTCTGTGTAAATCTACTGTGTGCAAGAAGAAGATGAGTATGATCTAGCCACCATGACGGATCTGATATCATCCCCTGCAATTCTCTCTCACTTTATTTCAACTGAGTCACTTCTTTGCTGTTTCTCAAGTATTCCAGTTAACTTACCATCTCAGGGCCTTTGCACGAGCTAGAACACTCTTTCCTCAGGTTTTCATTTGACTCTCTCTCTCAAACTTCTTTCAAACCTCCCTTGAAGTTACCTTCTCAGTGAGGATTTTGCTGGTTTCTCAACCTAAGACTGAAATGCCCTTTATTGTTCTCTCCCTGCCGTGCTTACTTTGTCCTTCTGAACACTTGTCACTACCTGACATACCGTGTGTGTGTGTGTGTGTGTGTATGTGTATGTGTGTCTGTCTGTCTGTCTGTCTGTCTATATCTCCCACCAAAATTAAGCTCCACAAGGACAAGAATGGCTGTTCACTGGTGGATTCCCACTGTTAATGCAATGTCCCACAGTAGTGCCTGGCACATCATTAAGAGTTTAATAAGTACTTACTGAACGACTACAGGAATGACTGTTTGAAGGTAGTTAGGAATTAGCCAGCTGAGTATTCCAAGCCGTGGACAAGGTACTTAATAGGCCATCTCCTACATGGTGAATATGGTCCCTCTGCTGCAGAGTAAAGAAACAAGATTTTACAGAGATAATAACTTGCCTTTCCAGCTCCCTTTATACCACAGGGCTGCCCTGTAGAAAGCCATGTCACAATGCCTGGAAGGGGAACTTCCAGGGTGGGGCTGTTGCCTAGCAGCCAGTCTGACACACCCTCATTTTCTTGGTTAAAGTCCGCCCAGGAGGGTGAGAACTCATGGAGATAGAGTATGAGAGAGCCATGCTTCTTGAAAATCTCCCAGATGAACTTTTCTTGTCCAGACCTCAGAAATTAACAAGTTCTCTGTTAGAGGAGCTACCTGGGAATGTGATATTCAGAACCCTGCTACAGGCCAGCCCGCCATTCGGTTGGAAATTTGGTCATGGTAATCTCATTTTTGTCTAGTACATTTATGAAAATTCATCCCTTCAGTATTGGGGTCTAATTGGAAAGAGGTGGCACATACGCAGGATTCCCCAAGGAGCCTGGTCCGGGCAGGGACCGGAGGAAGCATGTTTTTATTATTATTATTTGCATGAAGAGACCCTTAGAGGTGTTGCAGGCCTGGCACAGGGGTGGAAGACAGGAAGTGCATTAACGTTGGTGAGGTGACAATTATAGGTCAATCATCTGTTGTGCCAGCTTTGGCCCTGAATTCACTCCTCAATTCTCAAGGCAGCCAGAGGAAGAAAGAAATGAGTTGTGCCATTTTATAGACAGACCAAGGCTTAGGTAGCTTAAGTAACTTTCAAAAGATCAGACAGCTAGTAAACAACAGACCAACTTATTAGTACTCAGTTCAAGGGGCTTCAAAGTTCACTCTACCCCCAGGTGGGAGAGTCTGGGATGTAAGAAGGTCTGGAAGGTGGGATTGAGCAAGTCAATTTTTCTTCCCTCTGTCTCCCTTGTCCAGACCCACCTATCCAGGGTTTGTATTCCCTGGACCAGGTGTTCTCAGCCTTATTCAGATCCAAGACCTGTTTTAAGGGGGAAAAAATATGGTATAATACAGCCTTTGTTAACCTATAATTGACTTCATAGAGAATGTAACCTACCTTACATAATTTCACACACAACTCAATGGGATGCCATGATTGTAATATAGAGGAGAAAAACTCAGAAGACACTATGTGTTTCAGCTTATCAGTGCTCAGACATACCAACTGTGGAGGACAGTGAAGTCGTCAGGCTGCTGCCCAACATACTGCACAATGACTATGTCTAGAATTAAGAAGATCCAAAGTCATTTCACACAAGCTGTTCAAGGAAATAGAAGAGCCTAGTTTTCAGTGGACACCAAAACAAAAGCTAGAGTTAAAGAACTAGAACCCTTCCGACTTACTGGTTTCTGATGACAGAAAACAAGCCAACAGCTTTAACTGAAGCTTTAGCAGAAACAGGGACAGTACCTAGACAAATCATAAACCACTGAAGTCAAAAAGGAGAGGAGGGATGTGAATTAATTATTCTTGAGGAAACTGTGAATTGGCTAGGCCTGCCAAATTTTAAAAAATAAATTATTTTATTGTTTTATAATATATATCAAAAGAGTCTAAATCATAACTGAACACATTGGTGAAATATTCCAGGCAAAAGAGTCCTATTCATATTCATTATCAGCCTGCTCCACCAAATGTCTCCCCATGTTGCTTTCTAATTCATAGATTATTTTTAATATATCTTTAAATTTTATATAAATTGATTTATGCAGTGTGCAGACGTCCATGTCTGAATTACTCCATACAACATTGTGAGATCATATTACTGCCTGTGCAGGGTTTTGTTCAAGTTCATTGCTATAAAATAGTCATTTATATAAGTATTCCACAATTTGTTCTTTCCATTCTATTGTTTACAGGCATTTTTGTTTTTAATTAAGGGGTATTTTGATTAATGTTCCTTTTAATATTCTTGTACATCTCTTTTGGGACACAGTGTATGCTTTCCTGCTGAGGAAATACCAAGGGTAGAAATTAGTAGGTCACAGAGATGTTTATGTTTAGCTCTAATAAAGACTGCCAGACAGATTTCCAAAGTGAGCACATTGATTGATTTACAATTCCATTGCTATGGTTTGGATCTGGAATATTCCCCAAAGGCTCATGTGTTGAAGGCTTTGTCCCCAGTGCACCAAGGTTTAGAGGTGGGGCTTTTGGAAAGTGGATCGTGAAGGTTCTACCCTCATCCTAATTACCATTCTGAAACAGTTTCAAGCCCAAGGAAAAGTGGTAAAAAGAATAAAAAGAAAATTCTTATTCTCTTCACCCAAATTCCTCTATTGAAAAATGTCGCGACCCCTTGCCCGCAAGGAAGACGCAACTCAGGAATCTTCTTTCAGCAGTTTATTCAGGCCCTTGATATTTCTACTTCTATCTCTTGGATGCCCCTCCCAGCTGTTGAGAGCCACAGCCAAAGGGGCCCCAGCAAACTTCCAGCTGCCAGCAAACTTCCAGCTGCTGGCTGATGATTGGCTCACAGCGGCCCCAGCAACATCTAGCTGATTGGCTCCTCGGCCCCAGCAACATCTAGCTGATTGGCTCCTCTGCGGTGATGCTCATTGGACTGTTTCCCTGCCCTTTCAGACCACGGAGCTGCTCATTGGGGGACTTTTTTGGCTCCGCCCACGTGACCCAGCCAATCGGCCTCAAGAGCAGGAGGATTGTGGGAGGTGGGGAGAAGCTGGTGTGGGAGAGAGAGGCTTGGGGAAAGCCGGTGGTGGCAGTTGAGGCTCTGAGGGTTTTTCCTGAGAGACTATTTTGTTTGTCGTGTGTGGTTCTAAAAATAAAGTTAGTTTCTTTTGACAAGTGGCTCCTGATTGTGCCCAGCCAGACTGCGGCATTTGGTGGCCCGTACGGGGAGCGACTGAGGGTAAGTGAACTGCTCGCCCCTGAGGGCAGGGCGAGAGGATGGGTAGCCATTTTAAGATTCTTCTTTTGTTATTTTGTTTCACTTTTGTTTTAAGTTGCCTGTCCCTGGAGATGTGTAAGATGGAAGAAAAACCGCTCACATCTGAGGAACAGATAGGGAGAAAGGACGGATGGACATTTCAGGAGGCTATTATAATGATTTTGTGTTGTTCCAATTTTGTTTCACTCAGTTTCAGTTTTGTTAGGCGTTATCTTGTTGGGTTGTATTATAGTAGAAATACGGGATCAGAAATTAGTAAAAAACAAACTGAAAGAGTGTTAAGTAAATTGTTAGAGGAAGGAGGCATCTCAGTAAAATCAAGAACAATCAGGGCATACGTTGATACAATACAAAAATGTAGCCCATGGCTTTTTAAGGAGGAGTTGTTAAATATATCACAATGGAACCATCATGGTGAAGATTTAAAAAGAATGGAAAAGAAAAGCCCAGGGACTCTGCCAGTTGGCACATTGCCATTGTGGACATTCGTATCTTGTTTGCTTAGTCCAAAGCCTTCAGTTCAGACAATGGTACAGGAAGGAGAAGACATAATGATTCAAGTAAAAGAGAAGGTCTCTCAAGTTAGTCAGACAGAGGAAAAGATTCAAGTAAAAGAGAAGGCCTCTCAAGCTAGTCAGACAGAGAAAGAAAGTGTAAAACAGAAAAAGCCATCAGGGGGAAAGTTACAACAGGAGACTGCTACTAACACCTTTCTATCACCAGAGGGTGTAAGTGTCCAACCAACAGCACCACCTCTACAGGAGACTGCTACTAACACCTTTCTATCACCAGAGGGCGTAAGTGTCCAACTAACAGCGCAACCTCCATATGCTGGGAGGCCCCCAACCCCCGCAGTTGATAGTTGGGATCCTGAGACAAGGTCTCAAATATTAACATGCCCTGTATTTGAGGCAGGAGGGCAGCGATTTTACCAAGTTTTAAATTTCAAAACAGTGAAGCAGCTAAAAGAGGCTGTAACAACCTATGGTCCTCAAGCACCCTTCACTGTAAGCATGGTCGAATCCATTAACAACTTGAACATGACGCCAGCAGATTGGGCTAATATGTGTAAAGCTGTGCTAAATGGAGGACAATACCTGTTATGGAAGGTTGCCAATGAGGAATTTTGCAAGGAGACGGCTAAGCGAAATGCAGCAGCTGGTTATCCTCAGAGAAATCTAGATATGTTGTTAGGAAAGGGACCTTATGAGGATCAGCAGCAACAAATTGCATATGATCCTGGCGTATACGCACAAATTGCTGCAGATGCAATTAAGGCATGGAAGACTTTACAAGGACATGGAGGTTTACAAGGTCAATTATCTAAGGTAATACAAGGAGCTAATGAACCTTATGCTGAATTTGTAGATAGGCTTATTCAAACAGCTACCAGAGTTTTTGGGAATACAGAACAAGCAATGCCATTACTAAAACATCTGGCTTATGAGCAAGCGAATCGTTGGTGCAGAGATATCATTAGACCATGGAAACATGAAGATTTAAACACATATATTAAATTATGTAGAGACATTAATGAACAAGAGCAAGTCGTGGCAGCTGCAGTAAAACAGGCTTTAGATGCCAGAGACATTAATGAACAAGGGCAAATTGTGGCAGCTGCAGTAAAACAGGCTTTAGATGCCAGGCCAAGAACATGCTACAATTGTGAACAAACAGGACATTTTAAAAGGAATTGCCCCATTGGAGGAGGGTTTAACAAAACTAGGTATCAAAGGAGTAGAATACCAGGTATTTGCCCACGATGCCGTAGAGGGAGACATTGGGCTAATGAATGCCGTTCTCAAACCACCATAGAGGGTACTCCATTATCAAAAAACGAACAAGGACCAGGTGTTTATCCACGATATCGTGGAGAAAGGCATCGGGCTCCATTGCCAAAAAACGGACAGGGGGGCCCAATGCTCCGGGGCCCAAAACCACAAATATACGGAGCACTGGAGGAACCCAGCAACCCCATCAGGGTAGTGCCCAGGACACATTGTCCATCAGATCCCTCATCAGACAAACCAGAGGGAGCGCAGGGTTGGACATCTGCGCCTCCGCCAGAGCAGTACTAACTCCAGAGATGGGAGTTCAAATCATTCCCACAGGGGTGAAAGGACCTCTTCCCAAAGGAACAGTAGGCTTATTATTGGGACGCAGCTCTTCTACTCTAAAAGGACTTATGATAAGTCCTGGGGTAATTGATCCCGATTATGAAGGTGAAATAAAAATTATAGCCAGTTCTCCAAAGGGTATATCAGTAATTTCACCAGGAGATAGAATAGCACAGTTACTAATAATACCCAGCCTACATGATAAATTTTCCAGTCGTACTGTAGAAAGAGGTTCCAAGGGATTAGGCTCCACAGGTGTAGATTGGGCTATGCTTTCTTTAAATTTAGATTCTCGCCCCATGCTAAAACTAAATATTCAAGGACATGAATTTAATGGGCTACTGGATACAGGTGCAGACCTTAGCATCATCTCTCGTCAAGAATGGCCAAAACATTGGCCATTACAACAAGCCACTCAAACGCTTCGAGGCCTAGGAGTGGCGACTAATCCCCATAGAAGTGCAATGGTATTAGATTGGAAGGATCCTGAAGGATGTGAAGGAACTATACAGCCATATGTATTGGATCATCTTCCCGTAAATTTATGGGGACGAGATGTCCTAGATCAATTAGGTTTGACATTAACAAATAACAATGAGTTAAATACTTGGGCAATAATCATGTGCAAATCTAATGTTTCATTTGATAACCACTTACCATCTAATCCTTTATTGTCTTTTTGGTCATTGCATCCTGTAATTTTTCCAAAAATGACAAGAAAAACACCTATCATGAATGCTCCAAATATATTCACTGATGGGTCAAATAATGGTACAGCAGCAGTAGTTACCCCTGATCAAACTTTTACATTTTTAGTACCCAAACAATCAGCTCAAAAGGTAGAGCTTAATGCAGTTTTACAAGCTTTTGTGATGTTTAAAGATTCCGTATTTAATTTATTTTCTGATAGTCAGTATGTAGTTAATGCTATAGTATCTCTTGAAGATGCTGGTAGGATTTCCCCTTCTTCTACTGTTTTCTCTTTGCTTTCCACTATACAAAGTCTAATCTGGGACAGAAAAGATCCATTCTTTATAGGACATATCAGGGCACATACAGCATTGCCTGGAGCCCTTAGTTTGGGCAATGATTTAGCAGATAAAACTACACATGACATACATATTTTCTCTACACTAGAAGAAGCTATAAATTTTCATAAAAAGTTCCATGTCAATGCTAATACTTTACAAAAGCGTTTTAAAATAACTAAGGAACAAGCTAGACAAATAATAAAACAATGTCAAAATTGTGTGACCTTTTTACCACAAGTTAATCTTGGAGTCAATCCTAGAGGATTGATACCTAACCATATTTGGCAGATGGACGTCACACACTTGCCAGAATTTGGAAAATTAAAATATTTGCATGTTACAGTTGATACTTCTTCTGGATTTTTGATGGGCTCCCTTCATGCCGGAGAAAAAACTAAAGATGTTATAGCTCATTGCTTACAAAATTTTGCCACTGTGGGTGTTCCAAAACAGTTAAAAACAGATAATGCCCCTGGTTATACTTCTACCTCTTTTAAACAATTTTGCTCAACATTTGGCATTACTCATATAACAGGAATCCCATACAATCCACAGGGACAAGGCATAGTTGAAAGAGCTCATCAAACTATTAAAATGTACTTATTAAAGCAAAAAGAAGGAATTGGGAAGGGGTATATATTCCCCAAAGATAAACTTAAAATAACCCTTTTTACTCTAAACTTTTTAAATTTGGATTCATCAGGACTTAGTGCTGCGGAAAGGCATATGTGTCCAAAAAATGTACATAAGCCCAAGGTACTTTGGAAGGATATTCTAACAGGACAATGGAAAGGTCCTGACCCAGTAATTGTCTGGAGTCGGGGGTCTGTTTGTGTGTTTCCACAGGGAGAACAGCAGCCGATTTGGATTCCAGAGAGATTAACCAAGGTCCTGACCCAGTGATTGTCTGGAGTCGGGGGTCTGTTTATGTGTTTCCACAGGGAGAACAGCAGCCGATTTGGATTCCAGAAAGATTAACTAAAGCGATTTCTACAGACCAAAAAGAAGATGATTTGGCTCAAATCCATAACAACTGATATCCAAAACTCTAGTTTGGCTATTCTTACATCTGCAACAGAACCAGGATGCTTTTTTCAATATCTATTTTATTATTGCCCTTTGCCATATCATGAAGTTCTATTTTGTTTTTTGAGCTCATACAGACCTAGGTTAATGTTTTGCTGATCAGTTCTATTTTTTGACTATAGAGTTTTTAAGCATTGCAATGGAGATTTCACCTGTAAAAAGTTATAAGGCCTTTACTATAATGTTATGTGTTGTATGTATTATATTATGTTTGCACACTTGTGTTTTGTGTTATATGTTTGAATGTACGTATGTCCATATATCATATATGATGAGCGCTCATGATAAAATGGATCCAAATATTTTTTTTCACGTGATTTATATGGTTTAATTTAAATTGGGTAAACAACTGTTGAGGATTGTTTTAATATGTAAACAAAAAAGAAGGTTAACAGATCTGTTTGTTTACTTTCACCTTTCCTTTTCATTATATTTAATAATTCTCTTAAAGATAATGTAAATTGTTAAGAAAATTGTTTTCTTTTAGTGCCTTCTGTAATGTTACATAATTTTTTCTTTAGCCATTATTGCCAGAATTCCTATCTTCATCCCAGTGCCGGTGAAAACAATGTAAATTGTTAAGAAAATTGTTTTCTTTTAGTGCCTTCTGTAATGTTACATAATTTTTTCTTTAGCCATTATTGCCAGAATTCCTATCTTCATCCCACTGCTAGTGAAGTCAAAGATAAAACCAATCTACAGCTTCTACAATAGCCATCACTGAACTGCTTGCAGAACTTGCCTGGACACATTGTGAGCTCACCTGTATGCATTGTGAACTATCTGTTGGTACAGCGAATTGTGGTAGTGCTGGAGTATTTTTGCTGATGGTGTCACCGGTGGTACAATTTAGGAGCCCTCAATTGGCTTAATGTCATGGCATTTTGCATCCTCCTCTACTAGTGATGGTCTAAAATTTGGGGGCCAACAGAGGTGAGGCAAAGAACCTCACCCCCCCACAGCTGCAAAGGCCTATCCACAAGTATGGCTGTATGCTGGACCCGTAGTCAGTGACGGGTATGATCCAATTGCAGTGGTACCAACCTAAGACAGGAGGCTGACGCCTAGAGGTCAGTTCATCCGATGACGGGTAAGGACCATATGTTGAATTGGACTGCCTAACAGGCACGGTCCCTAAGCCACATGCTTGTTGTTTAAACAGAGAGGGGGAGATGTTGAGAGCCACAGCCAAAGGGGCCCCAGCAAACTTCCAGCTGCCAGCAAACTTCCAGCTGCTGGCTGATGATTGGCTCACAGCGGCCCCAGCAACATCTAGCTGATTGGCTCCTCGGCCCCAGCAACATCTAGCTGATTGGCTCCTCTGCGGTGATGCTCATTGGACTGTTTCCCTGCCCTTTCAGACCACGGAGCTGCTCATTGGGGGACTTTTTTGGCTCCGCCCACGTGACCCAGCCAATCGGCCTCAAGAGCAGGAGGATTGTGGGAGGTGGGGAGAAGCTGGTGTGGGAGAGAGAGGCTTGGGGAAAGCCGGTGGTGGCAGTTGAGGCTCTGAGGGTTTTTCCTGAGAGACTATTTTGTTTGTCGTGTGTGGTTCTAAAAATAAAGTTAGTTTCTTTTGACAAGTGGCTCCTGATTGTGCCCAGCCAGACTGTGGCACCCAGCCTTAATAAAGCATCCCAAGCCCCAATGCAAAGCTGCCGCGTGGAGCTTTCTCACAGGGTGGTGAAAAATCATGTGCCAACTTTCCCAGATAAGGAGTTGTTTGTCACAGACCACAGCGGAGCCAGCGCCATCTTGTAATGGCGACCATAATCTGCAGAAACGGCAGAAGCGGCTCACCACAGTTCCCCCTTTTCTGTTTTATTAAAACAATACAGGCGAGAGTAGAGGTCCTATCCCACTGTGCAGAAGTGGCTGCATAGTATGGCTCAGTCCCAAGGAGGGCCCTTCCCCAGATCTGAGGCCATATCAGCCGACGCCTTTTTTCGTGGGGCGGGGCGTGGACGCGTCTAACCCGCATGCAATAGGACATGCTCTCCTTGAGGTCCTCGTCAAGGATCACTCAAGTGCAGTGCCTTGCCTCGCATCCTGTATCGTGACGATGGTGGACGAAGGGGGATAGCTGAGGCTGAACTGT
Organism: Marmota monax; assembly: GCF_021218885.2. NCBI lineage: Eukaryota > Metazoa > Chordata > Mammalia > Rodentia > Sciuridae > Marmota > Marmota monax. Next base: position 7,841,500 of record NW_026693476.1, on the reverse strand, counting down.
GGCTGTTTATAATGACAAACAAGTTGACAGCACCCTGAAAGAAAGGCACGAACTTCAAGGCGATAGAAAAGTACTAGTGTGGAAACCCATCTGCGTGCAATGGCAGTAAGACCGGCAGAGTGCAAGGGCTTTCCAACACTAAGAGAATAACAAGGAAAGTCATGTCGATCCCAGTGCAATGTTATAATAACTTGGGGTGTAACGACCATGACAAAGGTTTACTGCTTAAGATGCGCAAGCCAGACTTGAGGTGAGTTGCCATTTTCTAAAGCTGCAAGAGCTTGTATGATCATAGCCTTTTCTTGTGCATGGCGAGTTTTAAGGCGACAGAGAAGCCACAAACAGAGCACAACACTGAAGCAACACATTGCACCAAAAATGCCTACTCCCACCCACTCTTTGAAGAAGGAAAAAGCAGAAGATATCCAATCGGTGAATTGACCCGAAGTCACTGGTTCGACACGAGTACTATTCAAAACAGCAATCTGAGTTAGTTGAGACTGGATCAAGTTTTCTGCTTCCATGGACCAGGTTCGGGAGAGATACTCTCCGATGATGCGGGAGGCATTTCTGGAATCATTAAATCTGACAGAGGTTATACATAAATGTGCACGTTGGTCAACACAACCCAAAAGCACCAAGTCGGCCAATTCTTCTACCTGAGCTTGGAGTAAATCTATCCTTTGATTAGCAGCCAGAATCCCAGATAAAATGTGTTGATTAATTCTACTTTGAGATTCAAGTATGGTGGATGTTTGTTGAATAACCTGATTAATAGTGGCAGCAGTTTGTACCTGGCTGGCCATGGCTACTCCAGCTATAACTGCTGCAGCAGCAGATACCGCCACAGCTGTCACTATGGCTGCCGTAATTTCAAAATCTCTACGGGCTCTAATCAGTTCAACAATAGGAAATGACTCTGGATCTGCAGTAACCGGGATCGGGACAAAAGTTGGAATTTTCATAACCATTGCCGTAGTCCAGGAGCCATTCCAACACTCAGACAAATAACAGGTAATATTAGAACAATTAAGCATCCCCTGTAATGTAACATTAGCCAAAAGAAACAGGAACGGAGATTGGAGACAGACTGCTGCGGAGGGTAATGTGGCATTAGATAATTGTGAATTATTTGCAGAAATTTTAAGCCTCCTACCTCGCTCCGAGTCTTGGGTACTTCCAGAAACATTAAACAGCCAACTTTGGACTCCTAATATTTCCCTGGGGAAACACAAGCGCGGACTAGACTAGCCCAATCTGAGGGAGTCATGCAAAATCTAGTAAGTCCCTCCACCTGAGTGAGAGTGAAAGCGACATCTATGCCATAAGTGCGGACAGATTCTGCCAAGGTTTTAATTATCTTAAAGTCTAAAGGCTCATGATATCTTCCCCTGTTATTGTCCTGAAATACAGGGTATGCAAGTCCCATATCTGTCTTAACTGTCCTCCAAACTTGTGCATGAAAAGATCTCCCGGAACCTTGGCTCCCCCCCACATACGGAGGTGGGGCAATCGGCACCATTTCTTCTTCTAGATATTCTACCTCCTCCTCCTCAGAGTTTTGTTGACCAATGTTAACTCCCTTCCCCTTCTTACAGTAGGCCTGCGTGCCCTGTGTCTCCTTTTTCTTCTTTTTCATTTTTATCTTATGTAGTTGTTGTAACAATATATCAAGGTCCTCAGAACTCTCTGAGTCGCTTGTGTTCTCAGGCGTTTTTAATTCGGTCAAGTCTGGGTAGAGCCTTCTCCTATTTTTATCTTCAGGCTCTTTTGCCTTCTCACTACTGTTACTTTTAATACTCTCTGCCACTTCACTACATGATCCTTCAGATTTTTCCTCATGCAATTGCTCAAGAATAGCTTGACCCTCACTCACAGCTTCCTGGCATTTACCATCTGTAAGGCAACCACGGACCATTTTCCAAAGGGGTATCACCCCACCCTCTAATATGCCCTGCTCAGAAGCAAAGTCAAGATCTTTGCCTAATTTATCCCAACTAGGCACAGTAAGGCTGCCCGAAAATGCAAACCACGGTGCAGCGATATCTATCTTCTGTAAAAATCTCTGTAAAGTACTATGTTTCACTTCCAGTCCCTTGGAACGTAACAGGCCATCTAGGGCCAGGAGAAGCGGACTTGAAGATGCAGCACCCATGACACAACAACAAAGGAAGCACAAAAAAAAGAAAGCGAAAGTACACAGTGCAGCTGCAATAAAATGTAATGCTCTCTCTTTCATTACAGAGGAGCTGCCCCGCTTTGATCGCGGATCCCACTTACCTGGGACTAACCCCGCTTTGATCGCGGATCCCACTTACCTGGGACTAACCGGTGCACCACCCCTGACTGTTGAAAGTTCTGGTTCCCGGGTCTCGGCACCACTTGTCGCGACCCCTTGCCCGCAAGGAAGACGCAACTCAGGAATCTTCTTTCAGCAGTTTATTCAGGCCCTTGATATTTCTTCTTCTCTCTCTTGGATGCCCCTCCCAGCCTTAATAAAGCATCCCAAGCCCCAATGCAAAGCTGCCGCATGGAGCTTTCTCACAGGGTGGTGAAAAATCATGTGCCAACTTTCCCAGATAAGGAGTTGTTTGTCACAGACCACAGCGGAGCCAGCGCCATCTTGTAATGGCGACCATAATCTGCAGAAACGGCAGAAGCGGCTCACCACAGAAAAACATTGCTTTGAACTCTATTTCTCTCTTCCTTTTTATATACTTTTTCTGACATGTTGACTCATTTTTTCTAACAACTTCAATGTCGCCCTCTGTGACACTCTCCTGCATTGTACCCACAGAACCCTACCAAGTGAAATTCAGCATCAATACAATTGTGCCATTAATCACTCTGTTTCAAATGCCAATAGTGGGGGTTTCCTGTCTCATCCAGGATGCCACCCAGGAGTAATGCCACTTTCTATTATCGTGTTCCATCCATATCCTTTAATACTGTTTCAATCAGCTTTTTCTCTGCAATGACTAAAAGATCCGACTAGAGCAATTGTAGAGGAGGAAAAGTTTATTGGGAGGCTTGTGGTTTCAGAGGTCTCAGTCCATAGACAGCCAGGTCCATTCCTCAGGGCTCAAGGTGAGGTTGAACATCATGGCAGAAGAGTATGGCAGAGAGAAGCAGTTCACAGGAGGGTCAGAAAGGGGAGGGAGGGAGGGAGAGGGAGAGGGAGAGAGAGAGGTCTCCTCTTGCCACATACAAACATATACCCCAAAGCCACACCCTAATTCCCACCTCCTCCAACCACATTCACTCTATCACTTAGTTACTACTCAGTTAATCCCTAGTAGGGGATTAATTCACTAATTGGGTTAAGACTCTCACAACCCAATCATTTCTCCTCTGAACCTTCTTGCATTGTCTCACATGTGAGCTTTTGGGGGACACCTCACATCCACACCATAACAGATACAAAGTATTTTCTCAGCCTTTCTTTTCCTTCCTATCTTAAAGAACTATCAGTAGAAGGATCAGATTGTGGGGCCTGGCTGAATCAATCCAAAATCCAGGCAGGCAACCAGAAAGGGAAGACCAAGGGTAGGCTGAGTCCCTCCACAGGCTGAAATTGTAGTCAAGGGTGGAACCTATTTTTCTCCACCTCTGCTGTCTCTTCAGCACTAGTTTGAAAGCCTTCCTATTGTTGAAATCATGCCATCCAGATTGTATACAAAGTAATATCCTTAAAGTCAAGTAACGAAGGACTATGTACACAGAAATCTCTTCACAGTAAGACCTGGATCAGTGTTTGAATAATTAGCCTAGCTAGCTCAACACATCAAAAAAGCTATCACAGAAAATGTCCCTATATTACACCAATGACACAGTAATGTCCCTCATTACATCCCTACTCAGCTACCTTGGTAGCTCTCCATAACTTCTTTTTGTCCCAACAACCAATATATTAGCTTCAAAATGATTAGCTAATTATATTTCTTAATTATTAGCTCTGTATGTAATTTCCCTTCTTATTTTTTAAAATATTAGCATGGACTTGTTTATTCCTGTTTTATTCAATGGATTATTTTATAGAGATAGTGGCCATCCTTCTCTTGACTTCAATCTCAGAAAATTTTTCCGCTTTTCGTCATTAAGCGTATTCTGCATAAGTTTTTCATAGATGATATTTATTAGGGGCAGGAAGATATTCCTAGTTCACTAAGAGATGCATTTTTAAAATTATGAGTGGATATTGTAGGCTTTTTTAATCCATTGAGATAATCCCTTTTTTCTTTGTTGGTATAGGAAATTATATTAATTTTATTTTCAAACATTATATCAACCTTCTATTCCTGCGATAAATACAACTTCATCTTGAAATTACAACCTGTATTTAGTTTGCTAAATTTTGTTTAGGATTTTTTCCCTTTATATCATAAGACAGATTCTTGTTTCTTGTAATATCCTTTATTTTTCTAGTCTTACATAATAAAGTGGTTATGGCATCTCTCTTTATTTATTTATTTACTAGTTTATACTTATGGAATTTGTATTCCATTCTTTTTTTAAAAAAATGTTCTTTTCAGTTACACATGACAGTAGTATGTATTATAACATATTATATATTTATGGAGTATAACTTCCTATTCTTGTGGTTGTGCCGCAGTCCAGCTGCAGCAAAATAACCGGGGGGTGACGAACAACTTGTGTACGTTGATACAGCAGGAATGGGAGCCATTTATTGCAGGACAGGAGCAGTATTTATACATTCCACACAGCTTATCTAATTAGCATAAACTAGATACATCAGTCAACCAATAAGGAATCTCCACACTTAATGGCTCCCTGGTGTTACTTCACAAACCACTCCCTCTGGCATTTTGCCAGGCACCATCCAGACTTGTTTACAGACTCTAACATTTCTCTGGCAAAATGCCAGGAGCCATCCTGACTTGTTTACAGACTCTAACATGGTTGTGCGTGATGTGGAGTTACACTAGTGTATTCCATTCTTTGTTTATCTCAGCACTTAAAGACACTATTCCATTGTCTCCTGGATTCTGTTGTTCCTGTCCAAAAAAGTCAGTTAAATAAGAAATCTGGCAAGGCCCTTTAATTTTATGATTTTCTTTGTGAGAAAGTCTTAAGTCATAAATTCTATTTCTTAGCTTGGACATGATAATTTCCTGAAAATATATCAATTTTATCTGTTTTTAAAATTGTTAAATATTTTATCATTTCCATCGATTTAAAAATGTCAATTTTTAATGTTTATAAAATCAGTAAAAATGTCTCCCTTGTCCTTTCTTATATTGGAATTTTGTGCTTTCTCTTATTTTCTCCCTAAACATTATTACCAATGATTTATCAATTCTATTTGTGTTATTTTTAAAATGCTTTTATCCATATATCATAGTTATACATAATAGTGGGGCTCATTATGACATATTCATAACTACCCATAACCTTGTTGGCTCCATTTCAGTTCCCATCTATTTGTGTTCTTATAGAACCAACTTTGGGATTTGTTTGTTTGTTTACCTTCTTTGATTTGGGGGTCTCACTATGTTACCCAGGCTGGCCTCAAACTCCTGAAGTCAAGTGATCCTCCTGCCTCTGCCTCTTGAGTAGCTGGGACTACTCAAGTAATAGTCCACACTTGACTTTTGATTTTAATGATTTTTTTTGTCATTATATATTTATCTTCACCTTCATGAAGGTCTATACTTACTGAAATTTGTTAAATCTTTGTAACCCAGCCCTTGGGCAGTTTTGATAAATGTTTCCAAGGACTTAAAAATAATATGCATTCTTCAGTTATCAAAGCTGTGTCAATTCAGTCAAGTTTGACAGTAGTGTTGATCAAACCTTTCATGTACTTACTGATAGTTTCTGTCTGCTCACATTATCAATTACTGAGAGTAGTGTATTCAAATCCTCTGTTATGAGTGTAGAATGATCTCAATTTAATTGTATTCCGTCAATTTTTCTTTATAGATTCTGAGGGTATGTTGTGAGATGGATGCATAGACATTTTCAAATGTTACAGGTTCTAGGGGTGTTGACTTTTCATTAACTTAAAAATCTCTTTTTATCTTTATCAATGCCTCTTGCTTTATTTTGTCTGATACTAGTAGACATACGTTCACTTTTTTTTCCTTTCGGTTGAGGATGAACATAATACCTTTATTTTATCTATTTATTTTTTTAATGTGGTGCTGAGAATGGAACCCAGCCTCACACATGCGAGGCAAGTACTCTATCTCTGAGCTACAACCCCAGCCCTACATTCACTTTTTATTAATTTTCTTATGGAATTTGTATTCCATTCTCTCTCTCTTTTTAAATTTGTTCTTTTCAGTTACACATGACAGTAGTATGTATTTTGACATATTATATATTTATGGAGTATAACTTCCCATTCTTGTGGTTGTGCGTGATGTGGAGTTACACTAGTGTATTCCATTCTTTTATTTTTTTTATCTCAGCACTTAAAGACACGATTCCATTGTCTCCTGGATTCTGTTGTTCCTGTCCAAAAAAGTCAGTTATTAGGCTTACTTTTGCTTCTTTGAAAGTAACATACCTTTTGTATCTGCTTTCAAGGTTTTCTTTTCTTTTTTTTTATATTTTTAGCTGTAGATGGACACAATATCTCTATTTTTTTTTATTGGTGCTGAGAATTGAACAGTGTCCTGCACATGCTATGCAAGTGCTCTACCACTGAGCCACAACCCCAGCCCTCAAAGTTTTCTCTTTAGTTTTTTTGGCTGTACTATGATATGACGATGCGGTTTGCTTTTTATTTGTTTTACTTGAGGTTGCAACATTTGGTTCAATTTTTTCATCAGTTCCTGCCTCAGCCTCTTGAGTAGCTGGGACTGCTGCTCAATTAATAGTTCACTCTTGACATTTGGTTTTAATGATTTTTTCATCATGTATTTATTGTCACCTTCATAAAGGTCTATATTTGCTGAAATTCGTTCAATTTCATTATCTGCCATTATCTCTTCAACTCTTGCATCTACCACACTCTCTGTCTCCATCCCTTGTGGAACTCCAAATAAAAATGTATCCAAACATTTCATTGTTATTCATTGTACTATCATTGTACTTTCTCTTACAATATTGTATGTATTTTGTACCCTTTTGCTTCTCCAAGCTTAAGTGTAGATACTTTCTTCTGACCCATTTTCCATTTCATTCATTCGCTTGTTCAGTTTTTCTAATCTGCTATTAAACTCATGCATTGAATTCCTACTTTCTTTCATTGATGGTAATTTTTTTTTATTTCCACAGTTTTTCCTTTCTTGTTGCTTCTAAAATTCTCCTCTTGTCACTTAATTTCTTGACTATATATCATATAATCATTTTTTGGTACTCTGGGCTGGACTGATTATTGTTTAACTCAATAAATTTTAAAAACATATTTATTATATTTTTAGGTGTAGATGGACACAACACAATGCCTTTGTTTTCATGTGGTGCTGAGGATGGAACCCATGTCCCACCCGTGCTAAGCGAGCGCTCTACCGCTGAGCCACAATCCCAGCCCCTCAATAAATTTTTTAATGAGACAATCTATTGAAAATATTATACCAAGGGCTGGGGATGTGGCTCAAGCGGTAGCGCGCTCGCCTGGCATGCGTGCGGCCCGGGTTCGATCCTCAGCACCACATACAAACAAAGATCTTGTGTCCACCGAAAACTAAAAAATAAGTATTTGAAAAAAAAAGAAAGAAAATATTATACCAAAATTTACATCTACTTATTCACATTCTTATTCTTAGACTTCTGCAACAAAGCAAGTGATTCCCTGGAATAATAATTCTTATGCTGGCCTCAGAAATATTCAAATGAGGAAAGCAGTAGGCAGTCTCATAAAACTATGACAGAGTCTCCATAAAATATCTGGCATTTTCTTAATGCTCTAACTATAATTAGAAATGTACCTGATGGAACCTGCTTAACCTTAAGGTCTTCATCAAAAGCGGACACAAAATAGAACTTTGTCTTCTGTATTCCTCAGTACTAAGTAGTCACCTACATAGAAGTTACTTTGTGAATACTTATCATGCAAACATTGGATCCTTGATACTCCTTAGCAATACCTAAAATTCTGCATTAACTTCTCAATTTTGTCATTACTCAATGGGTTATACAGGGGACAAACAAGGTGCATAGACAGTCCATCCTTGCACTGTGCTCAGATTGGCTCTAATGAACAATTGATAAATTTGGCATCAATCTGGATGCAGGTGAGCCCATATTGACAACATGAATAGGAAATTAATGAGGAAATTCTCTTTCCTAATACCTCAGAATTCCTCTTACCTCAGAAGCCTTGCATTTACTTCATGGTCACACATTTCCTTGTTTTCTTTTGCTTCCAAATGTTTGCCATGAGACTAGTCCTGTTGCTGTCTCCAAAATCTCAAGCCAAGCATGGTTTATTTTAAATTCCACATTTAATGGAATTTGAATTTCCTTGGGGTCTATTTCTACTACTCTTACTGATTTATTTTAGTATGAGTAGTTATTCTATATTGAAAGTCAAATATTCTGCATGGAAAAATATCAGTTCATGGTCTCAATGTTATTATCTTCAAAGATGATTTACTTCTGTCTCTTGCATGCAATAAGGGGAGAAGCAAATTATTTTAGTGCAATTGGGAATTGATTTGATGCAAAGCTGGATTTCAGAGGCTTTTGAGAGCTCATCTATTTCTTGTTTACTGTCATTTCCAGGGTTTATCTCTTTAGAGACCTAACTAGAATTCTAGGGTGTTTTCCAATCTCCCCCTCTTCATAGCCAGCCTAATTTTTCCCCAGTTCTCAAACCATCTGTCTAAAGCTCTGCTCAAATACTCTACTTCTCAGCCAGCTTTTTAATTAGCAAATGTCCAAAGAGAACAACACACCAACTGTTGGACTCACCCCTCGGTGGAGTTTGATCTTGTTTTTGTAAATCTCTGGGATTTAGTCCCTGCATTTTTTTTTCTTCCTTAATATCTCTGATAACTTGAAACATATTTATTTATTATGTCCAGCTTTTCTACCCAGGTTTTCTTGGCTAGGAGATTAGTCTGAAGTAGATCAGTCTATCGATGTAGAAATTGGTTGCCATATCTTCAGCACACTTTATGAGATGTCTCTTGACATCTCATACTAATGCAAATGCTATTTTTAAAAAACACTCTTTCATCCAAATTCAAATTCAATCTGAGAACTTACAAATGTTAAAATTACCTAAAATATTAATGAAAGTGATAAGTTATAAAATCAGTATCAACATCTCTTTACATTCTATTTACCATTGGTATTGCCATAATCATAATTTGAGTAGCAGAATGCTTGGAGTAAACTGAACAACGACTTTGAGATTCTATCTTTATTCCTTTTAAGCTTGGCTCCTCCTAACAACTTTCTATATTACTGGGCTTTCTACATTATCTCTTGGGGAAAAAAATTAGTACTAATAAATATAAGTACTTCCAGTTTTGCAGGACATTTGAATGTTATATGGTACATGAAACAATTCATTATATAACTGGACAATGCATTGCAGGATGTTTAGCCTCTGTGACCAGTTGACCAGAAGCATCACCTTAATAATTTTTAAACAAAAATGCTTTCCCCAACTGGAAGGAATGATTTTTTTTTTGTACCAGGGATTGAACCCAGGAGCACTTAACCAATGAGCCACATCCCCAGAGATATAGGGTCTTGTTAAGTTGCTTAGGGCCTCACTAAGTTGTTGAGGCTGGCTTTGAACTCACAGTCTTCCTGCCTCAGCATCCCAAGCTGGTGGGATTAAAGGTGGATGCCATGGTTGAAAGAAAGGATTTTGACTGTTCTAATTATAAAGAGATGATAAATGTTTGAGGCCAAAGATATGCTTACCCTGATTTGCATATTACACTATGTAAACACATGCTGAAACATCACATGGTAATCCATAAATATGCAGAATTATTATGTGCCTATTTAAAACATAAAAAATGTTTTAAATGCAAACCAAAAATAAGTGCTTCCACAATTTTCCAAAATATACTTTAGGCCTCAGTATCACTTTGGGGGGGAATTTTTATTAGATATATAAAATTCAGAATTTTATAGATTATAAATTAATGAAGGGGCTGGGGTTGTGGCTCAGTGGTAGAGAGCTCGCCTACCATGTGTGAGGCTATGGGTTCAATCCTTAGCACCACATAAAAATAAATAAATAAAATAAAGGCATTATCTCCATCTACAATTAAAAATATTTTTAAAAATAATTAATTAATGAAGATACTGCTAACCCAGAGTGTATGTGGATCCCAAGTCATCTTTAAGGGGCCAAAGGGCAGTATGAACTGGTTACATTATGTCTCCTGTTACCTCCCACACCTGGATAACTCCTAAGGCCAACTTAAAATCCAGTGAAACAAGTTAGTGTTAACATCCAAGACAAGTCAACAACAAACAGACTGATGTTTTTTCTTGGGTTAGGATGGATGGTGTGCTCATAAGCTAGATGGACATTATCTTCAGTAATGACCACCTCTTGTGTGATCAACTACAAAGTACCAGGCAATGCATTGATATGATTCTATTACCTTAATCCTTTCAGTATCCCTACAAAAAGGTAATAGAGATAAGCAAAAGGGGGTTTCAAATTAAAGGACTGCCCAGGATTTTTTTAAAAAAATATTAAGCATTTGTATGATTCCACTGCACTCTAACTGTTCCACTCAGAGCCACCAATCTTTAAAAAAAAGACTCATGCTGGTCTCCATCTTCTCCACCCCACCTCACTTCACAGGATCCCCAACCTCCTTCTCCTCCCACCCCAGGAAGGTAGGAGGGGCAACCTAATTGGAAGGGGCTGAAAATAGGTAAAAGGGCCTAAGAGGGACCTGGCAAGGAACTAGATCTCAGCTCAACGCCCCTGGCACTCCCCTGCCCACCCTCCTACCCCAACCTTGAACTTCCTTCCATCCTTGAAGTTCAGACTTGGGGTACTGAACCCCCTCTCTACCTCTTCAGCAGTGCAATCCTCCTGGCGGTTTCCAAACCCTTTGCCACCCCCCCCCTTGCCCACTCAGCCCCTCCAGCTGGGCGTCTAACAGACCATCTACCCCTGGCCCAGCTGCTGAACTCACTGCCCTCTGGGTTCTCTGCCCAGAGGTGAGGACTCTCACCTCCTGCTCAGCACTGCCACTTGCTGGCAGCCAGGATCTGCACCTCCTCCCAACCTCCCCAGCTGGGGCCAGGCAAGAGCCTCTGTTCCCTTGACTACACAGTACACAGAGCTACAGGAGCTGTGGGAGATGTGCTCCAGCAGAGCTGGTGAGGAGGCATGCAGAGGAGTCCAGAGCACAGGGAAGGAAAAGGCTGGTGAGGCTGGGAAGGCTGGAGGGGAGAGAAGTGCAGTTGGCCCCTAGGCGGAGTTTGGTCTGTTTTTTTTTTGTGAGAACTCCTTGGGGTTCAGGCCTCTGTTCTGTCTGGACTCTCATCTCCTCCAACAGCTTGCAGAGACCCGGTGCCTTCCCTAACCTGGAGTTTGTTCTTTCTTGATTTTCAGGGATGCCGAGTAACTACTCCTTTGGATCATGCCAACCCAGGAGGCTCTTTCCTCACTTCTATCCCCCAAACCGGATGGGGAACAACTTTCTCCCTCTTAGGGGATTTCCTCACACAGGGCCTGGAAGTTACATGACAGATGTGAGTATTCACGTTCCCTTACAAGGATCTGTTTTCTGGATGTGGAAGGGAGACCCAAGTCCCCTGGAAAACAAACGCTAGGCTTTGTGATCTTCTGGGTCAGAGCATGAGAAAGTGCTCAGTGGGCAACTAGCTGTCCCAGCCAATACAGAGAGTAAAGGACCATGTTTCCACCCAAGGCAAGCAAGCCTTGTCTCCATATGGTCCCACTCCATCCCCACCTCAAAGGCTCTGAGACAAGGCCAGTTCCTTCCCACTGGCCCTACCTTCAGGCTGCCAGGTGCAACTGGAACAAGTTCAGACCTATGAGATTCAGAGGATGGAATTTATTAGAATGCACAAAGATGTCATTTATTCTACCTGTCCAACCACATCCCTCTTTTAATCAGCTTTTGCCTTGCTGCTACCAAAAGACCTGATAAGAACAATTTTAAGGAGGAAAAGTTTATTTCAGGGGTCATGGTTCAGAGGTCTCAGTCCATAGATGGCCAGCTTCATTCCTTGGGGCCTGAGGGGAGGCAGAACATCTGGTGCAAGAAAGCAGCTCAGAACATGAGGGTCAGGAAGCAGAGAGAAAGCTCTGCTCATAAGAACATAACATAAACCCCAAAGCACACCCCAGGCACCCACTTCCTCTAGGCACACCCTATCTGCCTAGAGTTATCACAAGTTAATCTCTATGCTGGGGAGGGGAATTTAAGCGCTGATTAATCAGCTCAAGGATGTTGGAACAAAATCATTTCACCTCTCTACTTTCTTGCATTGTCTCATAAATGAGCTTTTGGGGGACATCTCACATCTAAACTATGACACAACCCCTTGCAAAATTACATGTATTATTTATGTGATTATTGTGTGGTATTGACCTTGAAGGAGTCAAGAGAGAAAGAGCAATGTCTTACAGAGTAGTTCAGATGAAGGCTGTTCACTGTGGTATTGATGTTTTTCTTTACTCCTTCTCTCTTTTTATTCATATGTTACTACTTGAAGTCCTATGGCTTGGCATACAACTTAACCAAGATTCCAACCAGTACAAAAGGATATACTCTTGGAGCCAGAACAGCTATGAGGTTTAAGCCAGTCAACAAGGTAAAATGCTGGGATTTTATGATGATCCATGTGACTGCATGAAATGTTTGGGCATTAGCTTTGCAGAAGTGTGTGTATATTGGGAAGAGCAAAAACAGTTCACTGAGAAAAATAGTCCTAACAAAGGATTTTAGTGCTGAGATGCATGAGGTCAAAATACTGGAAAATGTATTTATGTACATCATATTATCCTGTCAGTTAAAAAAACAGGTTCTAACTTTTCTATCCTTTTGTGAGATTGCATTTTAAGTCTAATCTTTAGTAAAGGATCCTAATCTCTTTCTCTCACTCTCTCCCTCCCTCTCCCCCCCCACCTCTCTTTCTCTCATGAAGTGGGTAGGGATGGGACCCAGGGACTTACTAGGCAAGTACACCACCACTGAGCTACATCCTTGGATCAAGGATCCAAAACTATGATTGGATATTTACTTTCATGGAAACTCAAGGGATACTGGCTCTCAAAATTTCTCAGTGGGACCAGGGGCATAGTGACTGCAAAAGTTGTCTTGGTCCTCTGCTCATCCTAGGTTTATACATCCAGCATGACTGACTCACATCTATAGCTTGGTTTTCTATCCACATAAGCCTATTTGTATATCTTGAAATGGCTGAACCATAGCTGATGTATAAATAGGAAAAGGACAGTTGAGGTTTTTTGAACTGCAAGCATTTCTGTGTAGGTATGTCTCCCTTTAACACATTGAATTTTTTTCTTGGTAATAGGAATTGACACTTCACCCAGGCAAGTACCAGAGAGTAGAAAATTGGAAGGAAAAAACAAAGCAAAGTTTTGTTCCATTTAATGCCTTGATGCCTCGATTTCAGAGCTATACAAAAGACAATTTCCCTGGGTATGTCTCCTCTTTTCTCTAGTATAGTTCATCAGTAAGCAATAGGAAAAGAAGTCCATAAATCAGTGATTATAACAAAACCATCCCACTCAATAAGAAACCACCCATCTTTAAAGATTTAATCCTCTTATCTCCCAGGTCTCTGGCCTTGTGTAATTGCAAAATCACAGTTATTCATCCAGTCAGTATTTATCAAGATGCCAAATAGTTTGGGTTTGTTTGTTTATTTTTGTTTGTTTTGTTTTCCCAGTACTGGAGAATGAATCTCTGAGCCACATCTCCAGCCCCATTTACATTTTTATTTTGAGACAGAATCTCACTAAGTCACCTAGGCTGACCCCAGACTCACAGTCCTCCTGCCTCAGCCTCCTGAGTCCCTGATAGGACAGATCTGTGCCATGACACCTGGCTACTTTGTAGTTTGTACTTAGTAGGTTGCAAAGTTCTTGCAGTAAACCCACCTCATGAGGTTCTGAGCTTGGAGTCTAGAGTCCAAATAGATGAGAAGTAAATACACAAGGAAATACCAGTAGTAGTAAAGACGGTGACCATGTAATTTATCTGTCCAACTGTGACACTTCTGAGAGTGAAAGGGAAGCAACCATGAGCTGGGGCTGTTGTGGACAAACCAAAAAGTACAGTGACCGGGAAAGGTGCTATGAGAAACTTTAAACAGGACCATGATGTGAAGGCAGTGGGTGGTTAAGAAAGGATGCTCTGAGCACATCCACTTGATCTGATTTTTGAGTGACAAGATTGAGCCAGCCCTGGGAAGATCTGGAGACAGAGCACTCCAGGCAGAAGAGGTCGGAAGTGCAAAGGCTGTAAATTGGGAAGAACTTGGTGTGAGGGAAAGAAGAAGAAGGCTCCTATGGCTAGAGGGCAGTGAGCAAGAAGGAAGAGAAGAGAGGGAGGGGCAGGTAGAGTAGAGAGGACTTTGGGGGTCAAGGGGCTTATTCTTAATGTGTTCGGAAACGACTGGGAATGTATGAAATTGCACAGCAAAGGGTCAGGGTCTTTCTTTTACTGATGAGAAGTCCAAAGATCATACAGTGAAAGTAACTTTTTCAAGTTTGTGTTAAGAAAGTTGAAGTGTTGAATCTTGACCCCCATGTCCACTACAGTAGAATTAACACCCGAAGATAATTTTTTTTAAATTTTGTATTTGTTCTTTTCAGTTATACATAACTGTAGAATATATTTTGACATATCATAGATACATGGAGCATAACTTCCCATTCTTGTGGTTGTACATGATATGGAGTTACGAAAGTTCATTCTTCTTGATGGCTGAGACATATTACATATGTGTATATATACCAGATTTTCTTTATCCATTCATCCGGTGAAGGGCATCTAGGTTGGCTTCATAGCTTAGTTATTGTGAAGTGAGCTGCTATAAACATTGATGAGTCCATGTCACTATAATATGCTGATTTTAAGTCTTTGAGGTTTATGCCATGAGTGGGATAACTGGGTTGAATGGTGTTCCATTCCAAGTTTTCTGAGAAATCTCCATACTGCTTTCCAACTTTCAGTGCCACCAGCAATGTATGAGTGTACGTTTCCCCCCACATCCTCGCCAATATTTATTATTACTTGTATTCTTGATAATTGCCATTCTGACTAGAGCGAGAAGAAATCTCAGTGTAGTTTTCAAAAGACAAAGTTTGAGGAACCAAGGCAATTCTAAAATAATCCATGGCCAAGAAATTTAATTGGTTCTGCTTTGATATCCCTAGATTGCAGATAGATTGTTTCAGCATTTTAACCACCAGCTTCAAATCAAAGAACTAATTTACCATTATCATGGATCTCTTCTATCAACACCTCTTTTGAGATCTTCTGGTGTCCCGGCTCAGAACACTGAATTGTAGAAATATTACCTTAGCTAATAAGAAATACATTAATAAGCAAAAGAACCCACGCTTGCCCAGCATTAAAAAGTTAATCAGTCCATGCCTTCTCCCAAGAGGTTAAACCTACTTCAGTGATGGCCATGCTACCTACTAGTGGAGTTCGTCCTATGCCACTGACTCATTAGACATGATGTATGTATTTTTTTATTTCTAGCCCTGGTGCATACAACCCAGAGAAGAAACCACTTCCAAAAGTTACTTGGCCAATAAAATTTGGATCTCCAGACTGGGCTCAGGTTCCAAGTCTACAGAAAAGAACTCTAAAAGCTGAGGTAATAAGATTGGATTTCTGTAGATCGCTCTGTCCAATATGTTCATATATATCAAGGGTTAGTAACCAGAAGCTTGTAAATGAAGTTCATGGTCCCCTGAAATTATATGCATAATTTTGTGTGCATAGAAATATGAGGATCCTTTTGAGAGAGTTACATAGTTTCATTAGATTTTTAACAGTGTATAGGACTGATTTAAAGTCATGTTATCTTATTTGTTCCTCAAGTCATCTTTTGGAGTAGGTTAAATATCCCTTTAAGACAATGGATGATACTGGCACCCAGGAAGATTGATTCATACAGGTCCTACAACTGGAATCCAGATCTTTTGACTCCTAATGCAGTGCTCTTTCTGACATAAAGTTGAGTGTTAAATGATTGGAGGGTTATAGAGCACTCTGGTTAAGAGCACAGACTTTGGGGATAATACTGCCTGAGTTCAAATACCAGCTCCTGTGTAGACTTGCTATGTGATCTTAGGCAAGTCCTTGAACTTTTCTAAGCATCTGTTTTTCCTACCTTCAAAATGAAATAACAACAGAGTTGATCTGATATGGTTGTAAAGATTAATAATGGAGAGAATGTATAAAAGCATTTAACACAGTAATGATAACAAAGGCTTCCGTCCATGCTAGCTATCATACTTCTTGAAATATACTTCTTTCCTAGTGGAATTTAGGATTAATTCCACAAATATTTACTAAATGCCTAACATATTAATACAATTGTGCTAAGGCATATAGGTAACATTCAAGAATTAGACATATAATCTGTGTCTTCAAGAAGCCAAGCAACTTTTTTTTTTATCATAGTGAGATGATAAATGTAGATGTGCACAAATGTTGAGAAAATGACTGAGGCTGGATTACTAGAAACTGGGGTTTACGTGGGCTGCACAGCTAGAATGCATGCTTCTATTTTGCATGCAAGGTCCTGGGTTCAATTCCCAGTGCCACACACACACACAGGAAGGCAGAGGATTCTCATTAGAACATTGTCTTTCATTGCAGCTGTCCACAGACAAAGAATTTAGAAAGCATCGGAACCGAGTTGCTTACTTAAGCCTGTTTTACGATTGAGAAGTGATCACTTCCTTCACATGCTTCTCCTGATCACAGACTCTTCAGAATAGAGGACAGACCTGCTCTTGGTCTACATCACCATGGCCCTCATGTCTTTCAGCCCCGGATCCAGAACGTGTTAAGGGGTTCACAACTGAGATTTGTGAGCATAATAACTGGTTCCAAGTGTTCTGTCTCCTGCTGCTGGTTTATGATCTGGGGGTTCCTGGTGGGTGTTCAGGTGGATGGTCTCATTTGAGTGAAATACTCTTGGGCCCTTGCCCTTTACTCACAACTCCCAGGGACCAGCCTTATATGTTCTACAACTAGCTCTGGTAATATATAGCTGTTGGCCTATATGTATTAAGATTTTGGATGGGATGTGGGCTTGCTAGACATGGAGGATGCTTAAAAGTGGGTTAAAACATTCCTGATTTAAGAGCTCTTTCAAACTTTAGTATGGAGTTGGAAGGCCCTGAGTTGGTTGCCTTTCCCAGACTAACATAAAACACAGAGAACCAAAAATTCCCCCCTCCGACTACATCATCTATTTAATCTGCTAGTCAACATATATATTGAGGTCATGACTCCATGTCAGTCAGTGTTAGGCACTAGAACATATTGGGATTCAACTTACACTAAGTTGATTATACAGTGAAAGTAACTTTTCAAGTTTGTGTTGAGAAAGTTGAAGTGTTGAAACTTGACGCCCCTAGTTCCTTGAGGCTGGCCAGAAGTCTGAGACCTCCCCAGGTTGACTGCCCTTCAGTCTGAATGACCTCTGGAACCTTATAGCTAGCCCAAGGGTATAAAGATCACAAAGCAGAAGCCATGTATAAAGTACTTACCCAGACACTCTGGTCTGGTAGATAGCCTTCTTAATTTTCAACATTAACTCTCAAGAATGTAATTTTTTCATGATTGGCCTTAAGTGTGGCCTATTTTATCTTTTATTTTTCTGCAGTGTACAGTGCTGGGGATTGAACCTATGGGCACTTTACCAGTGAGCTACATCCCCCGCCCTTTTTGTTTTTATTTTGAGACAAGTTCTCACAAAGTTGCTGAGGCTGGCCTTGAACTTGCAATCTTCCTGCCTCAGCCCTCCCAAGTCACTGGGATTACAGATGTGTGCCACCATACACCCAGATTTCTAGCTTATTTTTTAATGTGTAGGTCCTTTTGTACCCACTTAGACCTCTTAGTAATTATCCCCAAAACTCTGAAAGGGTCTGGATTTCAAAGAGTGAGAAGCTGATAGTGGCCACCGAAAAGTTCCAGCCCACTACAACCCTGAGAGCCACCCCACAGCAAGGGTTAGCTGGAGAAAAGGATAGACAAAAACCTCCTGGGTGAATGACCTTGGATAAGACTAATTCCAGAAGTGTGGGAGACCAACCTTACAGGTGACTGAGTCACACTCCCTGGCTGGGTGCTGAGGCACTCAGTTGCAGAAATGTGGCAGATCTTTCCCCACCCTTCTTGGGTCCCAGGATTGGTGTCTCATGTATGGGTGTGTCTTGCTACAGCCCCATGGGTGGAGCTATGCTCACCTGTTCCTTTGTAATATAACCCCTTGCCCTGTTTAGGATAGAATCTTCCATGGAAGTGCCCTATGTGTGTCCCCTTCTCTTATTGTGCCATTGGGTGTGGCCTACCCAGGTGTCAGTCAACCTGCTGACAGTGGACATCATGAAGATAGACTCAGCCCCCTGAAACCTGACCCCTTGCCTCATTTAAATAACTTCTCCTCAATAGCTATTCCCTTTCTCGGACTATACCCAAAAGACCTAAAAAGAGCATACTATAGGGACATAGTCTCATCAATGTTTATAGCAGCACAATTCACAATAGCTAGACTGTGGAACCAACCTAGATGCTCTTCAATAGATGAATGTATAAGAAAAATGTGGCATTTATACCCTAAAAAGTAACAAGATCATGGCATTTGCAGGGAAATGGATGGCATTAGAGCAGATTACACTAAGTGAAGTTAGCCACTCCCTAAAACACAAATGCCGAATGTCTTCTCTGATATAAGGGGGGTGACTCAAAATGGGATAGGGAGGAAGAGCATGAGAAGAAGATTACCACTAAATAAGGAAGTGAGGTGGGAGGGAAAAGGAGGGAGAAGGGGAATTGCACAGAAGATGGAAGGAGACCCTCATCGTTATACAGAATACATGTATGATGTTGTGAGGAGGGGAAAAAAAAAGAAGTGTGTCACATTACATTGGGTAGAGAGAGGGGAGGGGAGGGGCAGGGGGGGATAGGAAGGGCAACAGAATAAAATAGACATTATTATGGCTGTATGTATATAGGTGACTGTATGATCAATGTGATTCTGCAACCTGTACAATCAGAAAAATGAGAAATTATACCCCATTTGATTCAAATGTATGAATTGTCAAGATCATTGTATTGTCATGTGTAGCTAATAAATAAATAAATAAAAGGGGTCAGTGCGTGCTCTCGATCTCTCTCTTCCTGCGGACCCTTAAGGTCAGAGGAGCTGTCACAGCGACCCCAAAGAAAAAGGTATTTGTGTCTTTTGTGTGGTTATTTAAAGCAGCCCAATTAGCCCAGTTTAACTGGAGTGACCCCTGAGCCTTTTAGTCACAAGAACAGAAACCTGGCAATTGGTGTCCAAGGTGGGCAGAAAGGTCTGTGTCTAAGCTGCCAGGACAAAAGCGACAAATGCTGGCTCTTAAGGGGACTCCAATTTAAATATTAAAAGTTTAATGAAATTGAAAGTTCTCTCCAGAAGTTAAGCATGCTTAGGATTGCAGAGTATTGTGGGCTGAATTGTAGAAAGTAAGTGAATTAGACAAAAGGAAAATTTTAATATTGGGGTATAATTCAGATGATTAATGGGCTGTGTTGTTGAGTTGAGTCCTCTCCATGGAAAGAGCGCTTTTGTGGATTTTTTAAAATTGTTTTTATAAATCTTTATAAAATATTTTTGGGGGGCTGGGATTGTGGCTCAGCGGTAATGCTCGCCTAGCACGGGCAGGACCCAAGTTCAATCCTCAGCACCACATAAAAATAAAGGCATTGTGTTATGTCCATCTACACCTAAAAAATAAATATAAAAAAAGAAAAGATTTTTTAGCCCTTATGTTCTAGAAGTTTGCACTAGGAGAATGAGAAAAAGGGAGAGAAAATGTTGTGATGTTTACCTGGAAAGAAATAAATTTCAGTCTTCTATTGTTTTTGTCAATACTCAGAAAGTTTGTACTGACTTCTTTGCTACATGATTGTTCTGTGAATCAGAATGGCTGTGACTCAGTCGCTGGGGATGAGACTTGAGCTTGCTGCTTGCTATGGGGTCCTAGCCCCAGCGGCCAGCAGTGCTCTTAACCCTTAAATGACTTGACCTTAATGCTGAACACAGACTAGCTTAAAATCTGATGGTAACACTGGCATCTGCCGCTAAAAAATTTTGGAGCACCCATGAGCCACAAAAAAAAGTGCAGGATGCGGGAGTACACGCTCTGCAACTGCAGGTCGCAGAGACAAAGCAAGCTGCTACCCTAGTAGGATCTTGGCCAGGTGGGGAAAAATGCAGACAAAATCAAACGAAATACAATCGGCTAGGAAAACTCAGAAAACTTTTGACCCAACAATGGGCAGCAGACTCCATGTTGTTTGCGTCACCATGGTAACCATGTGGTACCTGGCCAGAGGAGCGGGCTTCCTGGTCCCACCTCCCGCACTTTCGCAGGCTTCCGATTGGTTCTTCCACAGTCACTCAGACAGGACTTCTAGTCCCGCCTTCCAGCCACTAACCTGTACTTCCTGATTCAGATTGCTATGGGAGCTGCTGGAGCCTGTATTTTTCAGAATGCCTACTTGTAAATGCTAACAAAAGATATCTTTTTCAGACAAAATTTAATTCCACAGGTTTCTATGTTGCAGCCCTAAATTTAAGTTAGTTCTGAGTTAAATAACCTGACTTTTCTTATAGTTGTGTTACTAAATAATGTTCTAATAATAAGAGATATCAAACATGCTTCTTTATATTTAACTTTAATTTTGGAGGTTATGGGGATGCATTTGCTCGCCACAGGAACAAAGCCGGCAATGTTCCTGTGATGACCAAAAAATCCTTATTCTCATTCCTGACTATAAGAAATAAATATGTGTACACAAAAATCTTATTTCAGTTACATCAAGTGACGTTACATAAAAGAGTGCACGCCTAGGTAAAAATAAATTGAAATGGATCCAAGTATTATAAGAATCACATAGTTACATAAAGTTAATACAATTATAAGTTATGTCCTTATTCTTTTTTTTTTTTAAGAGAGAGAGAAAGAATTTTTAATATTTAGTTTTCAGTGGACACAACATCTTTGTTTGTATGTGGTGCTGAGGATAGAACCTGGGCCGCATGCATGCCAGGTAAGCGCGCTACCGCTTGAGCCACATCCCCAGCCCATGTCCTTATTCTTAATATATATATTTTCTAGGTATTCAGATAACCTATATTTGTTAATCTATAAAATAATTAGCACATGTCTAATTGTTTAGTTAATATATATTTGTCTAATTGTTTTTCTTCAACAGAAAACCCATAATTTATGTTTTATATGTACATTTTTCGGATACTCTGCCTTTTCAGTTACAGATATTTGAGATAAATATATTTACTATAAATTTGCTTTTAAGTGAAAATACAATCTTCAAGTAGTTTCTAATTCTCAAAGTTATTGTTCAAACTCATAAGATAATAAAAAATTATAATTATGTCTACAAAATATCTAAGGATTTTAACTATATTTTCATTGATATTTGTTATCAAAGTACAATAATTTGTTTATAAATTCTAAGTTTTTCAGAAATTGTTCCAAAGTATAACCAGAAAAAAATTCTAAAAGAAAAAGATGCTTCAACAAATAGAAAACACACATTGGATGCTGAAAAGAAGAAAAAAATCATCCTTGGGTAAAACAAGGTCTTTATATTCTAGATTTTAATGATAAAAATATTTTCCTAAATAAAAAGATTTTTATATTATTATCTAAACAGATGATGTAAAAAGTTAAAACAATTAAAAAAGATATTTATATATACTGGACTGACTATAAAAATTTTAACTGATTAATTCAAGGATATTTCAGGCTATTTTCCTAATTTAACTATACTGATGTGAGCTAAGATTTTGTCCATATTTTGACATGATAAGCACCTATTAAAATGTTAAGTTTATTTCCTTAAAGAACGATCTTTATTGCCTAATATTTCTTGCTGCTTAAGGCAAAGATTAATTTTGGTAAATAAATTCACATTGTTGATTAAACATTAAGTATATTAAACTGCTAACTTAGATCCCAATTTTGACAATTGTCCTTTAAGATTAAATTTGATTGATTCTAGACACTAAGATACTGTTAATTTTTACATATTTGTTTACTAAATAATTATAAAAATTAAAAAAAAATATTTTATTAGAACTGAGGTTCTCCAAATTAAAGTCATTTGTTAATTTTAAACAATAAAGGTTACAAACTTTAAAAGTTCATTGATATTATGTAAGTTCTCTGACTGGACCTATTATCTATGAAAATATGTTAAGATTTATAAAATGCTCCCTACACTAAAAGATAACCTTAATCATACTTTTTTAAATGCAATTAAGAGATACCTATTTAAAGGATAATATTCTAAAATATAGAGATATTTTGAGACCTTCTTTCAAAGAGATTGAGGGTTCTTTCTAAATTGTTAGGATGGATCGACTAGTCTATATTGGAAAATTATAATAATCAATAAAAAGTAAATCTATTCTTATCATTTAAATACTTGGACTATTATCTATAACTTAAACTAATGATACTATGACCGACACCAAACCTTTACTCAGTTTTATTAAATAAAGAAAAGGGCGAATACAGGGCCCCAGAGACGCACACTAGATTTTACAAATATTTTAAAGTTTTTTCTTAAATTGTAATATTGAGAGTCTTAATGTTACTGAACATGATTCAGTAAATTAAGTCAGATATCAAAGGAGAGTTTAAACCAGTCATCATGATAATGACTGAGAAACCTGGCCCAGGAAGGTCAATTTCCAGCTACAGAGTTTATAGCCATGCAGCTTCACGAGCTTGTCAGGTAAATAAAAATTATGAAAAGACTTCTATGGACCCATTTCCCAGGTCCATCTTTAATGTGTCTTGCTTTGTGGACTGGAAAGTCCACCCATGAAACTAGATTAATTGTCCTGACAGTAATGGTCAGTTATACCTATATATTGATTCTATGGTAAAAGGCTGTCTGTTGAAATAACGGATTCTTCTGCATCCATATGGATGGCGGCTATGGATGTAAGTAACACCAAGAGCCAGTTCTCTATGAGGGATCGAGTCTTAGCACTGCTCTCCTCTTCATCTATCTGTGTCTCTTGGCTTTGTCACAATATTACTGTTTGTCTGTCTATGGCCTTTCTCCTTCCTTCCTGAACGCAGCCTCACCAGCCCAGTGCTGTGAGCTGGGCCCTCCATGGAGAAGAAACCTGAGTTTGCTGATCTTAAGGTCTTTTGCTGGTGTGGAGGCCACAGGGGCATTATCTACCAAGGAGACAGAGAACCCTCTCGGGGACAATGCCTTGCACACTCCACATCACCCTGTTTGGCCCCGGAGGATGGCTGATCAGTCAATAATGGGTAACATTCCTCAAGGGAGGGACAACGTAAGACAGGCACAGTTGCAGAGGGGCCATCAGGAGAAAACTTGGGGGCCAACAGAGGTGAGGCACAGAATCTCACCCCCCCCAACTGTGCAAAGGCCTAATTCTTCTCCCCTTCTGAGAGAGGTCTCCTGCCCCATGACTGCTTTGCTCCCCACATCCAGCTCAGATCAGAACCCAAGTGAATGACAGGCCTAGTCAACAGAGACTGCCTGCTCACCACAGCAGGAAACAACTGCAGCTACAAAAATGGGCCATGTCTGGATGCTTTTCTCTTTCTTGTTTTTTTCTAATCTTTTTTTTCCTACGCTTTTCCCTTTTCCTTTCTTCTATCATCAGGGTTCTCCTTTGACAATAAATTTAATAAAGGGAAGGAAATGTTAGAATAGCCTTCAGTTGCAACTAACAGCTACGAGCATTTAGAGTTTCCTCACAGTGTGATTACATTAGGCAGAAGATGATTGGCTTATGGATATTATCTTGCTTATGAATGATTGACAGGCACGCCCACTTGTGTGCATTCCAAAACGAAACTGAGCTACTGAACATTGACTTGAGGTTTGTCACCTCAGCTCCCGTGACTGAGGTAGCCAAAGTACCCGAGCAACAAATTGACCACACCAGTGACAGAAACATATGCGAGACAGCAGATAAAAAAACCCAAGCCAGCCAATTATGCTGGACTTTAGTGACTAAGACTACATTTACCTATATGGACAATTGTTGCAAAGATTATTAAAATAGATTTTTCCAAGAGTATTTATATTTCTGACAGACCTAATTAACTCATTAAATGTGAGAGTTAAGAAAAAAATGATAAATACCCTGTAGCCTGTAAGAATACAACTTATTGCATCATTAGTTATTGCCAGCTAATATTTCAGAACTATAATATGCAAAAGTTAATATTCAGGCTTTAAAACAGGTGTATGTCAATTAACCAGACCTAGGCAAACTGCTGGTCTCATAATCCCTGAAGTGACTACTTTAAATATTATTCCTTGCTTATTCAATTGCAGCCTTTGTGGCTATGTCTTAAAACTTACAATGTATGGATTTTCTTAATGTTTGACTTAAATTACTTCCAAAATCCTTCATGGTCAGATAAGTTGTTGATGGAAGGATGAGAACTAAGTAATGATGTTCTAGAAGACAATGTAATAAAAATGTGAGTGACCCTTTGCTCTATGGTTTATAGAGAGACAAATAGATAATGTGAGTGAGCCCTTTGCTCTATGGTTTATGGAGAGGCCTAAATACCATGGCAATGAAAATGTCTGTTACTATAGCCAAACATAATGCATCCCAATAAAATTGGGAAAAGATTAAAAATCTTCTGATGAGTGTTTGGCAAAGAAATAATATTCCGGATTACTATGTTGATTGTGTTATGAAGATGATATGTTTTCTACTAATTGTGTGGTGAAGATGATATGTTTTCTGCTAATTCTTTTTGTGTTTCAATAGCAGATCGTGATGACCTTGGACCAAGAGTCAAGTGACTGAAAGATAGAATTTCCCAGTTGTATTCTTTATATATATATATATATATATATATATATATATATATATATATATATATATATATATAGAAAGGGGGAATATGTGGGAGGCCAACCTTACATGTGACTGAATCACACTCCCTGGCTGGGTGCTGAGGCACTCAGTTGCAGAAATGTGGCAGAGCTTTCCCCACCCTTCTTGGGTGCAAGGGTCTGTGTCTCCTGCATGGGTGTGAGCTATGCTCACCTGTTCCTTTGTAGTATAACCCCTTGCCCTGTTTAGGATAGAATCTTCCATGTAAGTGCCTTGTGTGTGTCCCCTTCTCTTATTATGCCCTTGGGTGTGGCCTACCCAGGTATCAGTCAACCTGCTGACAGTGGACATCATGAAGATAGATTCAGCCCCCTGAAACCTGACCCCTTGCCTCATTTAAATAACTTCTCCTCAATAAAAGGGGTCACCATGTGCTCTCAAGCTCTCTCTTCCTGCAGACCCTTAAGGTCAGAGGAGCCGTCACAGCGACCCCAAAGAAAAAGGCATTTGTGTTTCTTGTGTGGTTATTTCATGCAGCCCAATTAGCCCAGTTTAACTGGAGTGACCCCTAAGCCTTTTGGTCTCCAGAACAGAAACAGAAGAGCCAAGGTCTTCTGAAATCATAATGGTAAGAGTCAGAAAAGTATCTATAGGAAACCAAATTGGAATGTTAAGGATACCTGAGGCTTAGAACTTACCCAGTACTTAGACATCTTTCAATCTGATGGTTGAATGGTTTCTGTTAACCTGTGGAGAAGAGTTGATGACTTGAGAGTCAGGATGAACTCTTACCACCCCTCCCACATACTGCCCTCCCTTTTCTCCTGTGCATCCATATATTTACATGCAGGTGGATTCAGAGACAATAATTTAGCACTTGTCATTGTTTCTGATCCAAGATCTTTTGCCCCTTCTTAGGAATTGATTGACAGCAGGATGGAACATCTTTCCCACTGCTTGGTCCATATGCTCAAAGTTTTTCCCAGGGAAGGAAACTCTCTTTCCTAAAATAGTAATCTGGGGCTGGGGGTGTAGTTCAGTGGTGGAGCACTTGCCTAGCATGGCAAGGCCCTGGGTTTAATCCCCAGCACCACACACACATACAAAGAAAGAAAGAAAGTAGAAAACACATCCTATTAAATAATAAAATAGTAATCTGACTTGATCAAAAATAAATTGTAATAGAACCTCAGTTAATATTCAGGGTCTTCTAAAATGCTAAACTGTTAACAAGTGGCACAAATACTTAAGAAAAAAATATCATGAGACCTGGAAGTGTAGCTCAGTAGGAGAGTGCTTACCTAGCATGTGCAAGTGTGGGGATCTCCAGGACCCCAAAAGGAAATAAATAAATAAATAAAACCAGTACCAAAGACAAAACGTAGTGGGCCATATGCATTTTATACCTGGATTTGTTCAAGAGGCTTACAAGATTTTGGGGGGTTCATTTAGTAAAATCATAGTGCTTAGTGAAGTAGGGTTTCCAATGTAACAGAGATTGATATAACATAGAGACTGCATGAAATCCTGGAGGATGTAGCTTGATGTGCAGCACAAGAGAATCTGTGACAAAGTGCAGTTTAATGGCCAATTGCAGCAGGATTATAACCATGCACATGTACTAGGAGAGATTCATACTCAGCAAAAATTTGGAAATTGATTTAAATCACATTAAAGTCTTCCAGTGTGTTTCACTGTGCTCCGTAACATTTTAAACAGTATATTATTAAATAATAAATTACATTTAATCATATTTTTGTGGCTTGAGGAAAAAGTAAGTAATAATGAGGTTAGTCTGCCCTTCTTCTGTGCATATTTAAAAGCTCAAAACCGCAGGTCTTGTCCCTGCGGAATGCAGGCGTCAGAGCCAGAATTGTAATTTATTCAGTCTTCGTACCTCATAGTGTAGTCCTCAGCATTGTCCTGGCCAAGCCACTCAGGGCCTTCATCAGCGTCGGGGACTTTTGGTCTTCCATCCAGGCATTTGTGTTCCACTTCAGAATGTGTGGCTCTGTAGGTGTGGGGTGAAGAAGGGAAAGAGCACGTCACCGACCAATGTCACATTGGAAGAGAAAGAACTGAAATGGGCGGAAAACTAGGAAGAAATGGGAAGGAGACAGAGAAGAGGACATCATGGAAACGACATTAATCTCACATGTTCTTTAGAGAAAATCTCGTCTCATAAAGTGAAGAGACAAATTTATGAGACAAGACAAATTTACAAATTGATGTCAGGCTACAGACGCGTGCCATTCTGGCTAACCTGTACCCAGAGGTTATTTGGGGAAAACAGCGCACCCAGATGCGCTCAGGTGGTTCTTCCCTCTGGGCCTTTGGCAAACACTGCTTGCCAGTCAACCTGCTTTCAGCACAGGATTCAAGTGAGCACAATCAATTCAAGTTGGAAGGGAGATCAGATTATTTGAAATTCTTCTCTAGCTATTTATGAGAGCCGAATAGAATTTAGTATTACTTTGCAAGTATGGAAAAGATGATGTTTTAAAACCTGAAAGGGAAATGCAGATCATTTTTTATTTCCTAAGTAAATATTCTATAGATATCGATCTGCTTATGCTCCCAGCAATGAGAAACCAGGGTTTAGGGGCTCCAGAGAAGAGTAGCACAGTGACTTAGATCATGAAAGAATCTCCCCTGGGGATATAGCTCAGTTGGTACAGTACCTGCCTCACATGTACAAGGACCTGGGTTTGATCCTCAGCACCAAAAAAATAAAATAAAATAATTTCCCCTGATGCATTTTAAGCCCCATTAGTTAATTTATGGTAAGCCTAGGAGTTGCCTCACACGTGAAAGGACCAGATGACTCTGCTTCAGAGACTGGGGCACCAGCTGAGGGGTTAGAACCACTTAGGTGAAAGGCTCTCCACAGGTGGGGAAGCCCATAACCAACCTTTCTGCAGGGACCCCCTTGTCTTTCCAGTGGTCCATGGCACATTCCTGGGGAAGGCAACACACCTTCGTTCATCAACAGTGTCTGATGCATTTGATGACCAAAGTCTAGCAATTGTCCCCCCAAAGAAAGCCTTAATCCATAAGCAAGACTCTCCCCAAACCCTACCACCTCCCCTCTGCCTAAGACTCAAGCTTTCCTTTCTTACATGATTGAACTAATGCTTGTCACCTTGATCTGTGAATCCTATGTGCGGTCATTCACCTATCAGCACAGGATTCAAGTAAACACAGTCAATTCAGGTTGTAAGGGAGATCCAATTATTTGAAATCCTAGACTATTGAATTCCTTCTCTAGATATTATAAGAGTATAATAGAATTTACTATTGCTTTGGGGCTATGTGCAGAGGACTGTTGTGTCCTGTGGATGAGTCCCAGCTACCAAGGTAGTTATAGGTGACATGCTAGTGAAGTTGAGGAGCCCAGAACAAGAGCCAACAGAATCACCAGGGCATTTCCTCATGGATAACTAAGGAGTAAGATATGATAACGGTGGGAAATCCATGATGCCAAGTAGAGCCATATGGTCCTGCTTCCTGGAGAAAAAGACTAACTGTGGGTTGTTAGAGCATGAGGGTCTCAGAAACAGGGATCTGTAGGACCACAGGAATCAGGTGAGTAGTTCTGCTGTTTTGTCGATAATAGTTTCCATGATCATACAGTTTTATTTTTTTCAAAATAAATTGCTAATAATGAGGTTGCCATTATAAGGATTTTCTATGGTCTTGAGTCTCATTCTTCCCCACAGTGACCATAGTCTCACCATAGTGACAATTTAAAGGGACCATAACCATATGCCAGGACCACCAAGTTCCCAAACCTCTTTGTCATTGAAGGTTAACTTCCCTAATGTTATATCCACCTAACTATTTGGGATGCTCTTCACCAAATAGTCTAGGAATCTCTGCTCTAGGACTTGGAGATTCCAAGGGACCCAGTGCACTCCCCAGTGTCTATAGTTTCATGGGCTGTAGTGCTCCCTCTGCTGGCAGATGCTATGAGAAGCATCCTGGGGTGTCCTATTTTTTAGCTGCTTCTTCAAACCCCTCCAGCATTTCCTGGTAGATTCCAGTGGTTGTCTTCATTGTCTGTTTCCTATAGTAAGTAACTTTTGCGCTATTTTCAGCACCCAGCAATCCTCCCTATTTTATAAAAATACTCCCCGGTATATAAATATTACAGGTTTTGATAAAGCATAACTTGGAACAAAGAGGTACCAAGAGTCAAGTCAGAATTAATGGTAATCCCCAAAGAAGAGGGGACCAGGAACTTTAGGCAGAATTCCTTTTCCTGCTAAGCCTTTGTGTGTAGCAGGACTAAGGTCTTTCCTGCCTCAGGGCCTTTGCTGATATGGTTTCAACTTCCTCAGAACACCCTTCTCCTTGCTGTCTGTGTGGTTGGTTCCTTTTCATTCATATCACAACTTAAATATCACTTCCCCTGTTGGGAGTCGCCCTGGCTCCAAAGACTAACTTCCCCATCCCCCAAGAGGAGCCGTCCAACGGTGAGCCCTATGGCTCACATGATCCTTACCCACCAATCAGACTACCCTGCTGGCTCACATGATCCTTACCCACCAATCAGAAAGCACCCCATGCCAACTGTCAAACCGTTCAGCCATTAAACTCTCATAATTGTCAAACCGCCCCAGGCTCTATAAATATGCAGAGCTGTTCCTCAATAAACGGGCATTTTCTCCTGTGGCAAGCCTTGTTCGTTTTTTTCATCCCCTGAGAAGACGTCCCTGACCATCTTATTTGCTTCCATCGTAGCTCTTATCACAATTTGAAAATACTTGAGACTCTTTTGAGGTTTTTTTGGTCTGTATCCTTGTTATACTGTAAGGTCCATAAGGGTAGAGAGCACGTTTGTCTAGTTCACTGTTCTGTCTACAGTGTGTGCACAGTTCTAGGACTGGATCATGGTAGGTACTCAGGAAGGACTTTCTCCAAGGATTGATTAACATAATGAATGGTTTCTTCTTTCCAACCCAAGGATATCTTCCTTGGTGTTATGCTTTAGATGTGAGGTGTCCCCCAAAAGCTCCTATGTGAGACAATGCAAGAAGGTTTAGAGGTGAAATGATTGGGTTATGAGGGCTTTAATCCAGTCAGTGCATTAATCTCCTGATAGGGATTAACTGGGTGGTAACTATAGGCAGGTAGCGTGTGGCTAGAGGAACTGGGTTCCTGGGGGCATGGCTTTTGGGTTTATATTTGTCCTTGTTGAGTAGAGCACATGCTTGTGCTCTCTCTCTCTCTCTCTCTCTCTCTCTCTCTCTCTCTCTCTCTGCTGAGAGCCACGGCCGAGTCTGTATGGCCCCTGGCATTTTGCCAACAGTATTGATTGACAGGCGAGGCATTACTATCCGCCTCTGCCGCAACTTTTGAGTTCTCGCACTATTTTGGAGTTCTCATGGGGATTTCCGGGGATTCCCCGAGAGTTCCCATTGGTTGGGGAAGTGCAGGAGGAGGGATTTCCGGGAGAGATATTTCCGGCTGGGGGTTCCTGGACAAGCCTCCTGGCGCGTTCGGGAGGATTCCCCGGGAGCTGTGTGAAGTGTTTTCCTGCAGTTTAAAAATAAAGTTTGTTCCTGCTTCAGTGGCTCGTGATTTGTGCCCAGCCAGACTGCGGCATTTGGCGGCCCGTTCGGGGAACGTCTGAAGCTTCGGGGTAAGTGAAATTGCTTGCCCCTAAGGGAAGGCGAGAGAATGGGCGACCATTTTAAAAAACAATGTGTTCTTGTTTTGATTTGTTTTGTGTTTGTTTCAAGCTGCCTATCCCTAGAATTTTCTCAGGCAGATTGGGAAAAATGGTTGGCTCAAGGTTTGAAGTTGTTCACCCCTGAGGAAGAGATAGAAATAGACCACAAATGCACATGTCAAGAAAATAGGAAAATTGATACAACGATTTTTTTGTTCCGTTTTTGTTTCATCCTGTTTCGGTTTTGTTTTGTGTTATCTTACTGGGTTGCGTTATCTTTATAACAGATTAGAAATTAGTAAAAAACAAACTGAAAGAGTGTTAAGTAAATTGTTAGAGGTTCAGACCATGGAGAAAGACATTTTAGATCAAGCAAAAGAGAAGGTCTCTCAAGCTAGTCAGACAGAGGAAGAAAATTTAAAGGAAGAAAGCTTAGAGGAGAAACAGCTATTAGGGAAAAAGCTACAACAGGAGGCTGCTACTAACACCGTTCTATCACCAGAGGGCGTAATTCAACCAACAGCTCCCCCTATGGAGATAGCTGAGTGGCCCTCAAACCCCGTAGTTGATAGATGGGATCCTGAGACAGGACCTCAAAGATTAGCATGCCCTGTACTTGAGCAGGCAGGAGGGCAGCGAATTCACCGTGCTTTAGATTTCAAAACAGTGAAGCAGTTAAAGGAGGCTGTAACAACCTATGGTCCTCAAGCACCGTTCACTGTAAGCATGGTCGAATCCATTACCAACTTGGACATGACGCCAGCAGATTGGGCTAGTATGTGTAAATCTGTGCTAAATGGAGGACAATATTTGTTATGGAAGGTTGCCAATGAGGAATTTTGCAGGGAGACAGCTAGACGAAATGCAGCAGCCGGTTACCCTCAAAGAAATCTAGATATGTTGTTAGGAAAAGGGCCTTATGAGGGTCAACGGCAACAAATTGAATATGATCCTGGCGTATACGCACAAATTGCTGTAGATGCGGTTAGGGCATGGAAAACTTTACAGGGGCATGGAGGTTTACAAGGTCAATTATCTAAGGTAATACAAGGAACTAATGAACCTTACGCTGAATTTGTAGATAGGCTTATTCAAGCAGCTTCCAGAATTTTTGGGGATACAGAACAGGCAATGCCATTTATAAAACAACTGGCTTATGACCAAGCAAATCGTTGTTGCAGAGAGGTCATTAGACCATGGAGACATGAAGATTTAAACACATATATTAAATTATGTAGAGACATTAATGAACAAGGGCAAGTCTTAGCAGCAGTACAACAGGCTTTAGATGCCAGGCCAAAAACATGCTATAATTGTGATCAAACAGGACATTTTAAAAGGAGTTGCCCCATAGGAGGAGGGTTTAACAAAGCTAGATATCAAACGAATAGAATACCGGGTATTTGCCCACGATGCCGTAGAGGGAAACATTGGGCTAATGAATGCCGTTCTCAAACCACCATAGAGGGTATTCCGTTATCAAAAAACAGACAAGGACCAAGTGTTTACCCACGATATCGTGGAGAAAGGCATCGAGCTCCATTGCCAAAAAACGGACAGGGGGGCCCAATGCTCCGGGGCCCACGACCACAAATGTACGGGGCACTGGAGGAACCCAGAAACACCATGGAGGAACCCAGCAACACCATCAGGGTAGTGCCCAGGACACATTATCCATCAGATCTCTCATCAGACGAACCAGAGGAAGCGCAGGGTTGGACATCTGCGCCTCCGCCAGAGCAGTACTAACTCCAGAGATGGGAGTTCAAATCATTCCCACAGGAGTAAAAGGACCTCTTCCCCAAGGAACAGTAGGCTTATTGTTAGGACGCAGTTCTTCTACGCTAAAAGGACTTATGATATGTCCCGGGGTAATTGATCCCGATTATGAAGGTGAAATAAAAATTATAGCTAGCTCTCCAAAGGGTATATCAGTAATTTCACCAGGAGATAGAATAGCACAGTTATTAATAATACCCAGCCTACATGATAAATTTTCCAGTAGTACTATAGAAAGAGGTTCCAGGGGATTAGGCTCCACAGGTGTAGATTGGGCTATGCTGTCTTTAAATTTAGATTCTCGTCCCATGCTAAAACTAAATATTCAAGGACATGAATTTAATGGACTACTGGATACAGGTGCAGACCTTAGCATCATATCTCGTCAAGAATGGCCAAAACATTGGCCGTTACAACAAGCCACTCAAACGCTTCGAGGCCTAGGAGTGGCGACTAATCCCCATAGAAGTGCAATGGTATTAGATTGGAAGGATCCTGAAGGATGTGAAGGAACTATACAGCCATATGTATTGGATCATCTTCCTATAAATTTATGGGGACGAGATGTCCTAGATCAATTAGGTTTGACATTAACAAATAACATCAATCCAAATGCGCCCACTATTAGGGCTAGACAAGGTTTCAGGAAAGAAAAAAGATTAGGAGAACAAGGCATAGCAGCACCAATTCAGATAGATCAGGGAATAAATAGACATGGACTGGGTTTTCAGAAGGGGTCACTGAGGCAATAAAAATTACTTGGAAATCAGATAGACCAGTATGGGTTCCTCAGTGGCCCCTGACTAAAGAAAAGATACAAGCAGCCCATGACCTGGTCAAACAACAATTAGCGGAGGGACATATACAACCTTCCGTATCTCCTTACAATACTCCCATTTTCGTCATTAAAAAGAAATCTGGTAAATGGAGATTATTGCAAGATTTAAGAGCCATTAATAATGAGATGGTTATTATGGGACCTGCTCAATCAGGGATTCCTCAATTGTCTGCTTTGCCAAAAACCTGGTACGTTTTAGCTATAGATATTAAAGATTGTTTTTTTTCAATTCCAATTCATCCTGAGGATAGTCCACATTTTGCATTTACTATCCCTGCACTGAATCATGAAGGTCCTGATCAGAGATATGAATGGAAAGTACTCCCTCAAGGGATGGCTAACAGCCCAACTATGTGTCAAATTTATGTTAACAAAGCAATCCAGCCACTTAGAAATCAAAATCCTAAACTACAAATATTTCACTATATGGATGATGTATTGTTAGCACACAAAGATAAAAACACATTGCTAGAATGTTATGCCACACTTACAAATTTATTAAAAAATTATAATCTAGAGATAGCAATAGATAAAGTACAATTAAATTTTCCAATTAATTATTTAGGAGTTCTATTATCCTCAACCATGGTCCGTCCACCAAAAATTCAAATACGAGTAGATCAACTCAAATCACTTAACGACTTTCAAAAGTTATTAGGAGACATAAATTGGATAAGGCCTTATCTAGGCATACCAACAGGAGAGTTGGGACCTTTATTTGATATCCTAAAAGGTCCATCAGATCCAAATTCACCCCGCATGTTAACGCCTGAAGCAAGAAAGGCATTAAAAATTATTGAAACATATATGGAAAATATGCATTTGGATAGAATTGATATAACTTTGCCTTTATTATTTATTGTAATACCAACAAAAAATATTCCTACAGGAGTATTTTGGCAAGAAGGTCCATTATTGTGGATACATTTATCTTATTCTCCTAACACTATTCTTACTAGGTATCCTGAGGCTGTAGGACAATTAATACTCAAAGGAATAAAAGCAGCAAAGGGAGTGTTTGGAATTTCTCCCAATAAAATTATTACTCCATATACTATGGATCAAATTGATGAGTTAGCTAATGAGTTAAATACTTGGGCAATAATCATGTGTAAATCTAATGTTTCATTTGATAATCACTTACCATCTAATCCTTTGTTGTCTTTTTGGTCTTCGCATCCTGTAGTTTTTCCAAAAATGACAAGAAAAACCCCTATCATGAATGCTCCAAATGTATTCACTGATGGGTCAAATAATGGTACAGCAGCAGTAGTTACCCCTGATCAAACTTTTACATTTTTAGTACCCAAACAATCAGCTCAAAAGGTAGAGCTTAATGCAGTTTTACAAGCTTTTGTGATGTTTAAAGATTCTGTATTTAATTTATTCTCTGATAGTCAGTATGTAGTTAATGCTATAGTATCCCTTGAAGATGCTGGCAGGATTTCCCCTTCCTCTACTGTTTTCTCTTTGTTTTCTGCTATACAAAGTGTAATCTGGGACAGAAAAGATCCATTCTTTATAGGACATATCAGAGCACATACAGGATTGCCTGGAGCCCTTAGTTTGGGCAACGATTTAGCAGATAAAACTACACATGACATACATATTTTCTCTACACTAGAAGAAGCTACACATTTTCATAAAAGGTTCCATGTCAATGCTAATACTTTACAAAAGCGTTTTAAAATAACTAAGGAACAAGCTAGACAAATAATAAAACAATGTCAAAATTGTGTGACCTTTTTACCACAAGTTAATCTTGGAGTCAATCCTAGAGGACTGATACCTAACCATATTTGGCAGATGGACGTCACACACTTGAATGTTACATAATTTTTTTCTTAGCATCATTGCCAGAATTCCTATCTTCATCCCAGTGCCGGTGAAGACAAAGATAAAACCAAACTACAGCTTCTTCGATAGTTATCACAACAAACTGTAAAAACTGATGCATCAATGAATAATAACTCAACAAGTAATGCTCAATTAAGGAGTTGATTTACTTTGGGAGGAAATGGACATATTGACAGATTCCTCTGCTTTGAATTGCTTGCAGACCTTGCCTGGACTATGTATCATTTGTATGTATTGTGAACTATCTGTTGGTACAGCGAATTGTGGTAGTGCTGGAGTATTTTTGCTGATGGTGTCACCGGTGGTACAATTTTTCAAAGGAGCCCTCAATTGGCTTAGTGTCATGGCATTTTGCATCCTCCTCCCTTCTACTAGTGATGGTCTAAAATTTGGGGGCCAACAGAGGTGAGGCAAAGAACCTCACCCCCCACTGGTGCAAAGGCCTATCCACAAGTATGGCTGTATGCTGGACCGGTAGTCAGTGACGGGTATGATCCAATTGCAGTGGTACCAACCTAAGACAGGAGGCTGACGCCTAGAGGTCAGTTCATCCGATGACGGGTAAGGACCATATGTTGAATTGGACTGCCTAACAGGCACGGTCCCTAAGCCACATTGCTTGTTGTTTAATTAAACAAAAAGGGGGAGATGCTGAGAGCCACGGCCGAGTCTGTATGGCCCCTGGCATTTTGCCAACAGTATTGATTGACAGGCGAGGCATTACTATCCGCCTCTGCCGCAACTTTTGAGTTCTCGCACTATTTTGGAGTTCTCATGGGGATTTCCGGGGATTCCCCGAGAGTTCCCATTGGTTGGGGAAGTGCAGGAGGAGGGATTTCCGGGAGAGATATTTCCGGCTGGGGGTTCCTGGACAAGCCTCCTGGCGCGTTCGGGAGGATTCCCCGGGAGCTGTGTGAAGTGTTTTCCTGCAGTTTAAAAATAAAGTTTGTTCCTGCTTCAGTGGCTCGTGATTTGTGCCCAGCCAGACTGCGGCATCTCTCTCTCTCCTTCTCCCCCCCCCCCTTCCTGGTGCCATGTCCCCAACTGCTTTCCTCTGCCACATTCTTCCACCACAATGTTCTGCCTCACGTCTGGCCCTAAGATTGGAGTCAGCCATCTATGGGCTAAAACCTCTGAAACTGTGAGCTTCCAAATAACTTTTCCTCTTTTAATTGTTCTTGTCAGGTCTTTTAGTCACTGCAGCAACATAGCGGACTAAAATACTTGGGTGCCTGCAGATACTTGTGTACTTCCAATAAATTCTCCTGGGACTTAGAGCTAAGAGAGTGAGTTTCTGTTGCTAGCAACTTCCATATACGTTAACCAGTGCGCTGTCTGAAGGCAACACCCTTCACCATCACCAGGAAACTCACCTCTCAGAAAATCCACTAAGCCTCAAGCTTCTCAACACATCTCACAGAGCTGGGGCTCCATCCTCAAGTTACTCAGGATGGCAAATTGCTGCTTGTCTTCAGTTGGACTTCCCCAGAACTCTGAATGTTCAATGTCCAGGTTCATGCCATCAAATCCATCTTGATGAAGGAAGTCAATGGCAGAGATGATGACAGTCTTGCAGTCAGCAGTGATGAAGACTATGCTGGTGAATCCAGGCAAAGGTGGTCTGTGTTAACATCAGCAAACCCCAGAATCCTCCCACACCAGGTCTGATATTAATTTTTATTATGTATTTTATAGTCCTTCCTGGATTTTTGCAGTTAAAATAAAGAAATTCAAAAGTATTAATGTAAATCAATCTATATGTGGTTATAGTTTTAAAATTTTAGCAGTATTTTTGACATTTATTTATAACATCAAAGAATCATGTACTAAAGTCAATACATCCCTAAAAGTGATATGTGTCAGGGGTCCGTGAGTCAGGTATTGTATTTCTTTGATTCTTAGTATACATTTTTATACAACTGTTTCCAAAATTAATATGCAACTTGCAACCTATACATACATTTAATGAAGAGCTCTTGCCCCCAAAGAATAAACTATTCAATTTATCCTGAATCCTATATCCAAAGGTGTCTTAATATCTAGAAATTTAGTTCCTCTGACATAATCAACAATTTTATAGCCTGTAAACACATATTTAAGCATAGTAAATCTGTGATGGATGTTTTGCAAACTTGGTCACAACCTCCTTAATTTATCCCTTTTTTTATAAGCTCATGTATTTAGTAACTAGTAAGCATTTTCTTTTTACATATAAACAAACTGACCAGTACAAATGGGGTAACTTAAAAAGAGTGGAAAAGATGCTATTTGGAGTTTGGGACAATTAACTGGCAAAGATTTTTTTTTTTTTTTTTTTAAAGAGAGAGTGAGAGAGATAGAGAGAGAGAATTTTTTTTAATATTTATTTTTTAGTTATCGGCGGACACAACATCTTTGTTTTGTATGTGGTGCTGAGGATCGAACCCGGGCCGCACGCATGCCAGGCAAGCGCGCTACCGCTTGAGCCACATCCCCAGCCCAAAGATTTTCTTATGTGATGGGCAAGATGACGAAAAGCTATGCTGATAAAGTAGAGAAGTCTTCAGGTAGAAACAAATGCAGATACCATAGATGAGAATCAGCTGCTTAGCTTAGTGGGCACTGCCAGGAAGTTCACTTGGCTATTACAGTGAGCCTTTAGAAGACTCAGCTGCAACTTGTTTTAACATCACATTGCTGCCTCTGGAGAACTAGGGAGGAGAAGAGGAAGAAGAGCAAGTTAGGTTTTTATATCAAAGAATTTCATGCTCTCTGATTTTAGAATAATTATGGGAATGCATTACTTCAATAATTTTTTAAAATATTTTTTAGTTGTCAATGGGTCTTTTTTACTTATTTATTTATTCATTCATTTATTTATTTATATTTGGTGCTGAAGCTTGAACCCAGGCCTCACACATGCCAGGCAAGCACTTTACTACTGAGCCACAACCCCAGCCCCTACTTTAATAATTTTTTTTTTAATTTTTTTTTTTAGTTGTTGATGGACTTTTATTTTTATTTATTTGTACATGGTGCTGAGAATTGAACCCAGTGCCTCACGCATGCTAGGCAAGTGAGCTACCGCTGAGCCACCACCCCAGCCTCACTTTAATAATTTTTAAAGTAACTTCCCAGGAGGATCACAAGTTCAAAGCCAGCCTCAGCAATGGTGAGGCCCTAAGCTACTCAGTAAGACCCTGTCTCTAAATAAAATATAAAATAGAGCTGGGGATGTGGCTCAGTGGTTGAGTGCCCCTGAGTTCAATCTCCAGTACCCCCCCCCCAATAAAAAGATACTTTGGTGTACAGAAATGCAGATAATCCATCCCAAGATCTTCCTGGGAAATTAATAGTCTGACCAAGTATATAAAATTAGTCCTCAAGATCCAAAATATTCTCATGTCTTACTACTTGTTTAACACCTAAGATAAGGTTGTTTATTCCCTTAGAGAAAGCCTTCCATGCCCCCTTCATTTCACAGTAGACCAAAAATTGGCCTAGAAACCTCTTTGATCTCCTGAAAGAGAATTTATCATTCATCTCCTCCTTCCATCACTGTGAGAACCCAGTAGCCTGACTGGCATGAGCTCACATACCTATTGACATAATGGGAAAAGGAAAATAGAATACCATTTAAGGAAATCCAATAGGTTGAAAAAAGAAAAACAGTCAGGCATGATGGCATATACCTATAATCCCAGCAACTCAGGAGGCTGAGGCAGGAGTATCACAAGTTCCAATCCAGACTCAGCAACTTGGCAAGATCCTCAGCACCTTAGCAACTTGGTCTCAAAACGAAGAGTATAAAGAACTGGGAATGTACCTCAGTGGTTAAGCAACCCTGGGTTCAAACCCCAGTACCAAAGTAAATAATGAATAAATATTAAAATTAAAAATAAATAAAAATTTTAATATATATATTTTCCTTGCTGTTTTCACTAATATATTTTTCTTGAAGAGCCTTAACATCAATTTGTTAAATTAAAATACATGTACATGAATATATCTACATCCACACCCTATATTTGTCTGTTTTCTGTTACTATAGCAAAATATTTGAAGCTGGATATTTACAAAGAAAAGAACTTTGTTTTGCTCACCTATCCAGAGGCTGAAAGTTCAAGATAGAGTAGCCACATTGAATAAGCCTCTGGTTAGGGGCCTAATGGAGAATGGTATCATGACAGGAATATAGGCAAGAGAGAACAGTCTCTTGATGAGACAGGAAGTGAAGGAGAGGCTAGTATCCCAAAATAAATATGTTAATATTTTCCAAAGACTGCCCACCAGTGACCTAAGTTCTCCTGCTAGGTCTCACCTCTTAAAAAGATTTCACCACCTCTTAACATTACCACACTGAGGACCATAAAACCCTGGGCAACATAATTAAACCATATTCAAAACATAGGACATCCCTTTGAGATTTTTTAATATATTAGTGTTTAATATATAAGAGCTGACATATTTATAATATTGAGTTCTCTCACCCAGAGACAAATTTTTTTATGAATTGTAAAATCCACAAAGAAAGGAAATTTATGTATCTTATTGACCTCTGATCCCAGAATGTAGAGAACGCCTGGGAAATAATGGATCCTCAAAAAAAATTTGCTGATTCCTTACCAGGCTTAGGATAAAGGTTTATGAATCAAGAAAACATTTCTATGTTCTGAAAATATTTATTTGCTTCCAAATGTTTGATAAGGCCAACTGACTCTGCTTGTTCTGGGGGACTGGACACAGGGTCTCTCACATGCTAGGCAAGTGCTCTACCACTGAGCCACATCCTCAGCCCTAAGGGGAAATTATTTTTAATAGAACTTTCAATTTCTTCCGTGGTTATCAGTCTGTTTAGAATTTCTATCTTTTCTTGTGTCAATTTGTTTAGTTCATATTTTCCTAGAACCTGTTTCTTCTAGATCTTTTAGGGTATTTTCATATAATTTTTTAGTGTTTGCTTATAATTTGAATCACTTCTGTATTGAAATAATCTCTGTAAAGAAAACCACAGACTAATTTCACATCCAAGTATGGCTTGAGTGAGTTCGTCACTGGAAGAGTATAGACCACAAATACTTTGAAAATCAAACTGCTCAAGGAGATAAAGGTACTTCCTGACTCAAAACAGAAAGAGTGAATCATGGCAGAGATGCTGAAATTGGAATCAGATAAGTGTGTATTTAAATATTTTCTATCACATATTAGATATGTGACCTTAGCCAAGTTATTTAACCTCTTCAGTTTTCTCATGTATAATAATACCTTTTTTACAAGGTTGTTGTGAAAATCAAATGTACTAACATGTAAAATGGTGTATAGTTATATAGATACAAGGAAAAACAAAGTGCTCAGTAACTTATTATTATTAAGTTACATCATTAGAAGATTTCTGGATTTACTGAGATAATAGAAAGAGTTATTTTTTAAAAAAATTATTCTTATAGCCAAGAGCAGTGGCACAGACCTATAATCCCAGATACTTGGGAGGCTGAGGCAAAAGAATCACAGGTTCATGGTCAGATTGGGTACTTCAGTGAGACTCTGTCTCAAAATTAACAAAAGGGCTGGGAATATAACTTCAGTGGTAGAGCACCCCAGGTTCAACCCCCAGTATTGAAAAAAGAAATTGTACTTGCAGGCTCAAAATGAAGGTATTTGACCATGCAAAGGCTCTAGAAGCTACTTCTCAAGGCAGCAAATCAGCATGAACTTGCTGTGTGGCAAGAGAAGTAGATTCCAGTAGCCCTAGAAATGAAGATGGGAGAGCACATTGTACAAGAATAAAATAATGTTTACTGCAGTTGCTCTATATGTAGATTTTTTTTAATTGTTAGTTGAGTCTGTCAGTAGAAATTGAGAAGTATGGGAAAGCATTTATAAAATGGCATTAGGCAGTTCTAGTGTTAATAACTAGAGCCAATATTAACATGGTTGAGGATAGGGCAGTATTCTCATGAAAAACCTTGTACAAAGGCAAAGAACATGATCAATGAGCTTGGATCTTAAGTATTCTCAGTGCATGCACACGCACATGTACACACTCCCCTATAGAGGTTAAGTTCAGGGTGCTCAGAGACGAGCTGACTGGCTCTTCGGGAGGCCTGCAGAGGACAGTTTCTTTCTTCCTTTGCTCATCATGCTCTCTAAGGGTTGGGATTCACAATGAAGCTGAATCCAATACACACTTTCCACAGCCTCTGAGAGGCGGAGACTATCCAAGACCAAGCCCAGGGTCTTCATGGTGCCGACTTTCAACTACCAATCAACATGAAGGACACAGCGGGAGAGTCAAGGATTGGGGCACACAGAGGAAGAGTGAGTGTCATTCTCTACCCTACTGTTCCTGCATTTTTCCAGCTGTGGGGGCATTCCTACCTTTGTATCAGCTTGTGCTTCTACATATCCATGGGTTCTGGTTTTTTTCCTCTGATATACATCAAGAATTTTCACATCCACTGTGTAGTAAACTTACAAAGCAATAAGAGCTGATGGGCTCTAACAACTAGAGTTTGTTAACAAACATAAAATGCGCGAAAGACAGATTCATGGGGTTCGAGCCTATACAGAAATGGGTGCTGGCAGAAGCTGCCAGAAGGATGGAGAACCACATGCACTTTGGCTTCAAAAGATAGGTGCTTTTTTTTTGAGATCTACAGTTGACTCTTAACTTCTTCCTCTCCTCCTCTCTCTTCCTCTGATCATAGCCCCCCAAGATCACACAGTTAATGAAAGGTGGAACGAGGATTTCAAGTCTGGTTTGTTTGAACTTGGAACCTCTATCTAACCACGGCCTCCTCCAGGCCTGGTGTGCTGAAGCTGTCTTTGCTTTGATCTGTATGAAGGGATAAACTTCAATGATAATGAGAAAGAGATTTACATTTGATTTAATTTTTTACAGAAATGTATTCTAATTGCTTTTCTCACAGTTTTCCTTCCTGCCTGCCTAAAGAATTGTAACCCTGTATGCTGCTACCACCTGCTGGTAATATTCCTAACTTACAAAAACATGTTTTTGAAAACTTGAAATCAGTCTTTTTATGCAACTCTTTAATGTTCAAGCCAGAAAATGACAATAGCTCATAACTTCTCCACGACTATTTCCTAGACAGATACCACCTGAGCTTGTTCATGGGTCTGTTTGAGCCTGCGCCCTGTCCCCTTTTCCACCCAGGTCAAAACAACCAAACCATCATCTTTCCAGCGGTTCTAAAGACATCCCCCACCTGACATTTTTTTAACACTCCAGGCTCTCTTACTACACTTAAAAAAAATCTTGCTTTCAGCATCATATTATAAATAGCTCCCTAAGCCTGTTTACTTGCATGAGATGAAATAACATATAAAGTTCAAAGCAACCACTGAGTTCTCTCAAATACATCATTGGAATATTTGTCTTTATCTCTTATTAGTTTTCAAATTCTTGAAGGAGGCTGGTTCTGATTTATCATTCA
Source organism: Marmota monax (assembly GCF_021218885.2). Lineage (NCBI taxonomy): Eukaryota > Metazoa > Chordata > Mammalia > Rodentia > Sciuridae > Marmota > Marmota monax. The sequence continues at coordinate 7,798,851 of NW_026693476.1, read as the reverse complement.
TTGTATTTCATAGTGTATTTCCAGGTAGTAGGTGTACAAAAAACTTATATACAACTATATGGAATGAGCCATGAATCTTTTAGTTCTACTTCGGTATTTTGCGTTTGATAACTTTGCATTAATAGCAACGACAGAGCCAACTACATAGATAGGAGAGGGCAGACTGACTTTGGAGTCTCCTGTTAAAATATACATATTTTGCCTGTTTAGGTTCATTAAGGAGTTCCCATTCTCTTGCCTGCAGTTTATGTTTTCAAATAACTGGAAATGGAGTGATTAGGCTGCACACATTTTTAATGAGAATGAAAGGAGGTAGGGACAAAGTTCTAAGCAACTGATGATACTGGGAAGATCAGCAGGGCACCTATCATGGGGTCACAGGAAAGAAGGTGACACAGTGTAAACGCTAACTTTCTAGAAATGAGGAGAAGCCTAAGCCCCTTGCTATGAGTTTGACATTACACTACATTGATTTAAACGTTTCCACATATGAACTGACATCTTGCCTTACCTCTTTCCTGAATAATTAAGTTTCTCTTGTTCTGCTTTGCCATTAGTCCTTTCCCATGACCTGACGGTAACCAGCATTCCTGGTTACAACCCAACAGCATTGCAAAAATAATATTGGCCAGAGTGTTTCCATACCGGTTACAGAATTGTCAGGCATCTTTATGTGGGAGGCTGAAAAAGCAAATTTCTACACTAAGAACTACCGCCTGATAGGCATCTTATCAAATATTTTTACCAGAAGAACCCACTGTCCTCCCATGAGCATCCAGTACAATAAAAATTCTGTTCCTGCACAGATTAGAATGGGCAGAAGTTACTCAAGGAAATTCCTCTCTTCTCATAGGATAAATCAATGGATAAGTTACTAAGAAGGGGCACATCAGGTGTCTGAGCACTGTTTTTCCACCAAGATTATCATGAGCAGAGTCACCCCTGTCTTCGCTCCATGTCGATATTGGTAAGGTTAATTGTAATGTTTCTTCTTAAACATTTTCTCCAACTCCGCTTTGAGCAGGAACCCATAAGCAGACTTGGTAAGCAATGATTAATTTTACTAGAAAATATTCCCTAAGGGAAATGAGAAACAAGGAGAAACCCACACTTTTAGCTGGGTGTGATGGTGTACACCTGTAATCCAAGCAACAAAGGAGTCTGAGGCAGGAGGATGGCAAGTTTCAGGTCAGCCTCGGCAACTCAGCAAGACCCATTTTCAAAATTTAAAAATAGAAAGGACTGGGGATATAACTCAGTAAAGTGTCCCTGGGTTCAATTCCCAGGGAGGGAAGGAAGAAGAAGGAGGAGGAGAAGGAGGAGGAGGAGGAGGAGGAGGAGGAGGAGGAGGAGGAGGAGGAGGAGGAGGAGGAGGAGGAGGAGGAAGAGGAGAGGAGGAGGAAGAGAAAAAATCTGCCATGAGCAAGCTATGGCATTAACATAGACCAAACACATTCTGTGTTTTGACAATGTCAGATTTAGTGAATACCAATAAATTTATAGGCTATACCACTTTCAGGTCACCTGGTAGTCAGAAGGTGAGCAAACACAAGTTCTTTTATTTAATATTAATTTCCAATATCTATATTCCAGTCACACATCATACTTGACCCAATATATTACATGCATACATACATACACATATATACCCTGTGGCTGTTTATTTTATATATATATATATATATATATATATATATATACTATATATATACATATATATATATATATATATATATATATACTATATATATACTTATATATAGTGCATATAAAGATGGTGATGAAGTAGGGATGTGGTGGTATGGAAAAGTAAGAGAAGAAAATAGTAACACTTTTAAAGATCCTTCCCATCATCTATTTTGTCTGATTTCTTTCTTTATTTTCTTCGACATAATCATAGTTATTTTAAGGTCTATTTGCATGTAGACCTTGCATCTATTTGCTAGGATTTCAGTCACCTATAGTCTATTTCCGTTGTGTGCTTTCTTGATCTCTTCCATCTCACTTTTGATACGCAATATCCCAGGATACGACTTCTCCCTCTACACACTCCACACATACACATACACACACACAACTCTCCCGTCCACAACAGCCTTCTGCCTCATAAGTTCTTCCTCCTTATCATTTCCACAGCTTAGAATCAGCTCACATGCCTTCCTCTTATCTATTCATAAATGCTCCCACCAAGGAGGAGTGCAATTTATAGCTGTTATGATTTGGATATGAGGTGCCTCCCCAAAGCTCCTGTGTTACTGCAGGAATGTTCAGGGATGAAATGATTAGTTTATGAGAGCTGTAGCCTAATCAGCGGGTTAATCATTTGAATGGACTAATGGGGTACTAACTGTAGACAGGTAGGTGTGGCTGCAGGAAGTAGGGCACTGAGTTTATATTTCCCTGGCCCTTCACGTGCTCTTTCTCTGCTTCACAGTTGCCAGTTTTTCCTCTGCCACACCCTTTGTCCATGATGCTCTGCTCACCTTCAGCCCAGAGCAATGGAGTTGGCTGACCATGGACTGAACCTCTGATACCGTGGTCCCAAAATAAATCGACCATACATTGTCTAAGTTGGTCTCTTCAGGTTTTTTGGTCACATCAATGAACACCTAACTAACACAATAGTTATAAAAGAAGCAACATTGCCTTGGAGGAGTCAGCCCCAAATTCACAGGCAATGCTTCTCAGGAGTAAGTAACTCCTATATTTTTAAAGAGAAGAATTTGTTATGTAACTAGCATTCTAGAAATATCCTTGTGCTCCTTTCTACAGACATGCCCCAGGAGCAAGCACTATACTAACTTGTTGGTTTTGTCTGGCTTTGTACTTTGTAAAAATGGTATCATGCAGGTGGGCATGGTGGCACACACCTATAATCCCAGCTATTCAGGAGGCTGAGGCTGGAAGATCTCAAGTTCAAAGCCTGCCTCAGCAACTTGATAACAATGTGTCTCAAAATTTAAAACAAAAAAAACAAACAAAAAATCCATAGAAAGGGCTGGGGATGTAGCTCAGTGGTTAAGCACCCCTGGATTCAATCCCTGCTACCAAAGAAAAGGAAAAAAATGGCATCATATATGTACTCTATTGCATTAGTCTTCTCTGAATCAATGTCATGTTTTCAAATTCATCCACATAGTAGTTGTCAATGATTTGTTCTTTTTGCTGTGTAATATTTCACAATGAAAGTACACTACAATTTGTTTATTCATTATACTATACATTGTCATTTGGGAAGTCTTAGGTTTTCAAGTATTAATAATAGTGTTGCTATTCTAGTGTGTGTGGTCCAATATGGTAGCCTCTAAACATTGTGTCCATTGAAATTTTAACTTTAGTGAATCAAAATTAAATAAAACTTAAAATTCATCTCCTTGAAGTTTCATTAGCCACATTTCAAGTACTGTTTATGAAACATCACCATGGCAGAAACTTCTATGAGCTAGCATCATTCTAGTGCCTGTCTTTTATTGAACACATGAAATTCAGTTCATTTTTTACAGATTTTAATTCTAGGGTAAAATTCTCAATTCTATCTATTTTGTTGATCTCTTCCTCTGTTTTCTTTAACATAAGAATCATTGGTATTCTAAGGTCTATTTATATGCAATGCTATGATTCCAGTCACCTATAGTCTGTTCCCACTGGATGTTTCTTCTCTTAATTCTTAACAATATTCTCTTGCCTCTTCACATGTCTTGTCATTTTTAAGTGTATATAAGTGAATATTTGACTTTTAACTAGAAACCTGTTATACAAATAGGACAACAGCCAGCTAATCCCAACCTATTTATTTATTTTTAAATTTATTTATTTATTTTAATTAGGTCTATATGAGAGCAGAATGCATTTTGATTCATAGTACACAATTACAGCACAACTTTTTATTTTTCTGGTTGTACACAATGTAGCATCACACCATATGTGCAGTCATACATGTACCTAGGGTTATGATGTCCATCTCATTCCACCATCTTTCCTGCCCCCATGCCCCCTTCCCAATCTATTTAGGGATTGACCTGGGTCGAGGTTAAGTTCATCTATTTCTAATTTGCCCCTGTAATTTTGATGTGACTCCCTCGGGATTTTGTTTGAGAACTGGTAATATCAATCTTGTAAGTCTTAAAAGATGGAAGGGAATTCAACTCTCCCCATGAGAAGTTCCCAGACCCACTCTCCATCTTCCTGACCCATGCAACTTCAGATCCTGAAGGAAGCGCTTGTTTTGAGTAGATCCCTTCCCATGACATGTCTTTTGTTCCCTTAACATCACGAGACTATTAAAAGAATTCACTCTGCCTTTCAAAAACTTTTGGTGAGCTTTGCCAACCTCCTGCAGAACTCCTAAGTCTTGCAAATACTTTTGAAAATTGGCCATGTATCTGGGGTCTTTTAAGTTTTCCATGCCATTTTATTTTCATGTGACCTTTAAATATTTTGCTGACCTCTTTCCTTATCTATCATTTTTTCATTAGCTACATCCCAGCCCATGTGCAGAACTGGTAAGTACTTGCAGAGAATAAAGATGACTGCCCATGTTCATCTTACCTCAGAAAAGTTCTATCCTCTCGGGGATTTTATTGGTTTACCTTGTCCTGGTCATTTCCACAGCTCTCAGATACATTTAACATATGGTTGTTGTAATTTAGCTGACTTTTGCTAGTTGTAGCAAGAACAATCATTCCTTATATGTGCTCAGAATGGAAATTCTCATCTCTAGTAGGGTTTTTTTTTTTTTTTGCCTTAAAATTTATTTTAATCATATCATGTAGTTCAAATATTTTATTTTTGTTAATACTGTAATAGTATATTTTCCCATTCATTTTACTTTCAACTTTTCTGTATCTTTACATTTGAGGCCCTTGTAAATAATAAAATGGACATGAGTTACTAGAGACCAGGGGGTGGAACACTATGATTTGAATATAGTTCATCTTCTCTAACACTAGTGTTGGAATTTAATTCCCCATTATGAGGTTTTAAGAGGGTGTAAACTAAATCTGACCACGGTGTTTAGAAGTGGGTCCTTTAGGAGGGATTAGGATCTGATAAGGTACAAGCCCCATGGTTGAATACTGGGTAGCTTATAAGAGAGAGAATTCAAAAGATACATACACATACATATGTGCACACATCTTGTCTCTCACCATGTGATACCCTGTGCTACCTTGGGACTGCCAGCAAGGAGGCCATCATCAAATGTGGCCTTTTGAACTTGGTCCAGAACTATGATGCAAAATAAACCTCTTTTCTTGATACCTCACCCAGTTTGTGGCATTGTTATCAGGAACAGAAAATGAACTAATATGTAACATCAGTAAGAGAAATTACACCCTCTCTGTGAGGCACTGGCTCCTAAAAGTGAAGAGCTAGAACATGGTCCGTTTCTATAGTAATTTTGAAGAGTCGGTCACACCCAGGAGAATGCTCCAGAGGCAAACTGCAGTGCTTAAAGTGTGGGAATTGGTGTCTCTGGAGGAGACCTAGGAGCAATGTACTAGTCACACTATAAAACAGATTAAAAGTTTTTGTTTTGCACTCTCAATCACTTTTTTTTTGAAGAGAGAGAGAGAATTTTTAATATTTATTTTTTAGTTATTGGCGGACATAACATCTTTGTATGTGGTGCTGAGGATCGAACCCAGGCCGCACGCATGGCAGGCCAGCGCGCTACCGCTTGAGCCACATCCCCAGCCCCTCTCAATCACTTCTCAATGAGAGATTAGATGAGGGTATTTTTCCACGGACAACTGAGATTTGACCAAGCAGAAAAGATAATTGGAAGCCTCCATTTCCCCCTCCTCTCCCAACTCTTCTTGAGGATTGTGGGAAACCCACAATCTCCTAAGGAACTTCTGGCTCTGACCAACAGTGAAGTGAGCAGTTGCTAATGGAAGAAGGAAGTCCAAAATCAACACTGGAAAGCACCATTATAGACTAGACACAACCCCCTTCCAAAAATAATACTAGGGGAAACCACACTGAGAGGAGGAAGCTGCACCGGTCATTTTAAGGAACGAATCTCAGAGACCTCAGTTGGATTCTTGTGTTTCTAGTTTATTCAACAGAAAAAAATATTGACCCACTGTGGCTTTGGTGCCTACTTCACCCCATGAGCAACCAGGATCAAGCAGCTTCTATCATATCACACAGAGAAGAAGAAAAGACAAGGGCTTGCTCCAGTTTGCCATCCACAGAGCTTAGGCGCCTTGATCCACAGGAGTGTTTTCTTCTTTCATAGAGAGAGCACTTGTTGGAAGGGTTGTTAGTTGACATAGGAATGGTTCCCTTCAGTGGGCATAAAGGGGTTGTCAGAAGTAAGAGGAGTGTGTGTTGGGAGGCATCTTATTTTCAACTTCCCTCTTCAGACCAATTTCACCCGCCCTGGGGCAGTTCCCATACAGAACTCAAATTCACCCCTTGTTGAGTCACAGTTTGCCCATTATAGGTGACTGACATCTTTCTGGTGGGGACAGTAACTTTCTCAGGGAACACAGACTTCATATTAGGGGCCATTATCTTACTGAGGGTCTCTGTCTGAAAATGCTCAAGGGCTTCTGTTGTCCCTGCAGCAGTCACAGACTGATGGTCCACTGAAGTCATAGTCCTTGCCCCAGGGACCTCAGTGCCCCGTAGAGCTACAGTGTGATTTCCAAAGGATACTGTTTCCCTCCCAAGGGTCATGACTCCACCTCCAGGAACTGAAGTTATATTTTTATGCTTTCCGCGGACTTCAGGAGCCTCAGCTTTTCTTCCTGGGGGGGGGGGGAATGTTAATAATATCAGTGCTCAATGCCTTTGTCGCAGCCAGCCTTTCAGAATCAGATACTGAAGAATTCATAGCAGATGAGAACCCAAACTGTGGTAAAGGAGTTGAGCTGACCTCTAGAGAAAATCATCAGCAAAGCATGAGATCCCTACCTCTCCCTTCCTTTCCTGCTAATTACAGGAAGGACTAGAACCCCTCCAGTGCAGAAGGACCTTGCTCCAAAAATCCAGAATTGGACTTCTGACTGCACCCCCAGCAAGTCCTGTCCCTCAAGGCCTTATTCCTTACTAGTTGAATCCTTAAGCAGAAACCTCCTGCATCTGTACAGGCACCAGGAACAACTCTGAGGACAAGGAGCTCTAGATAGCATGTTGTAGACAATGAGGTTGGAGCCCACCTGAAGACCTGACCTGCCTGAGCTCCAATCTTGTCCTTAAAAGGAGGATTGTAACCCATCTCTAAGGATTTTCAGCTCTCGCACGCTGGGTTCCGTTTCCTAACCGCCAGGGAAACCTCTACTTTTAAAAAAGAGATAGCAAAAGAAACCAAATTCCCTTTTCTAGCCCTGGCCCATGAAAGTAGAAGGAAACAGAGAAATAAACTAACATATATTGAGTGCTGACAATGAGCTAGAGCAGTTTTGGTTCCATATCTTATTTAGTTCTCATAAGGATGAGTGTAAGAGTTATTTCCATTTTACAGATAGGGCAAAGGAAGCTCAAGAAAGTCAAATAAGGTTCAAGATTACAGAATACACTAGCTGACATCAAAGTTTGTCTTTCTTCGGTTTCATGTCACCTCATCAAAGAATTTAGACCTAGCAGAATGGACCCTCCCAGTGCCTGGTTATACAAATTCCAATCATATTCCTGGGTCCTTACTACTTACCGTCTTGCAGCAGGAGGTAACTCAATGTGTATAAAAGGGGGAAAGGGCCACTGCCACAGAAAGCTCCCTTGACGTCATCCATGTCCAATGTCCACACCATGGCCCCCCCAAAAAGCTCTGCCTTCACAAACTTTGCCTGTAAAAGTAATGGTCAGTCAACATGCTGTACTGCCCATCCTCCAGACTGGGTACAACAGCAAAACTAGAAGATGAACTGTCAAGAGGCAACGCAGCAGGTGGTTTAGGGTGTAACCTGCATTTAACTCTAGCCTCTATCACTTGTTGGCTATGGGATGTGGGATAAGTTACTAAATTCCTATGTGTCCCAGTTGCCTCATTTGTAAAAAACTAAAAATGAATAATAACAATTTTAGGATAAAAAGAATTCCTACATGCACATACAACATGGAAAAAACCTGCAGCGGGCACCGTGGTGCAAGCCTGTAATCCCAGCAACTCAGGAGGCTGAGGCAAGAGGATTGAAAGTTCAAAGCCAGCCTCAGCAAAAGCAAGGCACTAAGCAACTCAGTGAGACCCTGTCTCTAAATAAAATATAAAATAGGGCTTGGGATGTGGCTCAGTGGGCGAGTGCCCCTGAGTTCAATTCCCAGTACTGGAAAGAAAAAAAAAAAAAAAGAAGGATGAAAACTTGAAGACATATGCTAGTGAAATAAGCCAGACCAAAAAAAATGAAATAAAAATAAATAACAAATACTGTCTTGTTCTACTTATATGAGTAGACTCAGAGGAGTCAAATTCATAGAAACTTACAAATCATAGATCTGCTCAAAAAATTCCCCTTAAAATGCCCACAGATTAAAGACTAAATTCCTTCACCAGCACTTACATCTTCATTAAAAAAAAAAAAAAAAAAAAAAAAAACCCTCTATTTCGCCTACATTCTTTAAACCTGTGACAAACTTTCTACCCCACCAAGTCTTGCCCCACCTCAGGAAACCCTCCCTGACTTCCCCATCCCTGCCATGTGACAGTAATTTCAATGGAGCGCTTAGGATGATCTACCCTGTATTGGTATTTATCTGTTGTACAATCACCTGGTCCGAACTGAAAAGAGAAGATTGTCACTAAAAAGCTGTGTGACTGAGAAATATGTACTCCCTCAGAACTGAGATTGCTTATTTTCAAAATTAGAGAATTGGACTCGATGGGATTATGAGATGCTGCACACATACTTCTCATTCATATTCTCTCTCTCTCTCTCTCTCTCTCTCTCTCTCTCTCTCTCTATCTATCTATCTAAATGAGTGTCCATAGAAGCCAATGAGAATCTATATGCTGGAGCAAGAAAGAAGTCAGGTCTCACCTTCTCCTGGAAGCTCCTGATGTCGTCATAGCCAACCCACTCCTTCCCTTTGTAGGCATACGGGACATGCTGATAGCCAATCCAGTCCTTTCTTGCTTTCTCAAGAAAGGAGCAAATCTGCCAAGAGGACCACAGGTGAGGTCCATGAAGTGCCATGGAGAGAAGCACCATGCCCTGGGACAGAGAATGCCAGAGACCTCCCCAGGGAATGAGGATGTAGGCTTTCCCACCGCTCACAAAGGACCTCTTTCCCCCCCCCCTCTCTCTCCCAAGTAAGTTTCTCCCTTTACCTGTTTCTTCCTTGGTATTCATGATGGAAAAAGAGAGAGAACAAGGACTGCATGAGCTGCCTAAGAGGCCAAGCCAGGGTCTGGTAAATAATACCAGCATCAAAGTTCTAAGAGGGTCATACCTAACCCTTGACCAGACCTATACCTTTTTCAGAGTATTTTCATAAACAAGTCTCTCCTCAGTTCATTTGCTCTCAATACAAACTTGACCACATAGGCAGTAATTAAACTAGCCTTGGTCCTCTAGAGATTTAAAGGTCCTGAAGGCCGGGACAACCAGGTTGCTACAATCCATCAAGTATGGTGCCCACTGGATGCTCGACATTGTGCTGGAAACTATACTGCAAGGAAGTAAAGGGGTTCAAGTTGTGCTACAGGGTTAATGTCTAAGCCATTCTTTTTTCTTCAGAGCTTTAAATATTCTATTAAAGTCTCTTTGACACATGATGTCCTTCCAAAACAGTATTTCAACTATGCCACCATTCATAACCATGCTTCACTGAATTAACAGGAAAATACCTCCAGCCATCCAGCACAGAGCAGGGTTTGGAGGGACACTCAGCACTTCCATTACTCCCTATGGGAAGGTTCTAGTTCTGCATCTGGTGCCCTCCACATCTGTGTCTTTGCACGCCAGTCCTATACCTGTGCATCAGGATTCTCCTGTGCTTTGAATCTGCTCAGAGTCCACCTGCTCCATAAGACTTTTCCAGATCTCTATTGCCACACACTCAATTGCCTCTTATCATCTCCTCTCATGTCTTACATTCCCTTGGGTACATGTCTATTAAGGGGGGCATTGGAGTAGAGGAAAAAGAACCAGTAATAAAAGATATATTGGAATTGCCTCAAAATAACCTTGTTAATGGGAAAGCAGGAGGCAGAGAACAGAGAAGAAATAGGATTGGCCATGGATTAATAACTGAGGTTGGGAGCTACACAGAAGTCCCTAACCCCATTACCTCATAATAAGCCAAGATGCCAGCTTGCTTGGTGTACTTCCCTGGAGACGCTGGTCCTGTTGCTATAGCCTGCAACCCATTGCCAGAGGGTTCGAGGAGGTGAAAGGTGCGCCCATAGGTGGGGAACCCCATCATGAGCTTCTCTGAAGGTGCCCCAAGGTTCCGCCAGTAATTCATAGCATATGCCTAAAGGTAGAAGAACATAACCCTCCCTGTTACTAAGTGCCAATGTCCTGGGCTCAGTGAAAGATGTCTGGGCCACTTGAGATCTTCCCTTCTCTTACCGAAGATTTCGGGTCCTCAGGAAAAGAGTACAGGGGGCTATTGTGTCCTGTGAACTTTTCCCAGCTTCCATGAAAGTCATAAGACAAGACATTGATAAAATCCAGGAGTCTGAAAGACAAGGCACAGAAAAGGAGATGCAAAGGTTGGGCCGGGCAAAGTTTTAATTCAGATCTTCATAGTGCTAACTAGCTACAGAGGTGCACGTTGGTCACCTGGGCGTCCCTGCTCTTCCTGCCTATGGGGCCTGTCCGGGCTGTGCCAGACACTGAGAGACGGAAAAAACTGCTGGTTAGGGATAGCTGTGCGTCAGGGTCTATGAATCCTGAGAGTATCTGAGGAGGTAGCCAGGAATCAGACAAGAAAGCAAATACATACAGGCCTTACTTGTGCTATCAGAGGTCTGCAGAAATCACCACGAGTAAGAGCAGCACTGTCCTATAGCAGTAGAAACGCTTTTGTCCTTCTACCCCTCAAGGAGCCACTGGAACCCACCCCTCCAGAAGACTTTCATAATGATCAGGTGGACATGAGCATGTGCCAGGTCAGAGGTGTAAGGATTTACACTGATCACCTAATTTAATTTTATCTGGCCAATTCCCTAAGTACCACGCCTTTTTCTATTTTCAAGCGGAAGAATTTGAAACTCAGATGGAGTAACTAATTTGCCTAATGTCACCCAATTATGTGAAGGCAGGACTCTCAATCCTGCCTAGCTACAAGATTCACACTAACCTAGAATGAATGAATGAATGAATAAAAGATTCCCACAAACCAACTCCGTTCTCACTGGGTCCCTTGCCTTTCCTCCCACACTGAAACAGCTCTCTCTAGTGCAATCACAATCAGAAACCCCACATCCTCTCTTTTTTCTGAATCTGTTTCCTCATTTGTAAATACATTATTGTTGAGATTCAAGAAAATTTGCACACAGCCAGCTTGTTCAGAAAGATTTATGTGCTGTTCATGTTTACCTTTTTAACCTTTGCCATGGAGATCTGATCTGAAAACTCTGTGTGACTAGGAATTCCTGTTTGGGGCTTTGTGGCTCATGGCTGTCAGCTCTTCTGCCCTCTGCTGCCAGCATTTGCTCTGCTCTGGGGAGGATGGGGTGGGGTCCATGGCATTCTCTCCTGTGAGATCCAGCAATGGGCCATGCAGAAGATTCTACCGATGATAATGTTGTCGTGGGCCAGTACTACAGCATCTCCCCGTGATCTTCTAAAGAAAGCCCAAGGTATGTGTAATGGAGCTGACTCTTGTCCTCACCTATGCTCCTCAGCCCACCCCAAACCTCACAGACACCAGGGCAGGTACATGGCAAGCTCAGGGACAGTGCTTGTTATGATGTAGATATTAGGTGTTCCCTCTAAAGATCTTGTGTGAGACAATACAAGAAAGCATAGAGATACAATGATTGGGTTATAAAAGGTTTAACCTAATCAGTGCATTAATCCCCAGATAGGGATTAACTTGGTGGTGACAGGGTATGGCTGCAGGAAGTGGGTCCCTGGGGGTATGTCTTTGGGGTTTATATTTTGTCCTGGCGAGGAGCACGCTCTATCTCTCTGCTCCCCGGTGTGATGTCTTACGCTGCTTTCCTCCACCACACCTTTCCACCATGATATTCTGCCTCACTTTGAGCCCGAAAAAAAATGGAGCCAGCTGTCTATAAATTAAGACCTCTGAAACCATGAGCCCTGAAATAAACATTTCCTCCTCTATTTTCTTGTCAGGTCTTTTTGGTCACAGCAGCAAAAAAAAAAAAAAAAAAAAAATGCTGACTGAAACAGTGTTTGAGCAGCACTGGGTTCTGGGCTCAAGATGCCCCCTTCCCTCTAATGTCTTTCCCACGACACCCACTCACCTCCCTAGAAGGTTTACATCATAAGATGTTTGGATGATGTGTGGGGCACCAGACACTGCAGCAGAGAGCAGCAGCCTCGGACGATTGGTGAGCAGGGCCTCCTTCTGGAAGGCACTGAGGAGCTCCTGGCAAGAAAGAACCACACAGAACAGTCCCGTAAAGAAAGCATCATCCAGGAAACTTTGACTGAGCTCCTTCAGCACCATCTGGGGACACCATGGTGAGGCAGAAACAGGCCCTGCCCACAGCGTGTGAGGAAGACAGATGAGCCAGCAAGTAGGGATTTGCCAGAGGGAGGCAAATAAACTGCCTGAGGGAGACCAGGAGACTGCACCAAGAAGGCATCACCTAGAATAGAGGACTGGAGCAAGAACCCCACACAGACAGAGAAAAGAGCAACCACAGGACCCCTGTTCAGCAGCAAGTTGGCCCAGTAGCTCCAGTGTGATGGCAATAGAAGAACATTCTGGTTCTTCTCTCCTGCCCCTGGCCCGGCCTTGTGCTCCCCCTCTGCCATGAGCCCAAATATGATCAAAAGTAGAACCATTTCTGGATTCTGGAGCTTCCAAACTAGACTTACTTCAATTAAGAAAAGAAACTTCCATCGGTCATGCGTGGGGCTGTTCCTCAGTCCAGGGTATAAGAAGAAAAGGTCGAGACCATCAAAGTTGTGTGTCCTCAGGAGGGATATAGCTGAATTAATAAACTTTTCACGGTTGCCGAATGTGTGCAGCATAGAGGTGAACCTGCAGGGAGAGCAGGGCTGAGGCGACACAGCCACCTTCAGGGCCCCTTGCAAGTTTGCCTGTTGCCAAGGCGCTTGGCCTCTCCCTCCTGTCTCCCCAGTAACTACTCCAGTCCCTGTGCTGGACCTAGCACTGACATTCTTTCTCGGACTGGACTGGGGAGGAAACATAAGCCAATGGCCCACACTTCCAGAAGGATCAGTGAGCTCTTTTGGGCCTGGGCTACATAAATTGGCACAAGAGGTCAGGGATCTAATAAGGGGTTTCTGGTCCTTGGCCCTTCTCTTCATTTACTTAATTGATTTTTTTTTTCTATTTCAGTTTGTTTTCTCTTCCAAAGTGAAGATACTTTGGGGAAAAATTAGAACTACTTAAGCTGAATTTCAAGCAATTCTAGGAGTGCTCTGTGGATAATGATTAGAAAATAGCCAGACTCAGAGATAGATGGGCCTGGATTTCATTGTCTGCTTGCCACCTCCCAGCTGGGTGCTCTCTGACAGACACTTGGGAGAAATATGGCAAGTTCCTTAATACCTGGGCCTCTTCTTTTTCTGCTGTCTTGGAATACCAACAACCATTTAATAAGTTTCTCCCCAGTGGCCAAGAGGTAATGTGTACAGTTCTCAGCCCAGCATCTGGCATGTGGCACGTGTTCGAGTAGGAAAGGAGAAGCCTGGTTTCAGGCTGAGCCAGTTGTTAGCTCACACCTGAAATCCTTTCTCCTTCATATCTGAATATTCCTAGCAAGGGGCAACCTCACACATTCCAGGCCACCAGCTCTCTCTCTAAAAGTCCTGCCCCCAGGCCTCAGCCATCTCCACATTGCCTCATGGAGGGTGCAGGGTCGACCAGAGCACTAAGACGGGCGCTTTATTTGTTTCTTTTTCTCAAACACTGCCCTTTGTGGTGGATACCACTGGCTCCATTTATAAAGTGAGGAACCCCAGGCCCTTGAAGGGTTGGGTTTATATTTCTTGTCCTGAACAAAACTCCTCTTCTCAGAAACAAGCAAGACCCCTGCTTCTTATGGAGGCTGAGGGTTCTTTGTGAGTACCCTTTTTGCCTCTCATTTCCTTTCACTCCCTTTCTCACCAACTGCTGGAACTTCCAGCAAGACCCTCCATGGGCCCTTGAATCCAGGGTCAGATCAGGACTTGGGGAGGTGTCTGCAGTAGCTTTGCTGTCCTCGCAGCCAAGCTGGCTCCCACGCACGTCTAGCCTCTTGGCTCCACCTTCCAGAGAAGATGATGACGGCAGGGTCTCACCTCAATGTGCCAAAGTTCCACCCTCCGATGGACAGCAGTGTTTTCAGCTCCCTGTTCCTAGGATGTGAAAGAGAGGGTTACTACGCTGGGTCCTCACACCAGCAGGAAGCTACAGTCGTATTGGTTTTTCTTCACTCAATGGAATAACAACAGGAAATGAGGGATGGAAGACAGGGACAGGAAAGGGAGAAGGCTGGTGAAGGGAAGGAGAAAGAAGAGCACAGGATCAGGGAGGAAAGGAAAAGAGGGATTTGCAATTAACCCAAGGGTCATCACAGCCTCACAACTCCAAGGCCACACAAAGTTCACCAAAATCCCTATGTCCCATAATGTTTCCAGAACAAAAAGAAAGAGTAGTCTGAAATGTTTCTCTTCACTTATTTTCTTACCTGACAAATATTTATTGAGCAATGACTTTGTGCCACTGACTGAAAGCTCCTTACTTTCAGGGAGCTTGCAACCCTGCCCATCTATGGCCATCGGTGCAGTAACAAACCTTTCCTTGGGCAGGGAAAGAACCCAGAAGTTTTGGGAGGGGAGTACTTAAGCAAGCACTTACTGAGCACCAACTCAGTGCAGGTACTGACCTAACTGATTGACTGGGAGACCTAGAGATAAAGAAGGCACTGTCCCTACCCTTGAAGAGCTTGCAGCTTGGGGTTTACAGGTGACAAATGGTAATAAAGACACTAAACATTTGTTGAGCATTTGCAATGTCCATGCCCGCTTTGAATCACTTTAACATCATTAATATCTGAAATCCTCACATGGACTCAAAGGGTGAGTCGGGGTTTGCTAGGCAGAGAGGAGAGAGATCATGTTCCAGGGGGAGACAACAGCAACTAGCAAGGCAAGGAGGCCAGAAGGAGCTCAAGGTCTTCCGGTAACAGGGAATTCTTAAATTCGGAATGCTTGAGGATAGGGCTGGAACAACCAGAAGAAAGAGAGCAACTGGAAGAATGGGCTTAATTCCCTTATATCTATAAAGTCTGAAAATACAACCCCACCTCCAATATGAACATACCTCTCCTTGAGTTTGTTGAACTGTGGGTAGAGAATTTTTTCATCTTGGAGAGTCTGGGGAACAATCTGATTGTTGCTCATTGAGGCAAAGGCAAATATCAGGTGGGTGCAGAGAAAGGGGTCCAGGTCAAGGGGGAAGATGGAGGCAGATTCAGGGCGTCCAGGTGCCCAGTTGGTGAAATAACATACCAGCTTGTAGGCAGCACCTGATCAGGGACAGCATGCATTAGTTGGCAGAGATCAAGGGAGGGGGCAGGGCCAAGAGGCCACTCTTCCCATCCACATGCCCCAAAGCTTTTTGAGGTCCGGTCCCTTCCCCACTACTGAAGTTCTGGGAGTGGGGAGATGAGTTGTGAAGTCCTGTTCTAAATGGACCCTCAGGTCTGGATCCTGACACAACAGTGAGCAACACAAACTGCAGGTGATCAAACTTCCTCTGCAGAGCTGCATGGAATCAGTAATCCCCCATCTAGGCACCTGGGCAGGATGGGGCTGCAAGGGACACTCAGTGCAGATGACTTAACAGCCAGAGAATCTCCTTGGCTCTGGAGGGGAGAACACAATTTTCTTACCTTCCTGGTGTTTCAGTACAAGAAACAGAGCTGCAGGAAAGAAAGAGTCACACACAGATTTGTGTACACATCCAGAGTGGGATGCCCTACATACCATCCAGTTAGCAAGTGCCCCCACCAACGGGGCACCATGTCCAGATGCAGATGCACACATGGGGACACACATACCATTCACACATTTCCTCTCCTCTGAAGTTGAGCCAGTGGATCTAGATCTACATTCCTCTTCTCTCTAATAAAAAGTACTGTACACACACACTTTGCACAGGGACAAGGAGTTAGACGTCCCAGTGAAAGCTCTAAGCCAGTGGATGGAAAGTAGAAGGTACTGGTATCCTGGCTCTTCCCTCGGAGATTCTGATTTAATTGAGCCAAAGTGGAACTCAGGTTTAAAAATGCCAAATATGCAACCAGGTTGGAGAACCACTACTTCCATCCTCCCCCCTCCCGGTTATCTCTGACCCTTCACTATATTCCAACCCATCTCTATCTAATCCAGACCCCCCCAGAGTCCCAGGCTGGCTGCTCTACTGAACACTGAAGGGACAACAAACACATGAAGGCTGGTAACTCCCGACTGAGTGACATTGCTGGAAACTGTCAATACTCACCAACCCATAGCCACAACTTCCCCATCTCGGTGGTTTAACAGCTGTGAGGCCAAAGTTTGGGCCCATTTATAGGAGCTAGCTGTAGCCCTGAACAGGCCAACTACATACACACACACACACACACACACACACGCCAGGATCAATGATTTATGAGAGTCACAGTGACCCCAGAACCTCCTGTCCTCCCTCTCCAGAATAGCTGTAGATCTTGGAGCCAACAAAGTCGCAGCCCTTGGCTGACACAAACTGAGTGTCCACCATGCACAATGGCAAGGGTAGGGCAGCATTCCTGAGCTCTTCCTGGTTCTCAGTCTCACTTCCTGGTATTCGGCCCCAAGTGGACCGAGTATGGTGGAGAAACACTGTATGAAAATAGTTAAGTCTTTTTTTTTTTTCAAAGAGAGAGTGAGAGACAGAGAGTAAAGAGAGAATTTTTTAATATTTATTTTTTTAGTTATCGGCGGGCCCAACATCTTTGTTTGTATGTGGTGCTGAGGATCGAACCCGGGCCGCACGCATGCCAGGCGAGCGCGCTACTGCTTGAGCCACATCCCCAGCCCCGAAAATAGTTAAGTCTACTGTTACAAGTTTATTGGTTGGGGAAACAGTGTGATATAAACTTTAAAAGTTCAGCTTGGACTCAGACTTTTGAATCCAAGACTTGAATCTCACTGTCACTGTTTAGAAGTTTCATAATCATGGACAAGTTACTTAGCCTCTGTGAGATTCAGTTTATAAAATGGAGGTAACAGCTCATACTAATCTTACAGGGTTTATAGAGATTAAAGAAGTAATGCATGAAAATTGTTAGTTCAGTGCTTTGCACTCAAGGGCTCAATGAATGGTTGCTATTATTAGGGATGTCAAAAGGGTTACCCAAAAGAGCTGGATTCTCAAACTCAGATGTTGACACTCACCAGGCAGGTCATGTAAACATGTCAAATGGAGCACTCTTTACATTATTTGAATAGCAGCTGAACCCAGAGACAATATCTACAGACATGAAGCCTCTTAGGAGACAACGGAGATAAGTATGATCAGGGGCAACTCTGAGCAGCTCGCAATGGTTGTCCTGCAGGGAAATGGGCCCAGGATTGATAGATCCTTTGACTTCTCCACAGAAGACAAAAACCTGCATTTGTATGAATCAACAGTGTTTGAGCTAGTATATGGGTCAGTAATGAGAATGTATCATGAATCTCAAGAGGATGCTAAATATAAAAAAAAAACTCTAGAATTCACAAGGTAAAAAAAGAACATGGTAAATATGATACCGGATAACTGAGAATCAATTTTTTAAAAATATAGAAACAGTATGAAGATAAACAAAACAGATCTGTCAGTCAGATGCTTTGAGGATTCGTCAGTTTTCTTTGTCTGATGCAGAAGTTCTCAACCATGTACACATCCTCTCAGAAACTGGTGCTGCTAATCCACGTGTACCAACATGAGGTACTAAGCAGATGTCAGTGTAACACACGACAGGGAATAATAATGACAGTGATCAAATCTCCAAAATATCTATCTTCATTTCTAGTATGAAGAAACCAGGAAAGCTGTTGTTTTAAAATCAGTAGCTTGCTTGGATACAATGGAATAAAGATAATCAATGGTACAGAATGTTTGGAGGGGATATTTCACTGAAACTCTGGGAAATCCTGATGGACTGCACCCAACCAAGATGATGTGTCCATTTGTTCACCATCTTTTCCTTCCATTATATACTCAATAAACAATTCAAAAAATATTCTTTGGGCCTGTGCCAGGCCCTGCTGGGTACTAAAAACTTAGCTTCTTCTTTCAATGACCTTGTGGTCTAGTGAACAGATTGATCATGTCCCCAGAGCTGATGTGTGTCTTTTTGGAGAAGTAGCATTATGGGTGCAGTGAGGAAAACAACAACAACAAAAAGTTTTCTTGTCAGACATGGTATCCCATTCCTACCATATACCATACCTGGGGCCAAGTGGGTCTCACCTGTGCCCTCCATACCTTTAACTACTATTAGCCTGAATAAAGAGATGAGAATTACACCTCCTGAGGTCCATACTGGGTCAGACTTGGCAACAACTTCTACCACTGGGAGGAAGATTCCTGGTGTGTTTAGTAACTCCAATGACCATGCTCTTACTTGCTTTCCAATTCCTACTTGCCTGCCCTAATTCTTGTTACTGGGTCTGTTTTGATGTCTGTTCCTGTTCTGCAACCATTAGCTCACAGTTGGTTCCTAGGGTCTGGGGCCCGAGTCATCCCAGGCTCCTTCTACTGAACAGCCTGAGGCCTCACTGGCTGTTAAGACCTTCTTAATGTGGAAAGCCTGCCTCTCTCTACTTCTCAGGCTCCCTACCCCACACTGCATCCCCTGCCACCAGAGATTCCACATCACTGAGGTTCCCTACTAAGTTTGTGCCCTTCTACTCACACTTCAGCCAGGACCAGCCATTAATGATCTATCCATCACAGAAGCCAAATTTCTTTGCCAATCTGAACCTTGTTCATCTGCACCTGAGTGGGTTCTCTGGGCTCCTATCCTACTGCAGGGCTTGTGCCTGGATCTCAGACCTGACCTCTCCTTATCGAAAAAAGTGATTGATGATGCCAAGACTGCCAAAATCTAACAATGGGAGCCCAGGAATGACCTCTGCTTAACTCAGGGATGACAATACCAGAGTTGGCAATTACAACTCTGTGTGTATAGCAAATGATGAATAATGAAATGCTAAATGAGGGTTATGTCGAAAATCAGTGTCATCTTGCTCTGTTTGCTCACAATCCTCTCCCTTGAGTTCTTGCTGTCAAAGGGAAAAATAAATGCAATCAATGCTTTTTCTTACCCCACCGGGATACTTGGAAAATATCCCTCCTCAGTGCTTAGCCTATTCTCCCGACATTTACAAATGTATTTTACTTGAGAACTAAAGAAATTCTTACAATCAAGTAAAAAAATTCACACATGTAGCTCAGAGTAACTGGCAAGAGTTTATTGAAGGGATAGGCAAAGAGAAAGGGGGCACTCTCCAGGAGGAGTGGGTCCTCTTAGAGAGGAGAGGGATGAAGGACACCCTCATCATTATACAAAATATATGTATGAAGATGTGAATTTGGTGTTAACATACCTTATATATAATCAGATATAATAAATTATTGTATAATGAGGTGTATTAAGAATTGTAATGCAAAAAATAAATAAAAAGAGGGATGTGTGCCTCTTCTGCACTTATTTTATTGGGGATCCCAGATAAGTTTCCAGAGGCCCACCCAAATTCATCTCTTAACCTTTGACTGACAGCAGAATGGTATTAGACTTTCAAGTCTCCACTACCATGACAACTTTAGGTCGCTTAGGCTCATACTGACTGGTTCTAATTGGATTCTTAAACATATATTTATTTATGTTCAAATATTGTTATCTCCCAAGTTTAAGGAGCTGGTTTGTAAAAAAAAAAAAAAAAAAGGTCACAAAGTCTCCCCCTTCAGGTTAACTTGGTTCCTCTTATTGACATTATTTCAGGCCTGTATTTCTCCTATGGCTAACAGGTAGTTTGCTGGGGAATGTAACATATCCTGTTCACTTAAGCCAGGCAGGGCTGCAAATAAATTGCTTTTGCAAAAGAAAGCATGTGGGGGACCAGCACAGTAAGCCCAGTTTACAGAACTGTGTTCCCACCACTGACATTTGTTCCCTAACACCCACATCTCCTGTCGTTTCTAACGTGCTGTCCTGAGGAAACATGACTAGAGGTTCCAGCAATTAGAGCTTGGGTGTTTCTGATGCTGTAATGTGATTGTGAACTGGTTACATTCCCTGAAGCTAGTGAGATCCCTGAGAATCAGCCCAATGTCTGACACCAGCTGAATCTGGGTAAACCTTCTTCAGTGTTCTTTGGTTCCAAGTATTACTCAAGGAGTGAGCCTTGAATAGTCCTTGCCAGAAATCAGCAGTGGAATACAGTGGATTAGGCAATAGTGGACTTCAGAATAATTAAATTGAATGGATTCACTTTCACGTTCAAATATTCGAATCAGTGAAATTAAATGCAAGACATTTTCCTTTTTTGTGTATATGTGTATATATATATATAAATTTTTTTTTAGAAAAATGACCTCTGCTTAACTCAGAGATGACAATACCAGAGTTGGCAATTACAACTTTGTGTGTATAGCAAATGATGAATAATAAAATGCTGAATGAGCTTTATGTCGAAAATCAGTGTCATGCTGCTCTGTTTGCACACAATCCTCTCCCTTGAGTTCTTGCTGTCAAAGGGAAAAATAAACGCAATTAATGCTTTTTTTATACTCTACCTGGATACTTGGAAAATATCCCTCCTCGGTGCTTAGCCTATTCTCCTGACATTTACAAATGCCTTTTCCTTGAGAACTAAAGAAACTTTATTGCTTTGCTACTAAAGGAAATACACTGGGGACACCTGTCCCAGAGTCTGCCATTCTACCTATCGGGGAGAACAGAAGAGCTTTTCAAGAGGTGATTCAAAGGCTACACTCCCCTTGACCCCACCATGTGCCTGAGTAGGGTTACAACTCACTGGTTAATTTTGGACTCAACACAATGCCTTTATTTTTATGTGGTGCTGAGGATTGAACCCGGGTCCCACCGGTGCTAGGCAAGCACTCTACCGCTGAGCCACAATCCCAGCCCCTCACTGGTTAATTTTGGAGATTCCTATTTCATGTGGTGGGTGAACACCCAAGGACAAAGAGGTGATTTAAAGGCAACATCCCCACCACCACCACTACCACCCACACACCCACCCCTCCACCACCTTGTGTCTAACAGGGGTCAAAATTCACTTATTAATTTTGGAGATTTCTACTTCATGTGGTGGGTGTCCTCAGGACAAGATTACTCAGCCTAGATAGGGAAGAAGGGTAATCCTGCACCCCCTCCCCAAGATCAGGGTGTTTGTATGCTTTTAAACAAAGCGATTCCATTGCTCCCTGTTGTAGGTAAATTCCATGCTCACTCTACTGAAACTCTTCTCATGACAAAGACCTAGTAGACAATTGCCCCAAATGACATCATACTCCTGATTATTTTGAGGTCACCTTCTATTTTGAACTATCTTCTTGGCTCACCATAACATACACTGAAAATTGTGCTGGTCCCTCCTGCGTTACTTTGATTATGTTTTCATATGTCTTGTGGTAATCATTAACAGAAGTGAATTACTCTCATCAGCACAGATAAGGTCTGAAGCCAAAGATGTTTTCCTTCTTGTAAAACTCTTCCTTCTGTAATGTTGTTTTAGCCACCTTAACATATACACACATTTCCGTGGAGTCTCATCTCTTTCACTTAGTTTTTTCCTCCACTATTCTTAAGTCTAAGAGGAAAAGAATCCTGAAAATATAATGCCCATGTTATGCCCCTTCCTTATTTCCTCTAAGTAACCACAGAATTTAAGCTTTATCTGCTGACTGGTTCTAATTGGACTCTTAAACATAAAATCTTACAGACTTTATGGTTAGAAGGAATTATCATTATCTCCAAGTTTAAGGAGCTGGTTTGTTTAAAAAAAAAAAAAAAAAAAAAGGTCACAAAAGAGAAGCAGAACTTAATTCCAGTTAATCATCCTACTCCTCCCCAGGAAGTAATAGTTAAGAACTATGAAGAATGTATTCTTTCCCTGCCCTAACTCTGGGAGATCACATGACTACACATTCCCATGAGAACAGAGTTCAGGATTAGCAAGAATGAAATACAGAAGCTTTACTTAGAAATATTTTGCCCATATTCAAACTGCCCCAGTTTTACGTGATTTTCCCTAATTTAAACTTGCAAAGTTCCTAAGTATATAATTGATTATATTTTGTTTCAATACAATCAGTAATTTATCTGATTTTAAATGGCAGTGGCCAGTTAAATCCAACCCAAGGAGTAAAGAAACATTTACCTTCATCTCTAAGTAACTATTCTGGGAACTGAAGAAGCAGAGAAAGAGCTGTGGGCTAAGCTGATACTGATAATTCACAGAAGTGAAATGTGTCTAAGTGCAGATAACATAAAAGCTTCAAAAAAGACAGGCAAACAATGCCTAAACTCTTTATTTAACCAATCAGTATTTCTAATCCTCTCCCTGATGCTGGATTTCAAAATCTTAGGAGTCTACAAATACAGCAGACTTCCTATATCCAGAGAAAGGGCCCAGAGGCAGGTCAGTTCTCAGGCTGCTTTGGGGTAGCAAAGGTGACAAAGATGTCTCTGTAAGAGTCTATGTCAGTTTTCTAACTTCATGGAAATGATTTAAACTCTCCACCACCCTAAACTTCGCTCTGTGAAGCTATGCCAGGAAAACATATTTCATAAACACAAAGCCATGGGGGTCAGGGAGGCATTATACCAGCACTAGCCAAACTTTTTATTCAGCCAGAAAAAATGGACTTCAATTCAGTTTAATGGCAAGGAGCTGTGCAAAACTGCGGTGAGTGTACCCTATCTCTTTGTCAAGTAGTTGGGCTGGATTTTTGCAAATGGAAGCATTTCCTGTAATAATGGTAAATCAAGCTCCATTAAAAAAATTTAAAGCTGTACCTATCTTTAAGTAGCCTAAGAGCTTCCAAGAACCCAGGGATGCCCACATCCCATACCCAACTCAGACACAGCCAATTCATAGAAAACTACACGGGAAGCATAAAATCCTTTTGTCAATTTTTTTTGTGGGAAGGGATGTGCTTGAGAAAGATGGAAATCAATTCTTTTTAGTCTCCCCCAGAACCAAACACTATAGATCTTCATGTACACTGAGGTACACATATAATATCCTTTTGCAAGAAAGTTTTTCCTTCCTGTGACTATAGGATACCAAAATCCAGCCTCCTTCACACTGAGAAACAATGCCTATGAACTACACAGATCTAGGGTATAAACATCCAAGGCTCCTCTGTTGTCTCACAAACGGAGGGGTCAGAGACAAAGGAGTGGATTCTTAGGAGGGGTTTATTTTCTTTCTTAAATCCAATCTACTCAGCAACACTTTCAGATCCAGGGGCTGGGAGAGGTTCTGTTGGCACAATATGGTGGATGACCTGATGGTCCCAGCCCACTGTGGTGAGGAGGGAGTGATTGAGCGGAGACCAAGTAGCATCTCTCACAAAATCTCTGTGGGCTCGGCTTCTAAACCTAGAAAAAAGAAAAGTGGGGGGGGAAATGTTTAACATGGTTGAAACAAGAAGAAAAAGCAGACCTGAAGAAGAAAGAGAACCCAACACCCAGGGCACATTGTTTGATGTATTAGATACATTTCACCATCTGTATGGCCTCATCATCAGGAGAGTAGTGTAGCTATCCACAGTGGATGTCATCAGTCATCCAATCCAGTCCTCTATTTTCATAGATGAAGAAATGGTGGATAGAGTGAGGTAGTGATGTGGGCCAGCGTTAGGCAGCAAATCACGGCAAAGAGGGATGTACAACTCAGATCATCTGTCCAGTGCCTTTTACCCTAGAGCAGGATGCATTTCATATCCACATTCTCCATGTGAAAAGGGTAGACTGCCCACTGTGGGAGGGGGCTGGAATGCTTCTTGCACCAAGGACCCTCAAATACAGATGGAGAAATATTCCTCTAAAGAGGCAATGCACTTTTTTAAAGAGAAAAAGGACCTGCTTGTCCATTGTTCCCCCTCCCAGATGTGTAGCCCTCCTGTTACACTTACACCTCAGAAAGGCTTGAGTCCAGCACAGCAAGTGAGCAGTCTTCACTGAGAGAGGCCAAGAAAGGAACACTAGGAGAGGGCACAGAAGGACATGAAAAGTAAAGTCCACGACTCTAAGACAAAGCCCCAAATGGGCTGGTCCCAGCCAACTGTAAACTGACCCAGAGGAGAAGGCAGCCTGATTCTCACTCTTGGTTAAAGTCTCACTACCAAGTTCCAGGGAAAGATAAGGGAAATGGAGCAAAACCAGGGTTCACAATCATCCTGGCAATGAACCATCCCATCTGGTCCTTCTACTGTTTTAGCGAGAACCCAGGCTTTTTCAACCACAGTCCTAGAACCCCAAAATCATTTTGGATGTTGAGCAAGAATGAGACCATATTTCAGCCATTTTCAGAAAACCCAAATAAGGAACCTACAGTCTGTACAACCCAAATAAGCAACTACAGTCTCAAGAGATCTTTGATACTTGGAAACCTCAGTTAGAGCACAGCCTACCTTACAGAACAACCATATCATCTAATGCTTTGCCAACATATGCATTCCCCCCACCCCCTCACCAGCCCGTTCATATCCACCAGACCTCTGATGACAAAGAACAGTACCTGTGTGGGGAGAAGACTAGCCCAGTGACACACTGGGAGTGCACCGCTGAGCTGAGGGAACAGCTTGCATTTTTGGTGTCCACAAGGGAGACAGTCCCATTCTCATCACCTATATAAGAGAGCATGTCACAAGTGATTAAAAGTATGGGCTTTGGGGTAAGCCAGAATGAGATTTGAATCCTACTTTCTCAAGCTTGAATAAGTTAACCACTCTGAGTACTGGTTTCCTCTTTAGCAAAGTGGAAACAATAAGTCACTGGCTGGCCATGAAAATTAAGATGAAGTAGTTATGATTTTAGTCCCAAATTGTTACAATATGCAAGCCTCCTTCCCATCACAGCACCATAACCACCCACAGTAGAACAAAATACACTACCTAGCAATCCACTCACTTTGTGGCTAATTTCTAGCCATGCCCAGAATAGGGGAGCCAGAGTAATCAGGAATCCAATCAACTGGGAAAAAAAAATCATCATCTCCAAGGTTAAACTAAAATGAGCACAATTTATCTAGTGTCCAAATGAATCAGTGACATCACATAGCAACAGTACGTGCAACATGGATTAGCTCTTCCTCATCCTCCCCTTCCCAGAGTCAATATGCAATCCGGCACGCTGCCTTACCAAAGACAAAGACTTCACTTTGTTGAGGATGCCAAGCCAGGGAGGTAGGAAGGTAGCCAGGGGCATTGCAACCTGCAAAAAAAGAGAAGAGAGGTTTGGAACAGAACTCAGAACTCAGAAGAAGCAATTTCTCAAAGCAGTCACTCTAAATCCCAGGAGCACTACTTTTCTTTTTCCCAATCCCTCATGCAGTCATGTCCTCATCCTTGAATCTAATAACCTATATTTATCCATCAGTTTTCTGCTGTTTGTGGGCATGAGTCACAGGAAAGTTTCAAGCACAATGCATAAAATAACAATTCTAGCCTCTTTGTTCAGCTTTGCAGAGTAAATTGCCCACCCAGGAACCAGCCCTTCTTGGTACTCATTGCACAGAATGAAGCTAGCAGAGCCTCAGCAAGAAAGGAGATCATATCACTACGTCACTGTAACTGAGTACCTAGAAACTTTGCTTTGATTCTGGCAAAAAAAAAAAAAAAAAAAAAAAAAGGCTCTTCCAGGTAGCTTTCTAGTCCCAGCCTCCCACCTCTGGCTCTCAGACTCACCTATCTGTGATGCTGGCTTGGGAGAGCGGGTATCCCATAGTAAAATCCTATTATCCTATGAGGAGAAACCGAAAAAAAGGCTTCAGAATCTAAAGAAGCAGCTGTTGGACAGGTTGTAGTTGGAGGAAAGAGGTTATATCTCACCTCACTGCAGGAAAGAAACATGGAGTCCTTGTGGGGAGAGGCAGCAACACAGGTGACCTGTCCAGCATGAGCTGTAAAGGACAGAGAGAATCATGACAGAGAAGAGACAGGGAATATTACAAGGCCAGCCTAGATAAAACCAAGGGGCAAGAGGGTGTGAAAAACAGACCTGGTCTCATGATCCAATTTAACAATTTTGTGGGGGCTTATGGATTAGACAAATCTAAGAGGAAAGGTTGATAAATTATACAACCTAAAAGAGCCAGAAGAAAAGTGAATTAGTAAAGATGACGAAGAAGAAATTAGAGCCTTGGTAAGAACAGTGAAGGCATTCTCAATTAGAATATCATGAATGTAGGAGCTAAATAATTCCAGGAAAGCAGTTTTCATACTGGAATACACATACCTCGAGTAATATACAAAAACTTTCAAGGCAGTTGTGGATGTTGAGAGTTTTAAGCAAATCAATTCCTCCCATGTTCTTTTTCCTAAAATTGAACTGTCTGTACTTTCAAAATCACGCTCCAACCACTTGATAAAAGGAACATATACCTCTTGCCTAGCCCATATCTTCCCATGGTACAATGCTCAGGTGTATAAAAATCTAAAAGTCCAAAACTAAGCGTCAAAAGGAAATTTTCCCTAAGAGCCAAAGAACAAAAAAAGTATCTAGGTAAAATTCAGTAAATGGGACTGATCTTGTTTCAGCAACACCACAAGTTTTTAACTTATCTCCCTGTTTCTACTGATGAGAAATGAAAAATAAGATAGATGGTTGTCATAAAGACACATTTAACAAGCTTCTCTTTTTACAAATGAAGTCAGACTTTTTCTGATTGAAAATGAAGTTGAATTTGGCCAACTGATTTAACAATGCAGATTGTTTTTTGCCATTAGGTTATTTGATAAATGTTTTACATAAATGGGTTTACTCTGCAAATCCAAAATTTTGACAAACATATGCTTGGAATAAGCATACAATAAATCATATGCCAGAAATTATCTTCTTTGCAACTACTTAAACTTAAAATCTTCCAAGGATCAATTTAAAAAATATATAAGGAAGTGTAGCTTTTAATCTTATTAAGAGATCTACATGCAGAAAAATTTTCAAATCATTGCTACTTATTAACTAGAGGTTGTAAAAACTACCATACCTAAAGTCATTTAACCAAATTTTCCAAGGTAGTCTGAATGTAGCCTTGTCTCAAGGATAAAACTACCTTCCATAGTTGTTTCCTAGCCACGGAAAGACAACAGGATGGTTAAGTCAGAAGGAACATATAGCTCACTTGAAAAAAGGCAAAGCTCTGGACAAACACCATGGCAGTATACAAAAGATGAAGAATATATGATTCCTCTACCTCAAAGAACTTGGAATTCACTGGGGAATAAGACATAAACACAAAGTACTGATGAAGAAGATGAAATGGGGAATGTGCTCCCAAAAAGTTCAAATTAACCAAGAATATACCATATATTCAAGAAATAAAAAGCAAGCCGGGTGTTGTAGCACAGCCTGTAATTCCAGCTCAGGAGGCTGACAGGGGGATCAGGACCCCAAGTTCAAGGTCAGCCTCAGCAACTTAGCAAGACCCTAAGGAACTTAGCAAGACCCTGCCTCAAAATGAAAAAACAAAAAGGGCTGAAGATGTGGCTCAGTGGTTAAGCGCCACAGGTTCAATCCCTTGTACCAAAAAAAAGTACAGGAGATTTTGAGCACTAACACTTATTGTTTGACTACCTATCACTATTTTCAAGTACAGGATATGTATGAGTTTGTGATTTTATTTTGGCCCATGCTGAATTAAACACTTAGAAACTAGAAGTAGAAGGTAAAAGAATTAAGCCCTTGAAAGAACCACATGATTCTAAATTCATAGCCAAACATACATTAAAACTCTAGCCGTTATTTTATAAAGAATGGCTACCTGGGGCTGGGGTTGTGGCTCAGAGGTAAAGCACTAGCCTAGCATGGGTGAGGCACTGGCTTTGATCCTCAGTACCACATAAAAATAAAATAAAGATACTGTGCCCACCTATAACTAAAAAACAATTGAAAAAATGGCTAACCAAACAAAGTCAACTGCTAACACTGTTAATAAAAAAGAGCAACATTAAAGAACAGCACACACACATTAATGGCACACTCCAGAAAGCAGACTATTTATGGAAATGAATATTCAAAAAAATTCAATATTCAAAATCTCAGGGCTTATTCTGTGAGAGTGTCAAGAATCTACTACACCTGAATTAAGCTACTGCAGTATTCTGGAAGGAGGAATGACAGCAAAAGGGCCTGAATTTCCCAACAAGAAAATGGGACTTTAATCTGCAAGAAAACAATAAAGGACCAACAAGCCAAAGATTATAGATGGAGAGATGAACCACCATCTGTAGGAGGCAAAGCCTAAAACTGAATCAGGCATAAAAGATGAATAAGAAGGTAATTTACCAAATTGAAAAAGACTCAAAAGACCTTGGTGAACAGCTGATAGTGGGGAAATAGGAGGAGTAGAAGAGGACAGAATGTGAACCTTATGTATCTATGTAGTAAAGACAGTCAACAGAAATAAGGTAACTGAGAAAGAGATATGGAGTAGGTATTGGAGACTGACTACAGTTTTAGGGAAAAAGCTACCAGGCAGAAAAACAAAAATCATCCTAATATCTAAGCAAAGATTAAAGATCCTAAATGAGTGAATAAAAACAAGACAGCTAAGACCAGGCAAGGAAGCAATACATACCTCGATATGAATTCAAAACTATCTGCTGAGCAAGGTCCCAAATCTTGATGCTAAAAAGCAAAAGAAACAGGAAACAGAAACTTAATCTTGACATATACTATCAATGCAAATATGAACATCCTTTACCCAACATGTCCCATGTCTTTGCCTCCTGGATTCCCACCATTGTCTATTTACAATAGATTGTCAAATCTCTAAGGAAATCTTATAAACATGCTGCAATTTAGTAACTGGGTTCTTATATTGAGCGCTAAACATTACTTAATGAGATTAAGGATACTAAAGACACCCAAAGGAAGCTTAAGAAACAGGAATGATGAGACTGAGACCCACCAGAAGTCTTTGCTACCACTGACAGCTTGTGTGCCAGAGCTCAGGACACTGACTGAAGACACAATGTCATCATGCTCATACTTGCAGAACTTGCTGACAATAAGTGTCTCATTCTCATCCAGCTCCCATAATTCAACAGCACCTGTTGGGGATGGAGTTGGGTGAGATGAAGGGGTGAGGGATACATTAGCTTGGATCATACAAAGACAGTAATTCACATCTAGGATTCAAGCAGCCATTGTCACTAAACTAACAAAGTTATTCCTATAACAGCAAGGTTGACATTGAGGACTTAGCTAGCCAACTTCCAGGTCATTTGGTTTTATCCTGCCTTTCTGTTTTGCAAATAACAGCCTAGTCAACTATGTGGGGAAAGCTGCTAGAAAAAGGCAGGGAATGCTGAACTAGTCTTTGAAATCCACTCTTCTCCTTCCAGTGAGAAAACACTGGAAAATCAGTTTCCAGGGGACAAGGATAAAGTCTACATAATTGTCTACACAGTCCACTGATGTTAACCCTTCCCAATTAATCAGACACTAATATTTGCTGAACTATTTCAATAAATGTCATGCAGTCTTCATGTTCAAGTTCAACTGTCAGAGATGCTCGATCTTTAGTGTCCTACTTCTCCATTTGATCAATGCCTGCCAACTTCTAAATGTGGCGTTTTTTAAATGCCAACCCTCCATTGCTGAGGCTGACATTCAAAACAAAACAAAACAGCAGAATGGAGAGAAGTAAAAGAAAAAGGGAAGAAATGGGATGACAGGTAGCACAGTCTGACTTCAGCACCATCTTCAAAATCAAGATTATCCTTGGTCTGGACTGCGGAAGTCAGACAGATTACAAACTGTTTCTTAATTTTGTTATGGATTTTTCTAGGAACCTCCATCAGGCAATTTTAGAACTGGAAAAACATACTTTTCATCTACACTACAGTTCGCGTTTGGAACAACATTCTTAGCTGCTTTTCACCTAGTTCGCGTTTGGGGCAACACTGTCAGCTCCTCCAAGCACTGAGTAAGGGGAAATCAAAGACTGATCCCAGCTGGACCCTAAGCCTACATTCCATCTGGGCGGGGCGTGGTGGGGAAGATAAAGGGAATGACCTCACCTGAATCAGAAGCCACGAGGATACCTCTCTCCCCGACCCAAGTGAGGTCGGCCACTCCGGCCTCCGTCTGGACTCCAGCGGAGCAGAAGCCTTCGTTGGGGGCAGCACACGGGTCCTTGAAAAGCCAGAGGGAGCCAGCCCAGCAGCGGCCACTCAAGCTGGAGGCCCCGAGCAGAAGCGCCCCATCTAGGGGGGGTACAATCTGTCAGCGTGACGGGGTGGATGGGCTCGTCTCCATGGTGACCGCACAGAACAGCACGCGGGCCGGG
Source organism: Marmota monax (assembly GCF_021218885.2). Taxonomy (NCBI): domain Eukaryota; kingdom Metazoa; phylum Chordata; class Mammalia; order Rodentia; family Sciuridae; genus Marmota; species Marmota monax. The sequence continues at coordinate 7,768,195 of NW_026693476.1, read as the reverse complement.
TCTGGATCGGAGCTCGGGAATGTGGGGCGGGGTTGGGACACTTCGAAGGCGCAAAGCAAGGATCAGGACGGCACGTGGGATGGGGCGGGTTGGGAGGGTCAGTCCAGGGTGGGGCGCCCCGGGGCCTGGGCGTGGGAGCTCCCAGGCCCGGGATCTCGGCTCACCAGACCGGTACCGCGCAGCCTCCAACTGCCGTTCCATACAGGCGGGCGCATTAGGGGGAAGGTTCCACTCCCGGGCAGCCGGGGCTACTAGGGGTGGCGGCGTTTCCTTTCGCATCTCCACGGTTCCAAATCCAACCTAAACCCAAACTGTAAGTCTCCGCTATTCAGCTCGAGCAGCAACCCACACGTGTTGCACCTCCGGGCCTCCGCCCCTCTGGAAGCGATGGCAACTCTACTTCTCGCGAGAATTGCTTCTATACTTCCATCCTTCTTTCGGTCGGCCGCCCTCCTGCTACAGGTTCTCAGAGCATTGTGCCTATTCTCGCGAGAAGAAGAAGGGGCGGGGGATCGCCAGAGGAAAGCTGAAGAGGGCGCGATATTCTCTTCTCGCGAGACTTGTAAGCGGCCATCTTCCTCCTGCCCCTGACAGTCTCTTCTTGGGGTCACAGGGACACGAAGCCTGGTGCGGGGACTTTTGGTGACCATGCTCTCCCGGGTGGTATTTTCTGCCGCCGCCAAAGCAGGTGAGAGGTGTAGACCCGGGTCTGGGCTAGCGGGGTAATTGGAAAGAAGAGTGTCTAGAGGTCACAGGGAGGGGAAAAGTGGGTGAGAAAAGCGGAGCGACATTTGGGCCTGAGTGGGGAGTGATCGCTGCACTGGGAAGAGGGTACAGGGTCTCTCGGGGCACTGGAAAATGGTGCATGGCTTGTAGTGTTCCGGCTGCTCGGAGACTGAGCACGGGGCAAACTAAATTTCATATTGACTTTGCTTACCTGCATCTTCTGTATCTGCAGCCCCCTGTCTCAAGAATGCAGCAGTCCTAGGACCAGGGTAAGTATGAGGAGTGTAGTTCTCTCTTTTGCCCTTGTTTACCACCTCATTCCATTCTCTGTTTCTTCCTCTTAGCTTTAGGTCAGATGTTACCTTTTTGCATAATTTTGAGACACTTCAAACATGTTCCTGTAACTGCCAGGAACGTTATCATATCACCTAATGACAAAGACTTTAAGAGAATAAGTATCTTACTAGACCAGAAACTGTTTGATGTCTTCTATGCCCCGCCCCTCTCCCTGTGACCTTCAGCTACACATAGCTGACACAGCCTAAATAGAGCGTACCCAAGCCAAATTTTGTAAAATAATAAAGTGAATCGTGTTGCTTTCAGTGCCCCCTCCCCCCGCAATTCCTGCTTTTACTGCTGGATCCTAAGAATCAGAGAAATCATTAATTGATTCAGTAAATGTTTCCACTCCATAACCATAAGTGCAGTAACGTGTAAGGCTGAACTCTCCGGCAATCTAGGCATAGAGGCAGCTATTGAGTACTGTTTTAGAATGAGGGTTCCTAAGGTAGAAAAGGTTATACTTGGCTCACCACTTAGTAATTGTGAGATCTTATTTTGCACACCTGTAATAAGATATAATAGTACATTGTGGTTTATGAGGATTAGGAGACTTGATTCCTGTGAAACTAAAAACACCTGCTAATATTTACTAAGCACATACTATGTGCCAAGCATACTATTAAAATTATTTCCTCAAACATGTCAGTTTGGAACTGGGGATGCAGCTCAGTAGGAGAGCCCTTGCATACCATATGAAGCCCTAAGTTCCATCCCCAGCACCACCAGAAAAATGTCAGTTTTCTTTGAGATTTCTTTTTTAACTCCCAGACTTAATCCTAAAGCTTGCAAAATTTGATAACTACCTTTTAGCTATAATATGCTACTTCTAATTTATCAGAGAAAAAGAACATATTAAAATTATTGCGATATAGGTAATAGGTTAAATAACTGTGTATAAAAGATATAAAGAACATCCTTCATTTTCTTTCAACACTCCATCTCCAGCACATCAGCAAGCCTCTTCCTTCAGATTATGTTTTGATACTGACAACTTCTTCCATTACCACTAGTACTGAAGTGTGAACCATCATAATTTTCACCTAGCCTGTTTTCAATAGCTTTTTTTTTTTTTTGTACTGGGGATTGAACCCAGGGCTGCTTTACCACTGAACTACATCCTCAGCCCCCTTTTTTTTTTTTTTTTTTTTTTTACTTTGAGACAGGTTCTCACCAAGTTGCTGAGGCTGGCCTGGAACTTGTGATCTTTCTGTCTCAGCCTCCCAGGTCTCTGAATTACAGGTGTGCACCACCACACCTGACTTTGTGTCTCTGTTCTTGTCCCAGTAGAACCCATTTTTACATTAACTAGAGGGATTATGTCAGACTCCATCTGAAACCTTCAGAGCTCCTATTCCACTTGAAATAAAATGCAAACTAAGCATAACCCAGAAACCCCAACATGAATCAGAACCATCCTACCTCTTGATTTCATCTTATTACTTTTTTTTTTTAAGCTCATTTTTAAGTTATACAGGCCTTGCTGTTTCTCTGAACTACCAAGCTCATCCTCACCTTAAGGTCTTTGTGCCCGTTGTTCTCTCTTTTCCCCAGTTTGTCAAATGTCATCTGACCTCCTACCATAAAGTCTTTCTCCTCCCTTGCTTCCTATGTCCTAACCTTCCATTTTCCATTTTCTTCACAGCACTGATAGCTGTCTAAAATTGTATATGGACATGCACATACTTCTCACATCCCCATGAGAATGTTGAAGACTAGGACTTAAGTCTGTTCATTGCTGTGTTCCTAGTGCCTGGCATAAGTAGAAAGTCAGTGTTTTGTTGATTAAGTGAATAAATGTTAGCCGAGGTGTGGGGATGCCTTTATAAAGTATATGCTTGAGATGTTCTGAAGACTGGTTGATTTTGGCAATCATCATTAAAGAAAAGGCATACCAGGCAGAAGGAGCAGCATAAGGCAAATGTTAAGTATTTCCATACGGATGGTGGTAGGAAAATGAGGTTTAAAACTTGACAGGTACTGTGTCATGTATGCTATATTTAGTTTATTTTCTGTAGGTAGAAGAGAGCCCATTGAAGAGTTTTCAAGTCAAATTTGCATTTTAGAAACATTGGCAGATAATATAAAGGGGATAGATTTAAGGAATATTTAACAAGAAGCAGAGAGATCAGATTTTGAATTCTTACAATAAATTGAGAAAGAGATGATACAACCTTCAACTAATGCAGGCAATTGGGGAGAGGATTTGTGTGACCTAAAGCAATTTCTCCAGTGCTATAATTTATGTCAGTGGTTTTAAATGTGGGGAAGTTTTGCTCTCCACGGGACATAAGAATAGTTTACAAATCTATTGATTAATGGTTCAAGCCCAGTACTGGCTATATTTAGAATATTGTTGGAAGAAAAGTGGGGTAGGACTGATCACACACACCTGGGATAAGAAGTGGATTTATTGTCAGGAGCCTGACAAGGCAGCTCTGCACATAAAGAGGGACAGCAGCAGCAAGCGAGAGAGAGCAGTGGCAACACCCCCTTGAATGTTACTTTTATAGGCTAGAATCATGGCCACGTGCCAGAGGCAGGTTTAGTCTTGACTGACATAGTAAGCATCTCCTGATCTTGTGGAAGGCAAGTTTGTTTCTTGGGAACAGAGACAGGCACTTTTCCTGTCTCAAAGGGGGAACAGGGAAACTGGCATGTCTCTTTATCTTATCAAGGAGAGAACAGGGAAAGCAGTACATCCCCATCTCAGGGGCCAGTAAGTTGTCTCCTATCTCTCACTAAGAGAACAGGGAGAGACCAGCATGTCTCCAGGCCAGTAGGTTTTATCTTGGGCTACTTTATATTTCTTGGGAATAAGAATAGTATTCATAAAGTGGGGGTGGGAAGAAGGAAGATGGCTGCAATTATACTAACAATTGTGTTCAGTTCTGTATACCTCATTTAAAAAAAAAAAGTAGATTCCTTTTTGTGGTAAGTAGTCAGGATTGTGATGGAACTGAGATATTTAACCCAGATATATGAGTATTATCTTACATAGACGTTCCAAGGATGTAACTGAATTTAAAGATGAACATAATTAGAGCCCAATATTGAAAGTTCTGTTTTACATAGTTCACACATTGTTTCCTGATTCACAGCCCAACAAAAGGAATATTCAAAAAGTTCAAAGTTCAGGAACTTACAACACAGCAGGCATGGAATAGCTATCTATTTAAATAGAACATTACTATTGGCTAAGCATCAATCTAAGCACATTATATATTAACTCATTCCTCAAAACAATGGGTTTTGGTTTTTTGTTTGTTTGTTTGGTTTTTGTTTTTTTGTTTTTTGCAGCTTACATAAGAGAAATCTGAGATTATAAAAGCTTAAAGTTAACGAAGTCGGATCCTAGGCCAATGTGGTGAAGATTTGAGCCTAATTTTTCTTCTATTAGGCACAGGGTCTCTGTTTTAGTGCCTAAGTCTTTGATCCATTTGGAGTTGATTTTTGTGCAGGATGAGATAGAGGTTTAATTTTATTTTGCTACATACGGATTTCTAGTTTTGCCAGCACCATTTGTTGAATACGGCTGTCTTCGCCAATAAATGTTTTTGAGCCCTTGTCATATGAGATAACCATATTTATGTGGGTTTGTCTCTGTCCTCTATTCTGTATCATTGGTCTACAAGTATATTTTTGGTGCCGATACCATGCTGTTTTTGTTACTATAGCTCTATAGTATTGTTTAAGGTCTGTTATTGTGATGCTTCCTGCTTCACTTTTCTTGCTAAGGATTGCTTTAGCTATTCTGGGTCTCTTATTTTTCCAAATAAATTTCATGATTGCTTTTGCTATTTCTGTGAAGAGTGTCATTGGGATTTTAATAGAAATTGCATTAAATCTGTATAACGATTTTATTAGTATAGCTACTTGACAATATTAATTTTGCGTATCCAGGAGCATGGGAGATCTTTCCATCTTCTGAGGCTTTCTTCAGTTTCTTTCTTTAGTGTCTGTAGTTTTCATTGTAGAGGTCTTTCACCTCTTTTGTTAGATTGATTCCCAGGTTTTTGTTTTGTTTTGTTTTTAAGGCTATTGTGAATGAAGTAATTTTCCTAATTTCTCTTTCAGTGAATTCATAGCTGATGAATAGGTATGTGTTTGATTTATGGGTGTTGATTTTTGTCCTGCTACTTTGCTGAATTCACTTACTAGTTCCAGAAGTTTTCTGGTGGAATTTTTGGATTTTCTAGATGTAGAATCATGTCATCAGTAAACAGTTGTAGTTGGAGTTCTTTAATTTCTTCCTTTTGTCTATTTGCTCTAGCTAAAGTTTCAAAAATGATGTTCAATAGAAGTGGTGAAAGAATACATCCTTGTCTTGTTCCAATTTTTAGCAGGAATGCTTTCAATTTTTCTCCATTTAGAATGATGCTGGCCTTTGGTTTAGCATATATAGTTTTTACAATGTTGAGGTATATTCTTACTGTCCCTAGTTTTTCTAGTGTTTTGAACATGAAGGTGTGCTGTATTTTGTCATATACTTTTTCTGCATCTATTGAGATAATCATGATCCTTGTATTTTAAGTCTATTAATACGAAGAATTATGTTTATTGATTTCTGTATGTTGAAACAACCCTGCATCCCTACAATGAATACCACTTGATTATGGTGCACTATCTTTTTATTGTGTTTTTGTGTGCAATTTGCCAGAATTTCATCAGGTATATTGATCTGAGGTTTTCTTTCTTTGATGTGTCTTTGTCTGGTTTTGGTATCAGGGTGATATTAGCCTCAGAGAATGAATTTGGAAGGGTTCCCTCCTTTTCTATTTCATGGAATACTTTGAGGAGTAAACAATTAATGTGAGGAGAGAGCCTACAGATGGGAGAAAATCTTTCTCACATGCACTTCTGATAAAGCATTAATCTCTAGCATATATAAAGGTCTCAAAAAACTTAACACCAAAAAAAAAAAAAAAAAAACCCACAAATAACCCAATCAATAAATGGGCTGAGGAACTGAACAGACACTTCACAGAAGTATAATTGATCAACAAACATATGAAAGTGTTCATCATCTCTAGCAATTAGAGAAATGCAAATCAAAACTACTCTAAATTTTCATCTCACTCCAGTCAGAATGGCAATCATCAAGAATACAGCAACAATAAATGTTAGCAAGGATGTGGTTAAAAAAAAAAAAAAGGTATATTCATACATTACTGGTGGTACTGCAAATTGGTGCAACCACTATGGAAAGCAATATGGAGATTCCTCAGAAAATTGGAAATGGAGCCACCATTTGACCCAGCTATCCCTCTCCTTGGTTTATACCCAAAGAACTCACATCAGCATATTATAGTGATGCAGCCACATCAGTGTTTATAGCAGCTCAATTCACAATAGCTAAACTATAAAACCAACCCTAGGTGTCCTTCAATAGATGAATGGATAAAGAAAATGTGGTATATATGCTCAGTGGAATTTTACTCAGCTTTAAAGCAGAATAAAATTATGGCATTTTCCAGTAAATGGTTGGAGTTGGAGACTATCATGCTAAGCAAAATAAGCCGATCCCCCCAAAACCAAAGGCCAAATGTTTTCTCTAATATGCAGATGCTAATTCACAGTAAGGTGTGGGGGGTGGGGGCACTAGGGAAGAATAGTGTTACCTTAGATTAGGAGGAGGGGATGTGAGGATAGGAAAGATGGTAGAATGAAATAGACATTATTACTGTATGTATATATGTGACTACATGACCAATATGATTCTGCAGCATGTACAGAAAAATGAGAAATTATATCCTATCTATGTATGATATATCAAAGTGCATAAATGCATTTTACTGTCATGTATAACTAAGACAAATTTAAAAAAATTTTTTTAAAAAGAAAGCTTAAAATTACTTGCTAAAAGTCAAGTAGCAGGTCTAGGATCTTAACCTAGAGAGCTTACCTACAGAATCCATTTTCTTATGTATTTTACTGCTTAATAATAGACAAAGTGCTAGACGGGTGATCTATGAGGCTTATAGAAGGGATTCCAGTATTGGGTGCTAGTTTCAGAGTGTAAGTCATTGTCCTTGTCACACCTAACCCTTTTATTTTTAGTCCATTCTTTTCCCATTATGATAATGAGAAATTGCCTCAGTCTTCAATCCCACTCATTGTTTCTGCTGATTGTTCATACATTGTATTTTCTTGGAAGAAGAGGTTTAAAATTTGTACAATTATTACCCATAGGGTATTGCAGGCAACAAGGATCTTTCATACTGGGCAGCCATGTCTTGCTCCTCTACCACCTCTTCCTGAATATGGAGGAAAAGTTCGTCTTGGGCTGATCCCTGAGGAATTCTTCCAGTTTCTTTATCCTAAAACTGGTGTAACAGGTGAGCATATGTCCAGTGTTTAATAGTATATTTGGATGGTAGCACTAAAATCTGGTCAGTTGGGTTTTTTTTGTTTAGTTTTGGTTTTGTATTATTAGTCAATAGGAAAGCAGGTTTTGAATGAGACTTTATCCTTAGTCCTCTACTAAGTGGAATACCATCCAAACTGCTTTTTACCCTGGTCATCCTGACATTTGCATATTTGGCTGTTTCCTGGAGCTTAGATACTCACAACTTAATCAGAACTCTCTTCATGCTTCCAGATCCTGCCTTCTAAGTTCATTTCTTCTGGGGTTATCTCTTATTGGATGTTGCACTATCCACTTAAAAAATCATCCTCTATACTGTTCTTTACTCAATTCCAACAAAACAATTCTCAGGAAGTCATAACTACTATAATTCCAAAATATGTCCATCTCCAAACCATTTTTCTCTCCCTCTTCCCCTCTGCCATCATTTCTGACCTGTTCTATTTCGATATACCCTGCTTCCATTCTGGTCAGTTGTTTTTGAAAAAGAAATTTTGAAGGTGATTTAGTATGACATTTAGGTGCTCTGACTTATCTTTGGAATGAATTTATTTGGTATTTTTAACTTAATTTTATAACATTATTTCCATTTGTTGTGATATACCAAATTTTTTGAATGCCAGTTCAATGCTAAGCACTATTCTAGGCACACTGTCAGATAATAAAAAGAGCTATGGATAAAAATATAATCAAATAAAGCAGAAGAGACTACTAAATGTTGTGTGCATACAAAAACAAATTGTACCATCATTTTCAGTTCTTATAAAAAAGCAGAAACTTTCAAAACCTTATATCTTTATAGTGAATATGACTTCACATAACAGTACTAAATTCTTTCAAGATTTCTTGAGGATTTACAGGATTTCTATGAAGACATTTTTATTACCTAGAAGAACTAGAAAAATAATTTGCTGAGGCTGTTTTCTTGAACCTGGGTTCCCTGATTAAGTCAGCCTTCTTTCTTTCTTTTCTTTTTTTTTTTTTAATTTTTTGATATTTATTTTTTAGTTTTTGGTGGACACAACATCTTTATTTTTTTATGTGGTGCTGAGGATCGAACCCAGCGCCCTACGCATGCCAGGCGAGCACGTTACCACTTGAGCCACATCCCCAGCCCAGCCTTCTTTCTATACTGCCTTTCTTATTGTGTCTGATTAAGTTTAGGATTCTTTCTGTTACATGCACTGCCTTTCTTGCTGTAAGTAAGTACTGTTGTGACCAGAGCATTAGAAATCAAAGGTGTTTTTTAACCCTAGTGTTAGATGATTAAAATGTTATATATGATAGGCCTTTCTTGCAAATTTACATTTAAACTTATGTACTAAAGGGGATTTTTTAAGACTATACTTTCAGGGATCATTTCTATAGTATGTTACTAAAGGGGATTTTTTTTTTTTTTAAGAAACTTGGAACTTTGTATGAGAAATTGGTAAAATGTATTTGAGACTGTAACTCTTTTACTCCTATTATATATCCTAACATTGTTATTACTAGTGCTGCCCAGAAACACTGTAAAATGCTACTCTAAAGCCTTCTTGTCCTAGCTTGACATCTTCTGAGGCACAGAAAAAAAGCCTAAAGAAATGTTTGTGTCTTTTCAGAACTCATAAGCTGGTCTGGTTTTTTGTTTTAAAGATAACTATATTTGAAACTTTATTATTAGATGTTGTAGAAGTTGAGCAGAATTCTGATAGTCTTCCTTTTATGTACATATGACTTCATTTTAGTTGTTTCTTGCTTGTTTCCTATGTCAGATTGCAATTTAGTAAAATATAGGAAAGGAGTAGATAAACTTTGTCCTGTTCAATGTTCCCATTCAATAAATAATACAATTTACTGGACATATGACTTCAAGAAAGTATCCTGACATCTTTGTAGAAATAGTTCCTGTTTGTTAAGTTATTCTGCTAAGTGCTTCATATACTTTATTTCTCACTTTCATCAGTCCTTTCATCCATTCAATTCTGGTGTTTTGTTTTTGAATGTGATTATTTTAAATCATTACTAAATTTTGCTTTCAAATAATTAAATGTAGAAGTATCTTTATACCCTGCTTTATTTATATTTATATTTAAATATTTAACATACTTAAATATAACTCTTTCTTCTTTTAGGACCCTACATGCTTGGAACTGGGCTTATCTTGTATTTTCTATCCAAAGAAATATATGTGATTACCCCAGAGACCTTCTCTACCATATCAATAGTGGGGTTACTCGTCTATGTAATTAAAAAATATGGTGCCTCTATTGGGGAATTTATTGATAATCTCAATGAGGTAAGAATCATAAACTTTATTTCCCATTTTAGTCTATAGCAGAAACATCAAGGCCTTCTAATGATATTTTTTATATGAATGGAGAGGAAGAACATATAGAAAAAAATCTGTGTTAGTATTAGTTATCAATCTGAGATAATTTTTTTTAAACCTACTAAACTCTCCAAATTTTCCATAGTTTTGTTCATTCAACAAGATACTATGTAACTCTTACGTTAGGACACTTCTTTTTAACAATTTATGTATTCCCATTTGTTTCTTTGTGGATTTTTTCATATGTTTTTTCACATATGAGGGGTATAACTTTGGGGAAGCATAAAATGAATCTAGTTTTGTAAGCCTTGGTGCTTTCACTGATCTTTTTTGTTAATATCATAATTACAGCAAAAAATTGCACAACTAGAAGAGGTGAAGCAGGCTTCCATCAAACAAATCCAGGATGCAATTGAATTGGAGAAGTCACAGCAGGCACTGGTTCAGAAGCGCCACTATCTTTTTGATGTCCAGAGGGTAGGTTTCACTAGTTTCTAAGGAAAATGAAATTATTCATTTGTATGCGTTAAAAAAAAAACGAGCTACCAGGCACGGTGGCGCACACCTGTAATTGAATGGCTCCAGAGGCTGAGGCAGGAGGGTTGCGAGTTCAAAGCCAGCCTCAGCAACTTAGTGAGGTGCTAAGCAATTTGAGACCCTGTCTCCAAATAAAATACAAAAAAGGGCTGGGGATGTGGCTCAGTGGTCTTGTGGTGCCCCTGAGTTCAATCCCCAGTACCAAAAAAAAAAAAACAAGGAAACGCAGGGCTAGGGATACTGTTCATTGGTGGGACACTTGCTTAACATGCGTTAAGGCCATAGATTTGATCCCCAACACCGCAAAAGAAAAGAAAAATCACAATCTCTTAATGAGGAATAATTTAATAACTATATTGGGCGTATTTTATTTAGAAAAGAGAAGATTGGGATAGAAGTTGGCAATTACAGCCATTTAGACATTTAAGGATTGTCATCAAAAAATAATTTTAAACTATTATAAAAATAATTTAAATAGTTATTCTAAAGTTAGAAACAGTAGAAGTTCTAAAAGAACCAAAAGGTTCCACACAAAAGGAAAATAGTCATGAAGTTACAGCTAGTTAAAAAATGCATACACTAAGAAAGGCCAAGTATTTCATACAAACTTGATATAAGAAAATCTTACATATGTGCTCTAAGAAAACCTGATACCTTACATTCAAATTCACAAAGAAAATTCAGGTAGTATTAGTACTTTTTTTTTTTTTTTTTTTTTTTTTTGAGAGAGAGAGAATTTTAATATTTATTTTTTAGTTTTTGGCAGACACAACATCTTTGTATGTGGTGCTGAGTATCAAACCCGGGCCGCACGCATGCCAGGCAAGCGCGCTACCGCTTGAGCCACATCCCCAGCCCACAATATCTTTATTTTATTTATTTATTTTTATGTGGTGCTGAGGATCGAACCCAGGGCCTCACATGTTCTAGGCGAGTGCTCTACCTCTGAGCCACAACCCCAGCCCAAAAGTCAATAATTTTTTGGTCTGGTTTCAGTACCCTTTGCATCAGAGTTGGTGTAAGTCTTTGGGCCAATTCCAAGACTTATGAAATCAAAACCTCTGTTAGGGGCTAAGAATCTGTATTCTTTTAAATAGGGTCCCTAAAGCACATAAATGTCTTAAAATCTTAGAAAATATTAAAGCCTCTTTCTATATATATTGAGGTTAAAATTAGAGAATGCTTCTTGTCTCATGTATAGTACTGCTTCAGCACACACACACGGATATGTAGATTGTACCCTTTTTTAAAAACCAAGTCAGAACTTGTAGCTTTTTCATAAGTCATATGACAGTCATTTAATATATATTTGTTGAGTTCTTCCTATGTGAATACTGTGGTGGTTAAGGCAGGGTATAGAAAATATATTGGAGAAAGAAACAAAATTTCTACTTTATACAGTTTATTTTCTAGCCAATCGGGGAAGAACAGAAATAGTTGAGTAGATGTAAATGTCAATGGGTAGTAAGCACCAGGAAGGACAGTAAATTAGTGTTGTTAAATCAGTGTTAAAGCAAAAGAGATTATAGGATGAGGGAGTTACTATTTTGTAGGGTGGTCAGGAAAGGCCTCTATTTGAGCAGAAAGAAATGGTGGTACAAGCTATGTGAATTTCTGAGGAAATAATATTTCAGAAAGAAGGAAAAAATAAGTGCAAGGGCCCTAAACCCTGGAAGTTTTCTTGGTATAGTCCTGGAAAAGGTCAGGAGGTCAGTGCAGCTAAGGCAGGATGAGTGACGGGAAGAATAAAAGGAAGTAAGGAAGAGAGTGGCCAGAGGATAGACTTTGTAGCCTGACTGCCTGTATTCGGATCTTGGCTTCACAATTTATTAGCTCTGTAACCTTGGGCAAACTCCTCAACTTTTTGCCTCAGTTTTCTCTCTAAAATAGATATGACAGTAACTATCCCATAAGTGGTTTAAGATTTAATTGAGGGGCTGGGGATGTGGCTCAAGCGGTAGCGCGCTCACCTGGTATGCGTGTGGCCCGGGTTCGATCCTCAGCACCACATACAAATAAAGATGTTGTGTCCGCCGAAAAACAAAACAAAACAAAAAGATTTAATTGAATTGACACACAAGAGTGTTTAGAACATGGCACGTACTCAAAAACGATTAGCTATTATTTGACTAATCGAATATTTGCACATAAGTAAAAAGACAAATGTACAATCTTTGCTGCATTATTTGTTGAGAAAAAATTAAAAGACCTAATTTATTAATAGAACTTGGTTACATGAGTCATAGAACACCAATATGGTAAAATCCAATTAACTTAAAATTAAAGTGGGCTTGCATTTCATAGCTAATAAAAGTGAAGTACATATACCAGTTTAGTAAATATTTCTGGGAAAGAATACAAGAAATAAAGGAAAATGGTAGCCTGTGGGGGAGCTGGGGAAGACTTTTTCCTTAACCGCCTATACTTATAAATACATTTTTACCACATGCTGTTATAATTATTTTTACTATATGTTATATTAAAATAACAGGAGAGAGACATTCTAACTGTATCCTCAGAGCAGAAGTATTACTTTAAACATGCAAACATTATTCATCATTTCTTAATTTTTCTCCAGAATAACATTGCTATGGCCTTGGAGGTTACTTACCGGGAACGGCTACATAAAGTATACAAGGAGGTAAAGAATCGCCTGGATTATCATATCTCTGTGCAGAATATGATGCATCGAAAGGAACAGGAGCACATGATAAACTGGGTAGAGAAGCACGTGGTACAGAGCATCTCTGCACAGCAGGTATGTGATTTTGTAGCTTTTTCTAGTATCTCTCAAAGCAAGTTTCTGATAATGCTTTTTAAAGGTAGAAATAGCTAAAAATGAGTCTTAAAATGTAACATAAGCCCCTTCCATTTCCTAATTCCACAATCTCCATTCCATTTCCATTTTTCTAGCTAAGTCTTAATTCATCTATTTTGAACACAAATGTTTTCTACTATTGAACAGAAATGTTTTCTGTTAATTGCTTAAACCGTATTTGTTTTTTCTTTTCTTTCTTTCTTTCTTTCTTTTTTTTTTTTTTTTTTTTTTTTTCTTTTTGAAGGGGGTTAGTTGGTTGTTGTTGCTGTTTGTGTTCTTTATTTACTTAGGACTTGATTTCCTCTTTCCAAGATAATAGCACTGAATATTGACCAGGCATTTCTGGTCATGTCCTACATAACCTATACAAAATCAGAACAACAATGCCATCATCTGGCTCAGGTCACACTCCTATAATCTCAGTGACTTGGGAAGCTGAGTCACAAGTTTCACAAGTTCAAGGCCAGCCTTATCAACTTAGTGAACTCTGTCTCAAAATGAAAAATAAAAAAGCACTGGGTATATAGCTCAGTGGTGTGGTGTACCAGATTCAATCCAAAAACAAAGCCTATCAAAATTTGATGGGCTGTTTTTATTTATTGATTTTTAAATAAATTGTTTTTACGTAAAAGTTACATACATGCTTATTAAAAGAACTTGAAAAAATAGCCAGACACAGTGGCACGCACCCATAATCCCAGTGACACAGGAAGATTGCAAGTTCAAGGCCAGCCTCAGTAACTGAGCTAGCGAGACCTGTCTCAAAAAATAAAGTCCCCAGTACCCTCCTTTAAAAAAAAAGAAAAATACAAAAAAAAAAAAAATAGAAAACTACTGCAGTCTGGCTGGGCACAATTCAGGAGCCACTTGTCAAGCAGAAATGAACTTTATTTTTAGAACGCACACACCACACCAAACTAGCTCTTCAGGAATTCCCTCAGAGCCCAACTGCCACCACCCGCTTCCAGCGAGCCACTCAACCCCCACTCCTCCCACTCTTGAGGCCGATTGGCTGGGTCGCATGGGCGGAGCCAAAAGAGGCCCCCAATGAGCAGCTCCGTGGTCTGAAAGGGCAGGGAAACAGCCCAGTGAGCATCACTCAGAGGAGCAAATCAGCTGGCAGCTGGAAGTTTGCTGGGGCTGCTGTGAGCCAATCAGCTGGAAGTTTGCTGGGGCCACTTCGGCTGTGGCTCTCAACAGAAAACTGATAATTATTTTCATTCATTCTTAGCATTTTTTGTATTACTAGTGCTTATCGGGTTGTTTTTTTCAAGGATCAGTTACAAGCCAACATTAGGGACAGTTGACTATAGGAGTATCTGTCTTCAAATTCTAATTTTATTTCTAAATTTTTCTAGTGGTCTTAACTATATTAAACCAGTATCATCTTGAGTTTCTGGTCTTATAGGAAAGGTGTTTTTTAGAATTATAATTTTTATACTCTGCCATGTAGGTTCTAACTAGATTTCTCTTTCTTTATCACAGGAAAAGGAGACAATTGCCAAGTGCATTTCAGATCTCCAGCTGCTGGCAAAGAAGGCTCAAGCACAGCCAGTTATGTAAATGTATCTGTCCCAGTTGAGACAGCTACACACAATTGACTGAATAAATGAAAACTAGTCTACATGACAAAATCTTTCTCTATTGCTGTCTACTGAAATTACAGTTTACCTTTCCTAAAAAAGAAAAGTTCTTTTAATGAGAAAGCTAAATCTGTTGGCCAGTCAGATAGTTCTCATCATTACCCTGCATTTTGAGTTGTTCTTTGATTACTTTTGAAAAAGCAATATGCTTTTATTAAAACATTGCCTGGTGAACAATTACCAAGTAACAATTTGAATTTATAGTTAATCCCATCATCTTATAATAAATTGATGATTAAAACAAGATTTTTCAAGTTTTGTAATTCTCTGAGGTATAATTTCAGCATTTATCATGAGTAAAACTTAAAGATGTCATTGATTAATATCTTAGAAAACTGTTGGTGAGCTATTTCTAGCTAATGGATAGGTTATGAGAAATGTAAAGCTTTTAAGTACCCAGACTTAAAATAACTAAAGGAAATATTATAAATCAAATCATATCAATAACTTTATTAAAATTTCAGTAGAATGCCTGTAGAAAATATTATAGACCCAGTATACTGTCATGAAATCACTTAATGATTTCCAGCACTACAAAAATAAAATAAGAAACCCCACTCCTAATAGTGGAGTTTACCCTATTCTCAATAGCAAGCATTTTTTTATAAAAAGAAAAATCACAAATGTGTCGGAAGGAACATGAAGAAATTGTAACCTTTGTGTGCCATTGATAGAAATATGAAATGGAATGGCTACTATAGAAAAGTAAGTTTCTCAAAAAATTAAAAATAGAATTACTATATGATCCAGCCGTCTCGATGTGATAGTACATACCTTCCAGCTTCTCGGAGACTGAAGCAGGAGCAACACTTGAAAAGCTCGAGGTCTACCTAGGCAACGTAACAAGACCCAGTTTCAAAAAAAATAAATCAATAAAGGATCTCAAAATTCTTAGTAGCATTATTCACAATATCTAAAACAGAAGCTGCCTTAGTGCCCATCAACAGATAAATGGAAAGCCAGATGTGGTATAGCTATACAATAGAATATTTGGCCTTAAAAGGAAATTCTGACACTTAATACATCTTGGATCAACCTTGAGGATATTATGCTAAGTTAAATACACCAATACAAAAATGACAACTCAGACCCTGTCTGTGGTTCTACTTGGTGTGAGTTACTTCCAGTCAAAATCATAGACAAAATACAATGGTGATTGCCAAGGAATAGGGAGTTAGTTAAATGGGTACATGCAGAGTTTTTGTTTTACAAAATGAGTTATGAAAATAAAATAGTGATGGTTTCACATTATGAATATGGTAAAACACCACCAAATGTACACTTAAAAATGGTTAAGTTTTATGTGTATTTTACCATAATAAAAATTGAAAAAAAAAATCCAGCAGATAAATCTTAAATTTCTTCTCATTTAACAATAATCCAAACTATTCATTTAACAAAGAATTATAAAACATTATATAGCTGGGCACAGCGGTGCACACCTGTAATCCTAGTGGCTCAGGAGGCTAAGCCAGGAGGATCACAAGTTCAAAGCCAGCCTCAACAAAAGTGAAGCGCTAAGCAACTCAGTGAGACCCTTTCTCTAAATAAAATACAAAAAAAAAGGGGTTGGAATCTGAGGTGAATAGACAGCCTACATCTTGGGAGCAAATCTTTACCCCTCATACATCAGAGCACTAATCACTAGGGTATATAAAGAACTCAAAAAGCTAAACACCAAAAAAACAAATAATAAATGGGCCAAGGACCTGAAGAGACTTCTCAGAAGATGATGTATAATCAATTAACAAATACATGAAAAAAATGTTCATCATCACTAGCAATTAGAGAAATGCAAATTAAAACCACTCCAAGATTTCATCTCACTCCAGTCAGAATGGCAGCTATAAGTTTTGCAAGGATATGGGGAAAAAGGTACACTCATCACTACTGGTGGGACTGCAAATTGGTGCAGCCAATATGGAAAGCAGTATGGAGATTTCTTGGAAAATTGGGAATGGAATCACCATTTGGCCCAGCTGTCCCTCTCCTAGGTCTATACCCAAAGAACTTAAAAACAGCATACTACAGGGACGCAGCCACATCAGTGTTTATAGCAGCACAATTCATAATAGCTAAACTGGAACCAACCTAGATGCCCTTCAGTAGATGAATGGATTAAAAAATGTGGCATATATACACAATGGAATATTAGAGAATAAAATCATGGCATTTGCAGGTAATGAAGTTAGAGAAGATAATGCTAAGTGAAGTTAGCCAATCCCCCAAAAAAACAAATGCTGAATGTTTTCTTTGCTATAAGGAGGCTAATTCATAGGGGGATAGGGAGCGGGGAGCATAGGAGGAATAGATGAACTCTAGATAGGGCAGAGGGGTTGGAGGGGAAGGGAGGGGCATGGGGTAATTAATGATGGTTAGTAATGATCATTACTAACCAAAGTACAGGTATGAAGACACGAATTGTTGTGAATATACTATGTATACAACCAGAGATATGAAAAATTGTGCTTTATATATGTAATAAGATTTGTAGGGCTGGGGTTGTGGCTCAGTGGTAGAGCGCTTGCCTAGCATGCATGAGGCACTGGGTTCAATTCTCAACACCACATACAAATAAATAAAATGAAGGTCCATCAACAACTTTTTAAAAATAAATTTAAAAAAAAGAATTGTAATGCATTCTACTGTCATATATAAATAAAAAAATTTACATTAAAAAAATAGGACTGGGGATGTGACTCAGTACTTGAGTGCCCCTAAATTCAATCCCTGATACAAAAAAAAAAAAAAAAAAAAAAAAGGTTATTTGTGCTAAGCAACAATCTGCCCTGGTCATACAGAGACAAAAACAACTACCTCAAAAATTTTTTTAAAAATCTGAGAACACAATAAGAATTCGCAATGATAACAGATTTAAGCACAGGGTGCTTTAAGAGGACAAGCACCATTTTAAGCAGTCTAACCAAGTTAGTCATTTCCCTTGTATTAATAAGTCAGGTCAAGGTTCAAATTTCTAGAATATATGTTTAAGGGATTTGACTTTCACACTATCGTGAGAGCTACTTAACTTAGACTGTTGTCTTTGTTTCTGATGCTGAAGTCCATCTGGCAGTCAATTAAGGAAAGATGGATGCAAAGTGGAAGGCAGTAGGAATGATAGGAATCAGGAAAGATCACAGCCCAGACTGAAGCCCATGTCAGTTTTTATTGTCTCTGATTTTAGTGATGTAGTTGTCCTTCATCACAAACGCCTGTTCCAAAAGTTAGAGGAAACTGAAGTTATGATCCAGGTTAAGTATGGGAAGTTGCCAAGCTACCACTTTTGAGCCAACACAACATGTACGAACTTCACAACCACACCCCACCCCCGAATCTTGCTCAAGAGTCTTGTGCTAAGTTACGATACACCTATTCTAGTCACATTTGGTAACTTCCTTAAAGTTACAAATTTCAACTAATTTTTTTTATAAATTTGTATTATTCTGGTTAGATCAGAGAGATTTGGCTTAGTGTTTTCATTACAAATTGTAATTCCTATAGAGCCACTCACATACAACTTTTGAACTTTTAATTTCGCAATAAGTAGTAATGGCTAAAATTTACTGAAAATTTCAGTAAAATGTGTGATTGTTTTTTCTTTATGTATAAATTTTATACTGTATAAAATTTATGTATAAAATTTATACTTTATGTATAAATTTTATTGCTGTTGTGTCTTTAAGTAATTTTTCTAAGGTATTTGAATAGATTTCTGTTGAAAACTTCAGTGTCAACATTTTTATAGTTTGTACTAAAATCATGGTATAAAAATTTTATGCATAAATCAGAATTTTAAATTAAAGTATTTTTCTTTAAAAAAAGTCTTGTCTTCCCTAACCAAAACAGTCAGGGAAGAGAATTATGGAAAATAGTTCTATCTAACCAAGTTAACACATAATAAACCATCACAATAAGTATCATATCAATAAATGTTAACTTGAATGAATAGTATTTTAAAATTCCAGTCACAGAGAGACAATGGAAATGTTCAACAAAACATGGACAGAGCAAAAAGATGACAGGCCAGAGGGGAAATGGTGTTTGAGCTGACATTTGGAAGAGGAAGTTAGCCTATCTTAGAGAGGGCAGTATTTGTGATTGTAGAGAAGATGTAGTGTAATATTTTTAAAACTCTAAAGAAATCAAGAATAAAATACAAATCATAGGTCTTTAAATGTTGCGCCTACTTATATTTTGTTCTAAGGACACCAGGGGACAACCACCAGTTTTAAGCAGAGAAGGAATGACAGCTAGATTTTCCTTTCAGAAAAATCACTAGTAAGCTGGATGTGGTGGCACATACCTGTAATCCCAGCAAACTCAGGAGGCTGAGACAGGAGGACTGCATGTTCAAGACTAGCCTCAGCAACTTATCAAGGTCCTAACCAACTTAGTAAAATGCTATCTCAAAAAATAAAATGGGCTATGGATGTAGCTCAGTGGTAAATTGTCCCTGAGTTAAATCCCCAGTTCTTTCCTCCACCCTACCCCACCCCACCCCAAAGAAAAAGAAATAGCACTAGTAAACACAAGACAGTTTGGAGAGAGAGAGAACGACTAGTCAGGTTGAGTCATTCTAGCTAAATGATATTGAAAACCTTGACCAAAGGCTTTGGCAGGTGAAAAGGAAGGAATTGGTGAGAAGTACTAAAGGCAAGAGTTGAAGACTTGCCTGAGGAGAAAATGGAAGAAGGGAAGCATCAATTTGAGTCTCTTGCTCGAGAGAGAGTTAAAAATGGGGGAGGAGGGAGTACTATTTACTATGGTTCAGAATACAGGAGAAACTTTCAGGGAAAAAATATAGCTAAGTATAAAGTATGAAAGAACATCAGTGTTTGAGGGATGGCAGAGTAAAGCATCCTGCAAAAGAAAGAAAGGTCAGTCATTGGGAAAAAATGAGAAGAGTGTAGTATCATAAAATTGAGAGTGTGAAGTTGCACTTATGAAGAGTCAACAGTAACCAATTTTGTAGGAAGATGAAGGAAAGGACTGAAAGTGTCTATTACAGATAATAGCTCAGGAGTCTCTGATGGCCCTTCTCAGAGTAGTTTTGTTTGAATGGTAGAGACAGAAGAAAGATTGCCCCGGGGTTACAGCACCAGAGGACAATGAGGAAACAGACTCATGGAGAAGAATTTCCAGAAAGTTACTCCTCTAGTAACCAGAGAGAGCAAAAGGTTGACTCAAGGGAATGTTCTAAAATGAGGGAGGCTGGAGCGAAGGAAAAGTCAACAGAAGGAAAAAGAAAATGAAAAGAAACAGGAAGATAGAGGTAGTAAAATCCCTAAGTGGGCCAATACATTCAGCATTCCACAGAGGGAAACTTCCTCCATTGACACGAGAAAAGTAAGGAGGGATCTTCAAAGAATGAAGTTTTCCACTGGGAAAACAGGAAGCTCATCCATTAGTCATTTATAAACAGCACCTCGTGGATCAGGCACTGCTAGAAATTAGGATGAGAAAATATGATATCCACAAACCTTACAGTCTAGCGATCACGACACTAAACAACATCAGTGTTCTTAATGTTAAAACGTGACGGGGCACATATAATAAGTGAACTAGTCTGATCCAGGAGCTCATAAAAGGCCTTCTGGAACAAATTGTAGTTAAATTGACATCTGAAGGATAAGAGATCACTTGAGGGAACAGCTTATATAAAGACCCTGGGGTCTCTACCATTAACACCCCCCCCAGCCACTTTAGCAAAAGAGATCATGATAGGATGCATCTTGTGTTTAATCACCTCTCTTGATTGCGTCAAGGGCCACAAGGGGTGACTGGCCTGGACCATCTAGGCTTGTGTAAGCATGCTCTATGATGTCCACACAATGAAACCCCCTAACAAAATATTTCTCAGAACGCAGTCCCCTTGTTAAATGATGCATAATTGTACACATTTTGCTTGAATTTAAAGAACCTCACCATCAGCCTCTAATATATCTATCACCTCCCACCCTCTACAAATGCCCCATTCTTGAATTATGCTGATATCCCAAAGGTGCATCACTTGAATCCCAGCAAACCATCCTGGTCCTGGGCCATCTATCCCTCCCACATTCCCTTTCCTGAATCCAAACCCCATCTGTGCGTCAGCCTCCACCCCAGCTCAAGGTCCACCTGCACTGCCTCCTTTCTCTAGCTGCGCAGCTTTTTCTTGCTTCTATTCCAGGATCGGCTGTGCCCTCTGCCCTCTGCCCTGGGCTGCCTGATTTAACCCCTTCTCATGTCAGCATTCTCGATTCTCAGTGGAAAGGCCCACGACTAAAGAAGCCTTCCCCAGTGGTCCACCCTGTCTAAAGACATTTTCCCATCACTCCCTCTCTGGCTAGCACTCTTTCCTTCATGTCCCTTAACCAAGTGTCACTCTTCTCTGTCTTTGTCACTCTTCTATATCTTATGCCCCTTTACAATGAGACAAGGTAAGGAAATTTTCTGCCTTGCTCTCAGTACATAGCCCACTGTAGGGTCCATAAAGTCTATCTGATGTGTGTACTAATTAATACTACTTTATGAATATTTATAAATATAATATTTTATAAATATTTATACATAAATGAATCACCTTCCCTCTAAAGGGATCTCAGCCCTCTGAACACATTTGACATCTGCACAGCCATACTTAACACTATTTGTTCTTCATTTTTCTTTATCAGCTTCATTTCCCTGGTAGGAATAGATATGATCATTAGGTCCTTGATGACAATAATAATGTCCTACTGTGGTGACCTCTGCAATATCTGGCAGGGTGATTAAAGTGAACAATAAACAATTAGAAATGAACTCACCTTATCCTCTTATGTTCTGAAGTTCACGTGTCAAAATACATAAAAGCAGTTCTAACTATTTATAGGATTTTTTTTTTAATGTAGCATTGGCCCTAAAGAGGAAGTCCATCCTTGAGTTTAGACAGGATCTTTATGACACACAGCTTAAAGGCAACAGTGACAGTGCTGGTAATTTTTATTTCGTCATTTCTGCAAAACGGGACTCATAACGGAAGCAGGCTCAGTCTTAGAAAACTGCCTCTTATGTCCGGAGTTTTTCTTAAAAGGTAAATGCATTTCACAAAATTTTAATCTGGGTAAAATAATCGCTCACCAAAAGACAATGCCGTCTACTTGTTACTAGCTTCTATCATTTTTTTTAATTAGGTGGGGGAAGGATTGTATTTGAATGGCTGCATTTAGAAAGTTGATGAATTTTAAGGCAATGAGCAAGATTCTCCAGTGCCAGATACAACTGTTTCTATTGTAACTTTTTGCTTCTGTTAAACATTTAAAATATTGTTTTCAAAGGGAAATATGCTTTCTGCTTTTATTGGCCTGAATTTGTAAGTAGTTATTTCCCTTTGGCATTGTGTGATGGGTTTTGCTTTCCCGGGTGGGTTGTTCTAACTTATTTTAGGTAGTAACACTTCATTGAAATGGTTGTTCATTGAGAACTACTAATGTAAGGATCAGAATTTTACATAGACCTACCATGCTCTCCTTTTCCACCTCCCCAATGATAAGATCTAGTGTAAGTGAATTCCCTCTTTAGTACAAACACATACCTCAATACCTTCAAAATATTATATTCTACACAATGAATTAATATATATAATAAGATACTACGTCCACGAATGCATACATATTATAGCGCTACTTAATGGTGTGCCTTGTGTCTCATGGCTAATACTCCTCACCAAATTTTCCTGTAGGCACCTTTCTTACACATTGCAGGATTATTTAAAAATGTTGGTGAACTGTAAGGTACTTGCTAATGATGCTATTGCTGATGTTGTAGGTGGTAAATGACAATGAGGTATTCTTTTCCCAGCCCTCCCTGGGTCCAGGAACTTGGAAATTAACTTTTAAGAACTGAAAAATGAAAACACATCAATAATTGATGACATTGATTGCCTAAATATAATATATTACATTATATTATATCATATCATATATTATATTATGTATAACATAATAAATTATATTAAAATTCAGCAGAAAAAGTAGAGCCAAAAAGTTTTAGCACATGTTTATCTAAATATGAAGTAAAATCATGGCCATCTAAAATATAATCAGGGATGCATATAAAGGCTTATGTGCAAAAATTTCTGTTTCATTGTCCTTTAATTAAATAAATTGAAAATAATTTCTATCAGCAAGTGGGGAGCTGGTAAAGCAAGTTATACACAGTATCCCCCCTTACCCAAACTATCACTTGCCAGATGTTTGGTTACTTCCTGTTAACTGTGTCTGAAAGTATGAAATGAAAGTTCCAGAAATAAATAATCATAAGTTTTAAATAACTTTTGTTACAGCATATTGTTGTAATTGTTCTATATTGGTGTTAATCTCTTACTATGCCTAATTTATAAATAAAACTTTATCAGAGGTACATGTATACAGGAAAAGATATTATATCTACTGTACAGGGTTTGGTACTACTCAAGGTCTCAGGCATCTCCAGAACATCTTGGAATGAATCCCTCACAGATAAAGGGGGACAGGTATAACAGAAATGCCAATCATCACTAAAAATGTTACAGTCTTTAGTGGTATGAGAGAATGTGTATGATAAAATGCTGAGTGAAAACAAAGGATATAACCTCTTGCGGAGTGTGGTGGTGCATGCCTGTAATCCCAGCAACTTGGGAGGCTAAGGCAGGAGGATCAAAATTTCAAGGCCAGCCTCAACAATTTAGTGACACCCTCAGCAACCTTACCTCAAAATAAAAAAATAAAAAGGGTTGTGGGTGTGGCTCAGTGGTAAAGTGCCCCTGGATTCAATCCTCAGTAGCAAAGTGAAAAAGGATACAACATCTTAAAGAAGTATCTCATGCAGCTTTAATAGAATGCATGGAGCAAGACTAAAAGGAAAGTTACTAAAATATTAACAATGACAGTAGGGGTTTAGATGCTTTTACTTTTCTGCCTTTAGATATTTTATATTTTCTGGCTAAAAAAAAAAAAACCACAAATAAAGAAGGCTTAACATAACAGGTAGAAATCTAGACAAGGATATCAGCATACTTGAAAAGACAATATGTGAACAGAAGTGTCTGCTGGCCCCTGGAGAAGGGCCTCTAAGAGGAATCTGTCAAAGTTTACCCAACACTGCCAGGGAAAAGTGAGGTAGATGCCTCAGACTTGGAAGACACTTCAGTATTAAAATCATTCATTCATCTTATGCTTACTTCAATTCAATGCCTAACAAGCAAAATTCTGGTTTTAATTGGAGCTCATACAGGTTCTGATAGTAAGCACCGATTACACCAACACATTCCTATGTCAATTTGTACCTCAGTCTGCTGTGAGTTGTGAATGGGAATCAGTTCTAGAGCAATCAGTCAATTCTTGGTGATAAGTTCTCATTTCTGGACCTACAAAGCATACCAGGTAAAGGCTTGACCTGTGATGGCACCTCAACATCCACAGTTTACCTTTCTCTCCTTGTTATTGTCCTTATGTTAGCATCAGTCTCGGAGTGGGTCCCTCCGTGGTTGGCCCCTTTTAAGCTAAGAGGTTCCTTTTTTTAATTCTCAGGTGAAGGCAGCATGGGAGGAAGGAACTCCAAACCTAAGCCCCAATATGGTGAGTTCAGAACAGGAACTGTTACGGGCCTCACTACAAAGTAAAAACAAACTAGGAGATTAAGATGTTGTGCTAAAGGGGCTATAATGGGACACTACTGGCTAGTGCATTTCTCAGGTTGGGAAAATCATCTTTTATCACAATACAGACTCTAGTGCCTCAGAAATGAAAAGGGGATCCAGAAAGGACTGCTAACCCTCCAAATCTGAATAGATCACCTGGGCAGTTCATGAGAATCTAACTCACTTCCCTTCCTCCTCCCCTATTTGTTTTCTAGACACTGGGGGGAAACTATTGTGGCTGCTTTTGGCAGGACATTGTTATCAGCTGCCCTGCAAAATGACCAGCCAAAAAGGGCAGCAGTTCCTAAGGTCAAGGTCCTGAGGGCTTGGGGAAACACTGGCTCTGGGTTTCACTGCTTGTTCTCACTCCAAGCCTGGAGACCCTTGCTTAGATCAGAAGGAGCATATTTTCCCAGGGCTTCCTGCGAAAATCTTTGAGGAAGGAGTCACAGCACACATTTTTTATTTTTGTTTTCTCTAGAGGACACAGGGCACAGCAGGACACTGGGCTCTTCTTTTATTTGCATAGCTGATGGTTTTAAGTTCCAGTTTAAATACTCACTTTAAATGACATAGTATCCTCTCCCACGTAGAGTCACCCAGTTACTAATCTCCACTGGTTGCTTGGGTAAGAGAGGCACTTGGGACATTTACTTGACAAATGGCAGCTACACTAACTTCTTTCATGTTCTCTCGTAGACATCTCCTCTACCATCGCCCCGATGACCACTAGCTCTGCACCCTGTCATTCCAGCCGTCCCAAGTAAATGAACATTTACTCGTCTGCTTCATCCTTCATCCAAATGACCACATGGCATTTGACTTTGTATTGACAGCTTTGGCTTGGGGACAGTGGAGGAGGGTCTGGAGAGAAAGGAACAGAAACAGACAAAGAATTGTTTCCTAAGCTTGTAAAATTCGTGTTGAGGCGAGAAGGGTGGGGAGAATTGGCAGCTTTCATTGAGGCCTCAGATGCCTCTGGTACGCCAAAGCAGAAAGTTGCCAGCCAGTGGGTCAGGGCAGCAGCCCACTAAGCGGGGTGCCATCTGCTCCAGGCTCTCCTGCAGGTGGGGAAGGCTGCGCTGTGGCTTTTAGGAACGGCCATCAAAAGCTCAACAGTTGACCCTCTTCCTTTTTCTACCAAAAAGCACAGCAGATTTAATCTTGGTCTTTTTTGCTGGGGTTCTACTGACACTGCTGCTGACGGCCATGGTCTTCCTCATCATTAAGAGCTGCAGAAGATGTAAGTGGTGTCTGAGGGATGGGGCAGCCTTGTCTGTCACTGAGGACAGAGATAGCCAAGAGTGAGTAAGGGTGTGTGAGATAAAACCTGATTAACACAGATCAGAACGGCCCTCCTTCCCCTTCTCTTCCTCCCTGTCCTCCCCACTCCCCAGCCCCTCCTCCCACCCTCCCCTTCACCCAAGATTGAAGGGAGAGGCTCCCCACTCCTCCAGACCCCAATGGTGAGACTTTTTGTCCCTCTTCTTCCTGGTATTTGTTGCAGGTCACTACAGTCTCCAGGTCCCAGATCCTCACTCGGACTCTCCTGCCAAGGTAGGATGATTGTGTTTTTCCCAGGCACTGAGGCTTTCCCTCTGCGTTTCACATTACTGACTGGGGTAGTTGTACTGCTTCCTGGACTCTCCAAGGGATTCTTTTAAGAGTTCTTCTGATCTCTTTGGGTCCCCTCTTTGCAAGGTTACAGCTGCTTCTAAAGAGACACACTTTGCTCCAAATTGAATCCACTCATTCCTTCTCTCCATCCCTCTGAAGCGTTCATCCCTAGGAGAGGACCCACTAACCTACGCCAGCATATCTTTCCAACCCTTGGAAAAGAAGAGCCACAGCTTGACTGCAAACCATTCTGCGGACTTAGACCCTGTCGTCTACGCTCAGGTTAAAGCGACAAGCCAGTGAGGCTTGACTCCAGTTCCTCTCATCTCAACATATTCTTTTCTGGTCTTCTACAATTTTTTGGTTGCAGCCATGTGAAACTGCAGAGTTGTTTAGGCATGATCTGACAGTATGATCCAGAAGTCTCCAAGACCAGTGGTCAGTTATTTTCCTGGCCAGAGGAAAGGTTGCTAGCCTTCCTACTTGAACCAACAGACGGACAGCTCCCTGGGGGCCTCCCCAGTAGCCTCCCAAAGGGTATGAGACAGAGCTCAGTGTTCAAAACGTAATCCCCCAGTGTCATTGATCAACTAGGGAGGAGTCAACCCAATGAACAATCTATCAAGAATTCCAAAAAAGGCTTCTTCTTCATCAGTAATTAGTCTATCACAGTCACCTTCTCCAGAAGTCAGGACCAGTGTTCTACACAAATACAAAATCCATACTGTATAAAGCACTATTCAAATGTGGGTTTCCATATCCTTCCTATGGGGTATGCAATATGCATAACAATCTTACATGAGAACCAAAAATAAAAATTAATCTAAACATTAACTCCCCTCCAATCACAATGGATAATCATATAGGCAATCCCATTAAAGATACCAATCCCAATAAAAAAAATTCTAGGTACACTTACCTTAAAATTCCCACTTAAATAAGAAAGCAAATCAGAAAAATTCATAAAGACAAATTAATGATAAATAAAATTTATATAGGAAAGTTAGCCCTAGCAGCTAACCTAAAGCACCTGTTTGTTTTATTTTTTAAAGACACTTTATTAATATATTATTTACGCATGCCTCACTTATTTACATAGTATAATTCAATGGTTTTTTTTCTTTTTTAAAATTTATTTATTACATACATGACAATAGTGGAGTGCATTACATTC
Source organism: Marmota monax (assembly GCF_021218885.2). Classification (NCBI taxonomy): domain Eukaryota; kingdom Metazoa; phylum Chordata; class Mammalia; order Rodentia; family Sciuridae; genus Marmota; species Marmota monax. The sequence goes on along the minus strand of NW_026693476.1, from coordinate 7,741,023 downwards.
ATAATTATCCATTCACTAATTCAATGTTTTTAATGTATTTACCATATTGTACAACTATCACAAAAATCTAATTTTAGAATATCAACTTCCTAAAAGAATTTCCACACACTTTAGGAGTCAATCCTCATTTTCTCACCCTAAGGCCCCTAAATAATCACTAATATGCTGCTTATCTATATATGTTTGCCTATTCTGAACTTTTCACATAAGTGGAATCCTACAATATTTGGCTTCTTGGACTTAACATAAGTTTAACCATTTTGCAGCATGTATCAGTAATTCATTCCTTTCTAATATTGAATACAGTTGCTTTATATGGTATGCCACCTTTTGTTTGATCATTCAACAATTGATGGAAATTCAAATTGCTTCCACTTTTTAGTTATGAACATTGCTGCTGTAATAACATTTCTGTACTAGTTTCTTAAAGTACCTGTTTTGTTAAGTACGATTAATTAATATGCTAATGATGCATGAATAAATAAATCAGTAGAATAGAATAAAAAAGACCAGAACTAAACTAAAATACATATGGACATTTAGATTTGGGAGATGGTTTATTAAATGATTTGAGAAAATTTGGTTTATTCAGTAAATGGTATTCAGGTTTTTAAAAAGTAACCATGAACCATCTCACTCCTTATGTCAAAATAAATTCCAGGTATGTCAGAAACTAAACTGTAAAAGATCATTAAAGTACTGTAATAAATATAAGAGTAAAAATAATTCAGAGTGGGTCATGTCTTTAAACTTATGACACAAACCCCAGAAATCAGAATATATTTATTTGATTTATAGAATACCATTAGAAGAAAGTCACAAAGACAAATGACACATTTGCAAAACATTTCCAAAGCATCTCACAGTTGAAGGACTAGTTTTCTTAGTATATTAAAAAAAAAATCTGTAACATAAGTTTAACCATTTTGCAGCATGAGAATTGGTCAAAAGGGAGACTAATGGTTCTTAAAAACATATGAACAGATACTCACTCGAGTTCACTCATAATTAAAGCAATAGTAATTAGAACTACAATTAGATGATGTTTTATATCAATAAGGTTAGCAAAATTCAAAAAGTTGCTAAAGATCTGTGGGGGCAAGATTGTGGGGACCGAAGACAGTTCAAGTATTATCGAAGACAATTTGGCAACAGCTAATGATATTGTAAGTTCTGTTTCCAAGAATTTGTAAACAATTCTATTGCTAAGAATTTACCCTTCTTAAATACATGGAAAATTCACTATATAATTTCAATTGCAGCATTAATCAAGTTGGTTGAAACTGATACTCCAGGCACTCTTCTAAGTGCTTGGCACCTATTCGTGGAATCCTCATAGAATCCCATGAGGTCATAATCAGTCTCATTTTAGATACAAAAACGGGGCACAGTGAGGGTCAATAACTTGCTAAAGTTCATACTGCTAGTAAGTAGTGGCCCTGGAAGTCAGCCCCAGGTAGGCTGGTACCAGATTTTGCAGATTTATTCATCATGCTCAACTCTATAATAGCAAGACTGAAACAATGTCCATTGAGAAGGACTGGTTCACAAAGTCCAGTGCAGCCATTAGAGAGAATAAAGGTCGATCTGGGTAGAGAATAGTGATGGGAGGGGAGGGGAGGGGAGGGGGGGATAGGGAGGGCAGCAGAATACAACTGACACTAGGATTGCTGTGTGTATACACACGGATGTATAACCAATGTGATCCTGCAATCTGTACACGTGGAAAAATGAGAATTCATACCCCATTTGAATCAAATATAAGATATGTCAAGATCATTGTATTGTCTTGAGCAACTAATAATAATAAAAATAAATAAATAAAAGATCTGCAAGGTATACTACTAAATGAAAATTCCTGGACAGAACTCTGCATATGCTTTTGTAGTGAGTACATGCCAGTGTGTATCTGTATATTTAGGATACCTCTGGAAGAAAATACAATCAGTTGGTGATGAGCCGGGGGTGACCGGACTTGGTATTTGGGGACTGAGGATCAGGGATGGAAAGGGGGCCTGCTTTCCCTTAGAAGCCTTTTTTTGTAATTTTTGGAGTTCTTCATTTACAATCATGTTGAGCATCTTCAGGGGGCCCCATACCTGACTCCTGAACCACCTGAGAAATAAGAGGACTCAGAAGATAAAAATCAAAATATCATCTTTATTATGAATATGGCCAACATGGGAGAATGTAGCTTATACTGTAGCTGCAAAGAAGAGGATATCAGAATTCTGAGCTCCATAATCAACTCAGCTGGACCAAAGAAAGTCTTCCCTGCTCCATGAAAGCAATTCAGTGGCTCAGCCTGCCCCTAAGGACTCCCAGAAGAGATCCCATCCTCTTTGAAACGTACACCCAAAAGATTTTTAAAAAGGAAGAGGAAGGGCAGATGGCATACGCCCAGTTCCTACTCTCAGTCTCACGTCAGACAGGACGTCCCAGTTGGGAGTCCGCAAGGAGTATTACACCAATGGAGCCTTTGTACAGGGAAGGAAGCAGGGGCGAGAGAGAAGCAGCAATCACAAATCGCTCGAAAAATCCATTAGGGCTGGGGGTGTAGCTCAGCGGTGAAACGCTTGCTTAGCATGAATGGAGACCCTGGGTTCCATCCCCAGCACCAAAAATAAAGAAAAGAAAAAAATATTCATGATGTTTAAAAATCAAGGTAAAGAAATTGAGGTTCAAGATGATGAAATAATTTATTCAACATCACACAGCTAGTAAATGACAACGAAAATTTAAATCAAGTCCTCTGCACTAAAATTCCTCGCATCTTGCCTCAGTACCATAGCTGCCCCACAGCACTAGTGGCAGCGGACCCAGAAAGGCAAAGTCAGGTGGCGTGATAGAGCCTTCGAGAGCCTATGTCTTTCCAAGATAGAGCAGCTGCTTTAAGCAGCTGGATTTGAGGGAAAAGCCAGTAAAAGAGGGTTTGATAAAGGCGGAGGCTCTTGGTGGGAGTACCCAGGTTTAGGAGAAAGTCCGGTTTAGGCAAATAATCCCTTGAAGAGGCCACAGCAGGAACAGAGCAGCCAGCCCCACGAGGGTCAGCAGAGCCCCGGGAATTGTCATCTCCCTTTGGCTGACTGTAGGAAGCTCAGGGAAAACGCTGATATGAAACCCGTCTGCCAGCCCCACAGCTAGAAGTCACGTTGGCTTTCCCATTCAGAGCCCCAAGATCAAAGGTATACAGTGTCCTGTGGCCATCAATTATATGTGCTGTACCAAATTGATCATTCTTTTTCTTGAAGCTTCCTATTTTTAATAATGTGTCCTGAATTGGATCGATCAATGTCTGCCTCTCACCTTGTACAATGGGATGTCCTAACTGAGCCTGAACTGGATTGCCATTTGCAGAACCAGAGGGCTAGTGGCCCTTGTTGCAAATTCCACATATGGCCACAGAGGGGGACTGGAGCTGTGTTTTGGTGCAGGGGAAAGGGAGCCCTTTTGATGTTATTTGAGACCGGCAGGGAGGGAGGCTGTATGGAATCATTCAGGCTTAATATTCACACTCTCATCCCTTCCCAGACTGCTGAGGGGTTTGACTTCCCTGCCTATGGAGAGAGAAGTCAGGGTGCAGACTGACACACTGTGCTCATGAAAGACTTTTGTTCAAGAGTCTGGATCTAATCACAAAGGGCACATGCAGAGTCCTATCAACAGCCAATCTCCCCGTCCTAACCCTGCTCACATCAGGGCTGCTTGAGTATCGCTAAGACTGAGGTTGGTCAGCACCCCCATTAGAAGGAACTATGGAATTTTGAAGAGAGGGGTTCTGATGAGGAACACTGACGCAGGCATGGGGAACCCTATGAACTCCCGGAAATAGCAGGAGAGGCACTGAACCGGGAAGGGAAATGCAGCTACGCAGATGAGAGCTCCAAGTATTGGAGAGTCTGGCCCTAATGACAATATCACCTCTCATGTTCCCATGGCTGCTAATGCCATGATCTTGATTCATGTTTTCTGATTTGAATGGATATGTCACTTGGTTCCTCATTGATCAGAAGCAGCATCCCTTCACTCTGATAGCAGTTTCCCATAAAGGTTTTGATGAATGGCCAACAGTCTTTTCCTCAAGAGAATCTGAGATCTACTGATTTAATCTAACTCCCCTTGGTGGGGTGGGACAGCATTTAATACCAATTCAGAAATATATATATCAGGGATTGAACCCAGAGGTGCTTAACCACTGAGACACATCCCCAGCCATTTTTATTTATTTATTTATTTATTTATTTATTTATTTATTTATTTATTTATTTTTCGAGACAGGATCTCCCTACATTACTTAGCGCCTTGCTAAGTTGCTAAGGCTGGCTTTGAATTTGGAATCCACCTGCCTTCACTTCCCAAGTCACTGGGATTATAGGCATATGCCACAGTGCCCGGCTGGAATATAACACATTTTAAGGAAGTTTTCAAGAAATACTTTTTCCAGTAATACCCTAGGAGGAATTAGTCATACCCTGGAGTTCATTAAACATGGATCAGAAATTTATTGGATAACAAATAAAAATGACTTTCTGACCCACCCTGACCCAGATGCAGGAGAACTAACGTCTGGAGATGTTGTTTGATTGTAGCCCCGCTCAGTGTGATCTACTACAGCTCTTCTGACTGTCACCGTTGTTAACTCATCACAAATGATTTGCTGGCGAGTTGAGAAAGTCCTTCAGAAAGCCTGAGAGATCAGAATCAGTCCCCGAGATGTGGGCCAGTTGTCATGGTGATACTATTGTAGCATCATCACTTTATTTATGAACTAAATAAAAGAAATCTTCAGTCACATCTGTTCAGTATGAGCCATTTCCTTTGGAGTCAGGACATATAGGAGGACCTTCCAAGAGTTGCCTACTTTGTTGGGGAATAGAAAAAGGAAAATTCAGTTGAGATCTATTGCCTACCTGAATGCTTCTGCAGCAAAAATTGCAAACTCTCTCATGGGAGCTTCCTGGGGACTAAGACCAAAGTTGGTTTGCAGGGCTGAAATCTGATGTCATGACTGCAAAACTCATTGGTCAGTCAATGTGGAAGCTTGGCCCCTGGGCCTTGTGTTGGCCTCCTCCAAGCTTAGATGATGTGAATGCAACTGGGTTCTCCAGAACCCAAGAATGTCAAAGTAGCAGGGCCCTTGCTTCAGGTTACCACATTTTAATTGCCCTAGTGGGAGGAAGCAGACCTTGACAGCAACAGCTTGCTCAACTCCTTGCTAAACATATAGTGCTGGCTTCCACTGTCACCTTTCATAGCACCCTGTGTTTCCCCTTACTCCAAGTGACAACCTTATAGTTGTGTGTTTCGGTGGTGGTTTGTCTCCCTCGCATTTTATACCACTCCATGTAGGCTGATGCTATTTTTTTTTTGCTCACCATTATATCCAGCATCCAGCATGGTTCTTATTGAATGAATGAATGAATGAATGAAGAAATGAAGGGAAAATCCTAGGTAGTAAGGGAATGGGGGTTCCAATTTACAGAGAAGAAAACAGGTTCAAAAACATAAAGAGCTGCCCAAGGGCATGCCTTAAAGAAGTGACAAAGAAGTTGGTTTGCAAAAACATAGATCGTGATTGTGTCGCAGAGGGAGTGGTCGCTGGTTGTTCTGCCCATGTCCCCCACCCTCCACAGATCCCAGAGTCCTGGAGGACTAACAGCCAGAAACACCATGGGAGCTACCACTTTGCTTTCTCAGGCCTCCTGCTCTGGCCACCGTCAGAAAACCCCAGGGAGAGCACAAGTCCTTACAGCCTTGGCTTGGGATTCCAGCTTCTCCAGGCCACAGACTCGTGTGTCACCCTATGTCTCGCATTATGTTTTGTTTTTTCCCTCTTTCCTTGAAATGTTCCTTTTACACTTTTGTACCCAGGTTGGGGTCTATTTTGTAATTATGTCTACAGTCTGCATTGCCTAACATGTGCCTGAGCATAAAAAGAAAAAAGAAAAAAAATTAAAAAGCCAGAGGCACTTGCATCTGTTATTTTTTGCTTTGTGTGCACTTCAGAGCTTAGCAGAATCACCCCATGGTGGCTAGAGGATCTTCCAGACAGTTGAGACCAGCACTGGTGTTTCTGATGCTTTCCCAAAGGGAAAGATGAACAAATCACGCAGTCTCTTCTCTATTTAGGAACTGGAGAGACCTGAAGATCAGGTCGCTGTGGGGCACAGCACCCAGAACAGAAGAATCAAGAATGGAACTTACCAAGGACGTGGGATTCACAGGAGAAGCTTGGCTGTTCTGGGGGCCTCTACCAAGGCCTTTACCTGTAGCCACCCAAGAGAACAGGAGACACAAAGCTAAAGGGCAACTTCCTTGCCTCAAGACTAGGGTTAAGACTCCAGAGACTGTCCTCTCCCACCCACCCCTTCTCAAGGAGACCTCTCTGTGCCCGCTTACCTGGGGTCTCAGAAGCTCCTTCCTTTGACAGGAGGAGCCTTGGATCCAGAAATTCCTAAACAAAATGTTTCAATCAAGGAGTAAGGCTGCCACCAAAAGCTGGTGTGCTGTGGAAGCAGGTGACCCTCCAGATAAGAAGGGCATGCTGTGGTGGTCTCAGGGCTTCCCTCCGCCCTGTCTACACACACCTCCAGTAAGAAGGCTACAGTGCTCCTCTGCCCTCTCATGATATCTTTGTCACCGTGACACAGATATTTCCCCCAGCCCATGGACTGGCCACCTTGGTCTCTAGGTGCACAGGCAATAAGAGGGGAGCCACATTGATTCATTGAAAAACTGCTCCTTGACCTTTTTCACTGCCAAAGGCTACTTACCCCTTCTATTCCTTTGACTTCTCCTTCTCTTGGACAAATGACTGATTATAAAGATGATCCCCAAACTGGTAAGCAGTACATAAATGATAAGGATGGACATCCTGGAAGGAATTAGAGCCAATTTCACGTCCCTTGGAAGGAACCACCATTTGGTTTTCTGCTCCATTTCGCCTTTTCTGAGATCTGCAACCGACACTCCCAACCCAGCCATAGTAGCTCCTGGAAATTGTATTGCTTTAGAGTGACCCTGTCTCCCATGGACCACACATGCATAGACCTAGTGGACATCTGATCAGGCTGGGCCAGTGAGCCCCTTCCTCAGAAATCAACTGGGAATTGAGATTAGGAAGATGAAGTCTCAAACTGGCCAGTCTCATGAACGGAGAGGGATAAATCAAGATGCCTTATTTTGTGGCAGAAGGAGGAGGAGGAGGAATAAAGGAAATATCAAAGATCAGTACAGAAAGAAAAAGAAGCAAAAAACATACAGGAGTAGCCGATTACAAGGGGAGATGAAGTCTGCAGATACTCCTGGCAATTTCAGAGGTAGCTTCATCCCAGCCCCAGCATTTGAGACACTGCTCACTCCTTAAAATAAATGCCCCCCCCACCTCCCGGGTTAAATTAAAGTAGCTAAAGGCAATTTTTGCTGCTTCTAAACAAGAGTCCTAAACTATTTATATATAGATATTTTTCTTTTGAGGTACTAGAGATTGAACCTATGATCTTGTGCATGTTAGGCAAGAGCTCTGTGTTTTTTTGTTTTTTTTTTTTTTTTTGGTAATTAATTTATTCTTTTTTTAAGAAACCAAATAGTCCTATTGAGGATAGGTAGTTCAGGTGGAAAGTAATATGCACCTGGAAAGTAGTATTATGTTGTTGGATCCCTTCCTTCCACTCCCTTCCCAAGCCCATCTGTCTTCTAAGACTCACCCGGAGCGGTCGGCCTTGTGGATGATTCTGGAAGCCCTGCAGCTTCTGTTCTTGTTGCCTGGTGAGTCTGAATCACAAAGGATTACTGAGTAAGTGGGGCCCATACCCAGGTCCTTCCTCGGGGCCTTCCAGCTGCCATTCACAATCTCCAGAGAGCGAGCACCTATTGACTTCCAGCAAAGCATCGGCACCAAGCACAGTTGTATAAATGTGCCCTGCACAGGAATCAAGACTAAGGAGACAGGTCGGGAGTGGAATCCAGGCCATGGTCACTGGACCCCATGCTCCTGAAGCACCTTTTCCAGGTTTGTATGAAGGCCCCACGTGGACTACAGATAGCCCGCGGTAACAGACCCAGGCTGAGGGCCACTCCCATAAGTGGGAACAACCAGAAGGCCAGTCCTCGGCTTAAGGAACAGATCAGTAGGTGATGTAACTGTCACATGCTTCTGACAACCACAAAGAACTCAGTGGGAGAAGTCCCACCACAGTCACCCACATTGCCTCCTCTGAAAAGATTTGGAAGGGGCGTGTTTATCTAAACTGAGGAACACATTTAGATGGACTTCTGTCATCCTGAGCTTCAAACTCAGGACATGCTCTACAGTGAAATAAAAGCAGAAGCACACAAAGCAGGAAGACACCACAGTGAATGACACCACACATTCCCTGTGACACTGGCTAGGTCAAGCACCAGCAGGTCAAGTGTAAACAAGGATCTCTTTCCAGCCTAGGAAGGGGTAGGGTGGGGATCCCTTAAGTCCTCTGGTCTGTTTTCCTACTGTCCTTGTGCTCCAGATTGTGATTAAAGTCTTTACTTCTAGAAGTGAAAACAATAAGAAGCCCCCCTCCCGAAAGACAAAGGCTTTCAGGTGCAAAAAGAAGTTTCCAGGATTCAGCAGAAGGAGTTCATGAGTGAGCATCTGCCCCCAACTAGCCTCTTCCAAGGCCTATCAACCGGATTGCCACAAGGGAAGGGATGTTCCAACAGTGGACAGTGGCCCCAGGGACCAGACACACTCGCTTTCCCCAGACTCCCAATTAATCCCAGCACCATGCATGACTACCATACCTTGGAGGGAGAGACCATGTCACCCCCAGAGAACCAGGGGAGAGCCTGAGTTGGTACTCCCATCTTCTGAGTTTTTACCACACAGACAAATGCACAGCCCCCTGGGTTACCCAAGTAAAACCACTGACAGCCTCTACCTTTTCTAGACCAAAACTCATTGGCCTGGCCTCCTCTGCTGTCAGTCACAATCAGCTCTGTAAAATCCATGTCATCCCTGGCAAAGTCTCGCTGGATGCCACACCAGTACCAGCTCGTGTCTTCCTTGGTCAGGCAGGACACAGTGATAATGAATTGGCTTCCTGTGTCCTTCAGGGCCACACGGTCCGTGCTGTTGGGGGTCAAAGCAATGATGTGGCAGTAATCCCGGAAATAGCCTCGGCACCAATATTTGGTATGATGCTTATAGTGGGCGTCGTAATTGCAGCTGGCAGAAGCTGTGCCTAGCATGAAGCTTTCCTTCACTTTTTTGTCCATGACCATGGCATCTGTGAAGACACACACACACACACACACACACACACACACACTGTTATTCTTCCAAGCATGCTGCAGTTTCTCCCCGCCCGTCCACCTGAAAGATAATTAAAGAATTGGAGGCTGGTTTTTATTGCCTGTTTTCGGTAGACAGCTGAGCTGTGTCCTGCTAAAATTGGTTATAGAATATCTTTGGACAGAGGTCTTTAAAAGAGGTAATCAAGTTAAAGTAGGATCACATGAGATTGTCCTTAATCTAATATGGTTAGCATCCTTAATAAGTGAATAAGAGATTAAGATATGGAAAGAGGGATGAACATCTGGGGTCACAGCAAGAGGATAGCCTACAATGAGCCAAGGAGAAAGGCATCAGAATGAAACCACATCTGCAGGCACCTTGGTCTTGGACTTCTTTCTACCCTCCATAACTGTGAGGAAATACATTTCTGTTGTTTAAGCGATAGACTGTGGTATTCTGTTATGGCCGCCCTAGGAAACCAACATGGCAACCCCAGAGAAGTCTCTATTCCTGGTCTAAGGGACAGTGCACTAGAGGCCTCTTGCCATTGCCTGGTGGGGAGCCTGGAAGAGCCGGAGGTTCTCTGTCAGCACACCCTCTGTCCCTGGCTACCCACCCTACCTTGGCAGCCTCAAATAGAAAGTGAAAATTGTGGAGGCTTCTACTGGCTGCATGGGGCTGAAGTCAGAGGGGCTCAGGTTCTGAGCCAGGAGTTTACTATCTCCTCCATGCAAGACTGGCCATGGGCACCTCTATCACGTCAGGATATTGCCTACTGAGGAACTCATGCACAACAGGTCCAGCAAAGAAAAGAGATGGCACGGCAGAGCTCATCCCTCTCAGCCCTCCAGCTGCTGTGTGCTAGGCTTGGGGTGTCACCAACCTGCAAAGCATGTTCACATCCTAGATGTCATTTGTTCTCCTAAAAAACCCACAGGGAGGATCGCATGATCCTCGGGGTGGGGGTGGGGGGGTCACACTGACACTGACCCAGAGACCAATGCAGCAACTCCAAAGGTGACACTGCTGAGCGGTGACACAGCAGGGCACACCCCATGCTCTGAGTGAGTCCCATCTTCGGTGTCAGGCATAGGCAGAAGGAAAAAGTAGTGTGGACACATCTGCACAGATATTTTTGAGGGGAAAAAAAGGAAGGGAAGGGGAATTTGGGTAAACTAAAAGAGAAAAAAACAGAGCCCTCATTTTAACCAAGGGTTCCAAGCTCCCAACAATCTTGTCAGAGGTAGGTTCGAGAATTAATAGAGACAAGACCTGTTTTCACCTTTTATTTCCCCACTCATTTAGGTGGCTCGAGCTGATAAGTAGGGACTCCAAACAGGAAGAGAGAAGAAAATGCAAGGTCTCCAGGAAGGTCACAGCCTGGAGGGCAGAGGTGTTCCTTCCTCTTGTCTTACCTGAAAGAAGAGCGAAGGAGAGCAGGTCCCATGACTGGACCTTCAACTGGAACGACAGGAAGAACCCAGGGACCTCAGGAATTTCTGGATCTGTTCAAGGAAAAACAGGTGTGTTTGGGCTTAAGAGTTTTACCCCTCTTTGGAGAGATCAGTGAAAAGTGGGAACCACAGGTTATTGCAAGCAGTCCTGGTGTGTATAGCTAGCCCAACTGTCCACTGAACGATGGCACCTCATCAGAGGGATGACATTTACCAACACAAACTTATTATTTATGGGGCAACTAAGAATATTCTGGGCTTCCCAGCAGAGCCAAAAATAGCCATGGAGACACCCCTCCTGGATAAACCTACTCTGGCACATGGCGCTGTGCCGACACTCAGAAGAACACAGACACACACGTCGCTGCTGGCACACATTAGGTGTGCAACCACACCCTGTCTTGCTAATGCTCTGGGTATTATCAGAGGCCACTGCTTTTGCCCCTTCACCACTCCTGAGACCAAATGCCTATCCAGATGGGGTGGGGGGGAATCCCAGCAAAATTCCTAACTAACCTAACTCCCAGGGGAATGCTGCCGGCTCACCTGGGGAATGTGGTTAGGAGTGGAGCATGCCAGCTGTCAGGAGCAGTTGTGTCTGAATCTGCAACACGGGAGCAGGCAGAGGGGTGAGTATTTTGGTGTCAGCAGCCCGGGCAGCAGTCTTCAGAATTCTTGAGAGCTTTCCTAGATAGAGCCGGGACAAATCAGGGAGGTCTGTCCATGAAGCAGCAGCAACGGCAGCAGCTTCCTCTGATTCCTAATGGGACTCATCCTCTGACCACTCATTTTAAGTTTGACTCCTTGAACCACCTTAATTTCTTGAAGCTGGTTGCTACTTATCACACTCCAGAGCTAGCACTCTCACCAAGGGCCGGATGTGGATGGTTTTCTAGATCATGCAATAATGTCTTCCTTCAAGAAAGGAGAGCCTTCTTCTAACACACAGGAACTCAGCATCTGGGCCAGCAGTAAGTTTGTATCATGGTAGGTGTTTTGCCTACATTAATTCATTTACTCCTTCAAAAACCTCTATGAGTTTAACAAACAAATTGCATGGGGGGTGGGGGTGGAGTGGAAGGAAGAGAAAGAGAACCCATAGATTAAACTGGATTAAAGAGACATAGGGACAAATACTTATTTGCATCCTGTTTTAAAATAATTCATGTCATTAGGTAGTTGATACGGATAAGAAATATTAAGAAATAATTATTAATTTTGTTTCAGATGTGATCATGGTATTATAATAGCCAGACTTCAAGATGGCTCCTGGTGTACATGCCCATATGTATGGTCACTCTGAAATTGATCATACAGGCTGGTCTGTGTGAGCAACAAAACATGGCAGACATTATGGTGTACACTTTGGATGCTAGATCATAAGAGGTTTGCAACTTCTACCTTAGTCTCTTATGCTGACCCCTCTTGGGGAAGTCAACCACCATGTCCTGAGGACCAAACAGGCTATAGAGAAGCTCAGGCGGAAAAAAGCCAATCTGCCAGGCATGTGAGAGCCACCTTGTAAACAGATCCTTCAGCCACAATCAAGCCTTCAGATGACTGCAGACCCAGTAACCTCATGAGAGACCAGGAGCATGAACCATCCAACCAAAATATCCCTTGAATTCCTGACTCACGGACAGGACAGCACAAGATATAATTGTCATAAATCTCTAAATTTGGGGATAATCCCTCATGCTACAGTGAATAATTAATAGAGATATTATAGTCCTATTTGTGTGTGTGTGTGTGTGTGTGTGGCTGGGGATTGAACCCACGGCCTTGTGCATGCAAAGCAAGCACTCTACCAACTGAGCTATATCCCCAGCCCCACATAGTCCTATTTTTTAAAAGCAGTTCTTTCCTCTGTCAAGGCTCTATTGCTCAATATTGCTCAGAAATGTTACTATGAAACCAAAGAAAATGCTGGCAGAAAGAGGAACAGATTATGCGCAGATAGGTAACAGCAAAATGCCCAAGATGTGAAAATGTCACATGTAAAGCAAATGAAAGGGCTAGAGTTACAGAGAATGACCGATGTGTGTCCTAGCCTGCTGAGTACAGCTTGTTGTTGTGAGTTCCACTGCTCTACCTGCAGGGTAGAATTAATTTTTATTCTATTTAGATGTGTCAATAAGAAGGCAAATGGGAACTAAGAATACGCTGAGTGAGAACTTTAAAACATCTTTAATAAGTACAAAAACCAAAATGTTTACAGATGAAATCATTTCATGTCAGGACAACAGAGTAAGGCAAGTGGGTGTGGCCACAAATGAGACAAGGTTGACCATAAATTGATCATTTTTAAAGCAGGATAACGGATATTTGAGACTCATTACTGTAGTTACTCAAGTTTGTATATTAAAAAGTAAAAAACGAAAACACTTTGACTTGAGTGTCAAATGAGGAAAATGGAGGTTCAGAAATTTAAGGAGCTGGCCCAAGTTCACACACCCAGTAAAGCCACTGGGATCTGATGCTACATTTGGAGAGGGTAAGGGGAACAAGTAAAAAGAAAAAAGAAAAATTCCTCTTTCCATTATAGTATACTTGCTTCCCCAACTGCAGCAATACATAAAGTTGTAGAGCACTTTAGAGTTTACTAAAAGACTTTACATACTGTGTCATCTGAGTGACTGGGGCAAGATGTGGCCCAAACTTTCTTATTCCTTCCACTCAGCTCTAGTATCTAAAGGCAGAGTTTCTGTAGAAAATGTGCACTTAGTTGTAAGAAACTGAATACACACAATGGCGAGACCATATAAAAACAGAAATCTGACTCATAACCTCCAGCAACCCGCTCAAAAGCCAACACCTTATCTATAATATACAATAAACCAGCCTGTGCTAAGTTAGGCTTAAAGGAAATCAGATTATTATCTCTAGTGACAATTTAGGAAGCCAAAAATAAACCCTATAACAATCCCCACAAATTGCTAGGAGTTAATTAATAAGTGATGTCATCCCATTTTTTTTTTTTTGTACTAGGGATTGAATCTAGGGGCACTTAACCACCGAGCCACATCCCCAGCCCTTTTTGTATTTTATTTAGAGACAGGGTCTCACCAGCTTGCTGAGGGCCTCACTAAGTTGCCAAGGCTGGCTTTGAACTCACAATCCTCCTGCCTCTGCCTCCCGAGCTGCTGAGACTACAGGCGTACCCCACTGCACCCAGCCATTCCCCAATTTTTGTCCCAACTTCCAACTTAGGACCAACCAGATATGCACCCTCAACCAATCATACAAAATGCCCCCACTTCAGTTAGCCTACAAGTTCCCCATCCTAACACCTTCCAATCAGGACACAGTTGAAGTCTTTCCTTTTTCCCTCTGTTAAAAAAAGTTACCTGGACTTCAGTGGCTTCAGCACCTTGAGTTTCTCCATAGTCAAGTTGAAACCAACTCAGTGTAAAACCATAAAACAGCACTTAATTTTAATCAGAAACCACCCAACTGGCCTCTAATGTGGGACTTCGATAAATACATCAAATCAAAATTCACTTGATCAGTTATACAAATAATGTACAAATATATTTGTCTTGCTTCCGCAAATGCCTTCTAAAAGTCCCCCCACCCCAACCCCTCTCAGGGTCGTCCTCAACTACTTGCTGTCTAGTGCAGCCCAGTTGAATGCTCAGATAAGCTCATTAAAATTTTAGTGTTTATCTTTATCCTTTAGCCTTCCCACTCCTCTGCCTGCCTGTGAGCATTTTCCAAAGGCTAGCGATGGTGGTCATCTTCTTTGCTACAGCAAGCTCAGAATAAATAGACTTTGCTTCTTCTCACTAAGCGGGTCTTTGTTTATTTTCACACTCAACTCAATAAAATAATAATTTTAAAAGGTAAGCAAACCCAGTTACTCAACGTTCACCTTCGTTCTAGATTCTTCCTATGGAGAAGATGGAAGCAAATCTCCGTTTTATCTGGGTGGTCCTTTAACCTACTCTCTTAGAATAGAAGCCCACAGCTACCCTTTACTATCTGGCTGCACAAGGACCCACAGGAGACTCCCGTGACACTAATCTCTAAACCTGAAATCAGGGTGGCTCTCCCTATGTCTAACCAACCTCCTCACCAATGATTTTTGGTTCGTCTTTTTGAGTTTACTCTAAAAAGGATATTTTCTCTCTAAGGACTTCCTCTGGGCTAGTGTAACACCTTATTTCAAGAGATTCCTATTTGGCAAAAAAATGCAAGCTGTTGTGGCAATCAGGGGTTCGGGGGAGAAAAGGGGAAGGGAGAGAAAAAAATAAAAGTAGTTTTGAGGGCTGGGGCTGGGGCTGGGGCTCAGTGGTAGAGCGCTTGCCTCGCATCTGTGAGGCCCTGGGTTCGATTCTCAGCACCACATAAAAAATAAAGGTATTAAAAACAACAATAAAAAAAGCAGTTCTGAAACCCAGGAACTAAGGCTCGTCGAATGATATCAAAGGACCAGGACAGTTAGGTGCTCTGACTTGAGGGAAGTAGTGACTTTAAATCAAGTTTCCAAAAAATAAAGGGCGGGCAGGGGCTACATGTTGCTATAGCAACTGGGTTAGAGAGTAAATTAAGAGTCATAGTGTGAAGATTACCAGGAAACAGAGCTCGACAGCACTTCCCCTTCATTCTCCAACAGGGTAGAGTTTATAAACTCAGGACCTCTATCTGGGGATGTTCATTAACTAAAACCAAAAATTAAGAAAGGGGTAAAGTTCAAACTTGATACTTCCTGGCTTGAAAGAAAGAGAAATAAGGACCCTTTGCTAAAATAGCAATGTTAGCAAAATAAATTTGGTTACCAGGCTCTGGCCCAAGATTAGGTTTAGGAAATATTTCCAGGAATGGCTGAGATACCCTTATGTTCTTGGTTTAATTGGAACCTTCATCCTGCTGCACTTGTCAGTTTAATACACCTGGAGTGAGCGTCCACACACAGCTGCAGATTTGGAGGCCAAGCCAGAGATGCCTGGAGGCTCCTGGAATGCCTGGAGCCACACTCAATGTGGGAACAATAATGAGTGACACCTGTCCTGTCAATATCCTGATTAATTAAAGATCAGCAAAAGTAGCTAAGGCAAAACCCCCACCAATTGTCACATATATACACTGTAGCTTGAACCCATCCATCTGTTAATTGTACATAAGGTGAGCTTGAGAGTTTGGATTTGAAGTTATCAGCGCTTCCTTAGT
This sequence comes from Marmota monax, assembly GCF_021218885.2. NCBI lineage: Eukaryota > Metazoa > Chordata > Mammalia > Rodentia > Sciuridae > Marmota > Marmota monax. The sequence continues at coordinate 7,725,129 of NW_026693476.1, read as the reverse complement.
GTCTGAGAATAGATGGCAGGAAGCTTGGATTTTTCCCCTAGGGCAGGCCTGAGCTTAAATCCACTACTTGTTAATCATGTGAATCACAGGCAAGTTACTTCTCTGTTGCATCAGTCTGTTTTTTCTGTGAAAGGGAGATAAAAAAAATAGTTGCAGTACCTACCTCATAGATTGTTGGGACCAAAGGAGACTGTGCACATGGAATGCTTGATGCAGAGAAAGTATTCAATGAATAAACTGTTGGTTGTCTCTTTTTGCCCTACACCCACTACTCCTCTTAGAATGAAATGCTAGGGGAAATGATCAGGGCTCTTTCTCGAACAATAGGTGAATAGTTTATAAAGTTGGCAAGTGCTCTGATCAGCCCAGGAATCAGGAGCAGGGTGTCCTGGGGAAACTGGTAAGAAGGTGAGCATGCCATCTAGCTCCAGGTAACCAGCAGGCTGAATGGCCCAAGCAGCTGGCTGGGTCTTCAAGCCCCAACTGACCAGCAAAGAGCCATACAACAGTTAGTGATCATCTTTTATTTACACAAATACATCTCCAGGTGAATTCAGCAGTGTATGACCCCCTTCAGCTCAATTCAATCCTCCTGTTCCCACCCTCTTCTGGGAATCTTCTGAGAGCAGGTTCTCTTCTAGAACTCAGACACCATCACATAGGTGTCCATCCCAGTTAGAACCTCCTGTCAGTAAGTCAAGCAGACACCCTTCCAATTCCATGACTCCTTCTGTTTGGGAAGGAGGAACACAGTCATTAATACACTATCCCTCAAGTAGGGCCTCCAGGAAATTGAATTAGAAAAGAACAAGGAAAAAATAATGGAGTGGAAGAAGAAGGTAGTAGTGATGGTATCATTGCAGGCAACTAGCCTTCACTGGGCTCCTGACCTAGTGAAGGAATCAAGGGTACCTGGTTAGAAGGATAGGCCCACAGTGTTGATGCTGAATCCAAAGGTCAATGAGACAGAGGCATTTTTCCTGGACAACTACCCAGAAATTTGCTCAGTGCCTGGGTTGGTGGGATCAGAGGACTGGCAGACTCTACAGGTTTTGAGGATCAAAAGGTAGGTTTCCTTGAACTTCCTTATTTTGCAAGCATAGATGATAGGGTTCATCATGGAGTTTGCATGGGACAGCAGGATGCTCAGGAGCATCACATACTCTGGCACCTCAATGTTAAAGTACAAAATACAGTTGATGAAGGACAAGGGCAGCCAGCACAGAGCGAACCAGAAGAGAACCAGAAACAGGGACCTGGCTGTCTTGAACTCCCGCCCATAATACAAACTTGTCTCTTTGGAGCCAGAAAAGCTCTGATTGAGTTTGTTCCGGATGACATAGAAGATGTCCATATAGATGGTGCACATGATTATCAGAGGGATGAAGATCCAGGTGAAGAAGCTGAAGAAGACCATGTACTCCATGCTCATGACAGAACGGAAACAGCATGGATGCAAGGTGTCATTTTGGGGGTACCTTGAGGTTTGCTTCCCATTCCAGCCAAGCATGGGGGTCAATCCCACCAGGAAGGACACCAGCCAGCAAAGACCCAGAGCCAGCCATATTCTTCTTTGAGTGGTGACCCTCCTGTATCTGTTCGAATGGAAAAGAACCAGTGAATTCACAGCAGGAATTATGGAGATGGGGAGGAGGTGAGGGTGGGGGGACCCAGCACACACCCTCTCGATTTCTCAATCTTCTGTTAAAAGAGGAGAGCTCTGATAGTCTATGGTGATTCTAAGACAAGACGAGCAGACACTGATTAGAGAACAATTCAGCAGGACTTCTCTAAAGAACAACAATTTAGAATGGGTCAGGGATATGCTGTCTAGAGTCTGGTGTCTGCACACTCCAGTCACGGCTCCATTTGCAGCTCAGGAATTCTTCAATGCCTAGCGTGTAAGATGTATCGAAGTCTCCAGGGATCACCTACCTGGCTATTGTGCAGAGGCTCATAAATTACACTACGCCTCTCCCTCCCTTCCCTCTCCCCGAATCTGCCCCTGTATGTCTATCTGCAGAGTCGTCCACACCAGGCTCTCTCCCCAAGAGAAAAGAGAAGAATCACAGACAAGGCAATTAGGACACATGGGGAATTCAATGTCTCCACTTGGCTGTCTATTCTCCTCACGTAGTCACATGTTCTTTGCACAAAGGAGAACTTTTTTAGGGGAGGGACAAAAGCTCTCGTACCTCCCAAAAAGAAGAAAAAGAAAATATACATTCTACGAACCCCTTTCTCAACATTGTGGCAGGCATAGAATAGTCGCCATGGTCATGTCAAAGTGCTTTAGAGCCCTTACCAGACTATCCAGGGAGTCCCCGTTTCCCCCTTGAAATGTCCCTCTTGGCAGCAATCTACACAGACTGCAAGAGGGACACTAATATTGTTAAGTGCTCTCTACTCAGTAGACTTCAATTAACACTCACAACCAACTGGAGATATGTTTATGATAATCTCCATTTCATGGATGGCAATGGTGAAAAGAATAGTAATTGTAGCTACCATTTATTGAGCACAGTCTATGGAACAGGAATTTTCTAAGGACTTCGCATGTGTTACCACATTGAATCTGATGAGGAAGGTGCAATTATTATTCCCATTTTATAGGTGAAAAAAATAAATAAAAGAAATCACAGACAAGTAACATAAGCAAGCTGGAAATGGTGGACTTGTGATTGAAAGGAGATGAGTCTGGCTCAGAGCATCTTAATCAGAGCATCATCTTATGACACAGACGAGGAAACGGAAATTGAGAAAGTTAAATAACATGCCCAAGGTCAGATTGCAAGGTCAGAGATTTGAACCCAGACTTGTTTACCTACAAAGCTTTACAAGCTCCCTCACCAGGCTCTCCCCCCAAGACCAATGCAATTAGGACACGTGGGGAATTCAATTTCTCCACTTAGCAGTGTGTTCTCCTCACAGAGTCACATGTTCTTTGTACAAAGAAGAACTTTTTTTGGAGGGGGAAAGCTCTCGTACCTCCCAAGAAGAAGAAAAAGACAATATACATTCTAAGAACCCCTTTCTCAACATCGTGGCAGGCAGAGAATAGGAAGCAAAGTTAAAATACTAGCCTACATTTGCAAAGCAACACAACCTTCTGTTTGTCTTCCTCTTATTCCAATTATTCCAATTTCTCCTAAAACATCTTTGCTGTAGGTTTTACTCATTTCTAAAACTCAACAGCATTTTCTATTAAAGATGCATCAAACTTTTTTTTTTTTTAGCTCCTCTGGGGACTGAACACAACCCAGGGTCAGTGGAGAAGGGCTTAGAGCATTCCTCTGAAAACATTCCTGTTTCTCAATGATAAGTCTCAGCTCATCATTGCTAAAATCTCACAAACTCTCACCATATAGTGAGAAGACATTTGTTGTCTTCTATCAACGTCAAAGGCTAATTTGAATTCATTTTCACTGGAAAAGCCTGCAATCTGAACTTTGTAGCCCCTTGACCAAGATGAGGAAACAGAAATTGAGAAAGTTAAATAACATGCTCAAGGTCAGATGGCAAGGTCAGAGATTTGAACCCAGACCCCTGCAGCATCCCATCCCTCTTCAAGCAGGTTACCTGACAGTGAGCTTGACCCGCAGGTATCGGTCCACAGCAATGGCCAGCAAGGACATGATAGAGGCATGGGTGAAGATCAGCAGCACGCAGGACATGAAAAGACAGCTGTAGAAGTGCATTGGGATGTCCAGGCTGATGACAATGGCGAAAGGTATGACCAGCACCCCAACTGCAATGTCAGCCAGGGCTAGGGAGACAATGAAAAAAAAGGTGGTGGTCCTCAGACTGGGGTTCAGCTTGACCACCCAGATGACCAGTATATTGCCCACCATGGCAGAGAGTCCAATAAAAACCTCCAAGGCGATGTAAGGAATTCTGACCCATGGCAGGGTAGTGCTGTTGTCAGACATCATCCTCTCCCAGAGGAACCTCCCAGGTGACCCGTGGGCCAGCAGGATTCGTATCTAGCAGGATTCGCAGCTAGTGAACCTAGCTCTTGCCAGACATCTTCCTGGAAGTCTACAGGCAGCAAGTCTGAAACTCAAAACTCACTCACTGCTTCTCTTCAGCGGTGGGGCAATCTCTTGGAGACCCTCTCCTTAGACAGAACCCATCACAGGATGACCGGTTCCAAGCCCCTTTGTGGGCCACACATCCCTGATCTCCCAGAAACCCGGAGGACAGTTCATTGTGTACTGAATCCGAAAGTGTTGCTGTTCTTAGTTCCTGAGACAGGACACACTCAAGGCCTGTGCCTTCTTCTGCCGCCACCCCCTCCCTGGGCTTTTCAAGCCCCATCAAGATAAGCAACCCTCTTCAGGGTGTTTCAGGAAGTGAGATAGGCCAAGAGGAAGTACAGAGCCAGGGACTCTAAGCAAAAAGATGGAATGAACAGTAGAAGGTGGCGTGAGAAGCACAGAAGAGGCTCAAGATGAGATTACATTTCAGAATCCATTCATTCAGGCACTGGATGAGAGTGGGTGGGTGGAGGAGGAGCTGGAAACACTGACTACATGATACCCTTGCTTTCCGCTTTCCTCGAAGAAGGATCCCGTGATAAAGACACACACACAGGGGAAGCAGAGGAATAAGAATTAGATTTTGGTAACAGCCCCCTAACCTTAGCCAGAACTTATTCCTTCTTGGTGCATACTAGCAAGCACCGAGAATTCAGCTGCAAGTGTAGACTCGTTGCTGAGCACAGCTGGTACCCAGCCTTTGCAACAAGGATCCTTTGTCAAAGGGACCAGCAAAGAATCCCCGCTCAGGAGAGCAAAAGCTCAGCATGTCCAGGGAGCTTCACTGCAGAGCCTCCATCTCGCCTTTGCAGCTTACACCCCCAGAAAAGTCTCAGATGTCTTCTCACTTGCACTGGCCTGTGTCAGACCTATTTGAGGAACAGCCAGACAAGAGGACCACCAGTTGTGCAGAAAAAAGAGGAAAGGTAAGGTGTGTACATAATCACCTGGCAAATTTTTCCACTCTTGCTCCCCAAGCCCAAATAGGAACAGGCTTCTATCCAGGAACCAAACCCCCTTTCTCTAAAGCTGATCACCTGGTCCCCAGCTTCTGGAAACCAAATGCTTGGATGCAATTGTTATTTGGTCCAGGTGCTTTTCAGAGCTGCCCCACAGAAGTCATTTCAACCAGGCAAGTTAGAGAGACAGCAAGAAGGAACACTTGGACCTAAGCTCACAGAAGTGGGATGAAGAGTTCGTAATTTTCACCTTAGGCACCTATATATGTTTTCCGGTCAACATTTTTCAATGAGGCACTTGAGTAAGAGCCTGTCAGGCTCCTCTTCTTCAGCTCTTCTGCACAATCCACTGATCCTCCTTCAACGTCCCAAGTTGGTCCCAGCTGACCCATCTCGTGCTCACCCATCCCGGATGTGTCATTTCTCCTTGAACAAACTCCTCAGATATTCATGGGAAGTCCTCTCCAGCCATATTTCCAATGTTTGCTGTGCCCACACCCCTGTACTGAGGGGGGGCCTTGCAAAAATTCACCAGACTCCCATGTGGTCTCTCATTCATGATTCTACCTCAACTGCTTTCTTTTTCTCTGCGTCAGAAGAGGAAGTTACTGAAAGAAATTTCTACCCTGTTGCATGATAAAAGCCTTTCTTACCATAAAGTACTCTGAATCTTGGTCAATCACAGTTAAAAAAAACAAACAGTTCCCTAACACCCCCTCACCCCCAGCTATCTAGTGGTACCAAATAACCTTATAAGAGACAAAGATCTTCCTATGTAGGGATGAGTGGTGTTGCTTGGTTGTTGGTGACTGTACAGGTAATGGGTGGTTTCCTGAAGGGAGCTGGCTTCCTGGGGCCTGCCTCAGCACAGTCCAACCTGTGAGGCTGAGTATGGATGGACCCTGGCCTGGTGGCAAGACGGGAGCAGAGACTTTGCTGGCGAAGGGGTGTTGCTTATGCAATGGGCAACTCCTACATCTAGCAAGAAGAAAAACTGATGGCTGGTGTGTAGTCATGGTGAAGAAGGTGGAGTGGGGCAAAGGTGGTCAAGGTCAGGAACAGTGCACAAGCAACTGCTCAGCCCTTGGAAGTGGACTGGTGGACTGGCATTATCAGGAACATGTCTGGTACGTGGATCTGGAAACCTGGTCAGTCTGTGCTTTCACATTCTTTCCCCTTTTGTTCTCCTTCATTACCTGGGGAGGTTCTTTTGGAACCAGCCCATCTCTGCTGGGGTAGAAAAACCAGGGAAGGGGGTATGTGTCCAAGACTAGTCACCCAGGAGCGAATAACCCACTGGAAGAGGAAGGGCAGGAGACATACTTGGGGCCACCAACCTAGCCACTTCTTCCCACCTGGGAATTCTGCCCCAACACCTGTGCACCTACCTCAGGGGCTTTTCTGTGAACAAGGCAGGGCCTTCCTTGGTGTTTTCTGAAGAGACACGGGGGTAATTTGAGGGGTGAGGGTCAAGGTTCTACCAGTCACTTTCCATTTCAGCCCATGAATGGGCCCTGAGCGTCCTGTTCACTCTAGATTAAAAATGGAAAGGCTAGCTGGGAGAGAGAACAGACAGGAACCAGGGCACTGGTTGCTTCGTTTACCTGTTCCTCCACCTGCACTCACAGCCCACCCCCAGGCTTGGTTAAGTGTTAACTTCACTGCATCTTCTCTCCCTTATTGGCCTTGGTCCTGAGGTGACCAGAATGATACTGCTGAAACCGCTCCCACCCATCGCCAGTCCCCAAATTAAAAGCCACTTTATCTCCATAGTGCCTCCATATTGCCATTCAAGTCCACGTTCCTTGGGTATAGAACAGCTTTCAGTAGAAGCCCTTCCACAATGGGATCTCACAGTCTCTGCAGGCTCCTGTCACCTGCTTCTCCCCTAGAAACCATACACTCCACCACACCAGGGAACCTGTGACTGGGTCATTCTCTTTCACTTCTTCTCCCCTGTACACACCCTCTCTTGGCCTGGCCAGAGGGCCGGTCCCCTGGAGTCTGCCTAGAAAATAAACTGGCCATGGGTATATAAGGAGAATCATAGAACAGCTAGGACCTGTCAGGTCCTCTCTGTGAAGTCAGGCACCATATTAAACATTTTCTAATTCACGGTCTCATTCAATGTTCTCTGGTGGAAAAGACATTGTCATTACTGCCAAATAAGAGGAGGCTCAGAAGGGTTAAATCACTTGTCCCAGGAGCACAGCTAAGGAAGTGGCAAAGCTGGCATTCAAACCCAAGCTGGTGGCTTCAGAGCCAAGGTTCTGAAGGATAGCCTTTCCGAAGCGGGGGAACACACGAACAAACATAGGCAGGAGCTTTCAGAAGTACAAGGAGCCCCTGGTTTTGATGTTGCTCTATTACCAACATCAGATCAATATCCTCAGATCTGGAAAAGAGAGTGACCCCGACAATTATGGGCACAAAAGCGTAAGATGTTTGGCAACTGCTCAGAGTTAAAAAGAGATGGCAGAACCAGAGACGATTGCACAATCAAGCTGCTGGTGAGGCTGGGCCTCAAGGGGAGTTCTGGGCCAGAAAGAAAACCATTTATGGGATAAAAGTGCAAAACAATAATTTTTTTTTTATAGAGCAATAGAGTATAAGTGAAGTGTGATCCAGGAGATTTCCCCACCTAAAAGGAGAGCCATGCCAGTTTTTAGCTCTACTGGAAGAACTCAACTCCAGGGTTTGCAAATAGCTTCTACTTGAACTCAGAGAATTAACAGCTCTGAAAAATGTTCATTTTAACTTGCATTTTAGTATCTTTTTTGTTTGGGAGAATCTTTTAAAATTTGCCTGTGTGGAGAGGATTTGTTAAGTTAAAACCAGGCATTTTTATTTAAGAAGGTGCACTGAATTGCAATACACACAAGGCACATGAACGGGTGAAAACAACTCTGAGCTGCTGGGGTTGCTCTCAGGACACCCTGGGTATCCTAACTACCTCATATCAGACCATGTGGGGGCGCCAGAGTCAGTCAATATTGTGAATATTCATGAGCTTAATTTCTTTCCTACATGTGTATATATATATATATATATATATATATATATATATATATATATATATATATATATATTATTTAAAGTGTTTAAAAAAAAAAAAACCTCCATTACACTGCAGCAGCAAGAATCTGGAGGAATCATAGGCCCTGAATTGCAGGGAAAGGCCTCACTAGTCCCACACTCGGGCCTGGAGCCTCCTGGGGCCTGACACACCTAGGCGAAGCTGCAACTTTGCCCCTGGGGTTCTGCTTAACATCCTGAAGGGCTGGCCAGAGAGACAATTCATTGGATCTTTTGCAAGCATCCCAGAAAAGACTAGAAAACTTTACTGCTCACCTCCCCAAACTGCAAAGAACAGTGTTTGAAGAAACTCGAGGGGAGGACTTCTGGAGCCCTAGAACTGTCGAGACAGGATGTCGGGCGGCAGGGGGGGAGGTGGCAGCTGCTCCCCAGGGCTCTTTTGCTGACTGCACTGCACAAAATCAGCCTGCTCGCTTCCCCTTGGCTCCATCACCACTTCCCCAAAACCTCTTATTTTTACACAGCTTTAGGTTTGCTGGCCAACAGCAGAGGCTTCCAAAGAACCAGAGCTCAGAGTCACGCCCGAAGGTAGCTCGCCCGCGTGCCCGCTCTTCACCATGTTCCCTTCTCTGCCTCTCTGCCCAGCTTCCTCTATGAGGCTGATCTGGAGCCACCAGGATCTTCTTACTCTGGCCTAGTCTTTCCAGCCACTCCAGCTGGAAAGTGGAGCTGGGACTTGCAAGGCGGTAAGTAGAGCTTAGTGCTGGCATAAGGAGAGGTGAAGCCTGGGAAGCCAGGTCAAAGGTCCTTAGCCCCAAATTAGGAGAAACCCTGCCCAGAGAAGGGGACCTGCAGTGGGTGCCCAGCCCCCACCTGCCATCCACCCATCCACATGGAGCGTATCCTAAGGTCTCCTACTCCAAGTGGAGGATCTAGAAGAGGGTTCAGCTAATCCTAAAGTTGTTCCAGGTTCTAGGCACTCAAAAAAAAAAAAATGAGGAAGTGTTTGCACTACCTTGAGTCTTAAGCAGTAGTATCAGTTTTAAGCATCTGAAAAGCGTATTCCCGCGTCCTTGCTGACGCGCTATGCTCAGCAGTGGCCACCAGATGGCAGCACCTTTCCACTGCCAAGAACTTCAAACACAGCCAGCGACCTCAGAGGCTGCAGACCTCTGAGAAGTGAGAACCAAGGGAGACACGAATAGATAGATAGGCCACTGCCTACATGCACTCCAGTCCCACATAATGATCCAGGACGGTACCAAGTGCAATCCTTTATGACTCAGGAAGGTTGAGAAGCTGCTTTGCCTTTCAGACCCAAAAACAGTATTGGGCCGAACGCCGTGGTTGCATGCCTGTTAATCCCAGCGGCTCTGGAGGCTGAGGCAGGAGGATTGCAAGTTCAAAGCCAGCCTCAGCAACTTAGCGAGGCCCTAAGCAACTCAGTGAGACCTTGTCTCTAAATAAAATGCAAAATAGGGCTGGGGTGTGTCTCAGTGGTTAAGTGCCCCTGAGTTCAATCCTTGGTATCAAAACAACAACAAACCAGTATTGGTGTTTTGGTTTATAGTGTGCAAAGCTCTTCACACACTCCACCTCATTAAGTTAACAAAACTCCATAATACAGGTAGTAGTAATCACATCTCAGAGAGGGAAACTGAGGCAGAGGTTGAGTGATCCGTTCGGGATTGTACAGCTGATAAGCAGCAGCACCAGGATGGGAGCCCAGGCCCTGGCATCCTGACTTAAGGTGAAGATGGAGGCAATCTGGGAGGGGGTTGCCATTAGGAGGTCTTACTGGAATTTTCAGGAACCTGCCACATGTACCTTATTGTCCCTCCTTTGGCACCCACCAATCTCCGACCTATCTTCTTCCTTCATTGGGCACAGGCCCACTGGTCATTCTCCCAGCCTATCTGGAGCACTTTCTTCTGAGCCCATGATTTCTCTAAATGCCCTTGGGTCTCTTCACCAGCCCCCTGGGGTCTCCCCTCCCAGGCCAGGCTCCTAATCGCCCACACTCGGTCTCCTCCAGTCCAGTCAGATGTTACCCACAGTGACAGAGCCTCATCCTGTGATTTCGCATGGTCTGCCACGGATCCCAATGTCATTCCCCAGACGATTAAACACCAGCAGGTGCAGGAAAGAACTCTGAATGGAACAACTGCGGATCCTAAGTATTTATAGCAAGGGCATGTCCTGCCTCTCCCCCGGGCCTTTTTAAACTTTTGACCTAACAACTCTTTAATGAATTGATGCAAGCCCTCCTGCCATAGTTACATAGACAAGTAACCTCCCCTACTTTAATAGCGTGTGTCCTCCCCTTCCACTCCACAGGGACCTTCTGTTGTTATAATCCTCAGAGCTGCCATTGACAGGATGCCAGCTAACATGTACCAGGCACCTTGCTGGGTGTTTTACACATATCACAATCCTACACGAGCCCTGCAAGTAAGTAGGAGGACATCCATTCCACAGATGAGGAAACAAAGGCTTGGAGAGAGTTGAGTGGCTTATTCCGGGCAACAAAGGAATCAAGTGGGAGACCTGAGGCCTAAATCCAAGTCCATCTTGGCTTCAAACCCTGGCTCTTTCCAATAAACCATAGAAGGACAGTCTAGTACTGATTATCCATTTGGGGCAGAAACTCAACTGTCCTAACGAGGAAGACTTGATTCACAGGTTGGGCTAGCTACTGAGAGCAGCACTTTTTGTGTCGATTGTCTGCTTTCCAGCTGATGCCAAAGCTCAGCTAAGACTTTGTACCGACCAGTGGAAGGCAGCCGGCCTCTGTGCCTCTATGCTCTCCGCTCAATACTCCTGCATCTAGTCCAGGACCGGACCGTGGCATCCTGACCATGCCTTCCCACATGACCTTACTCCCCCTGCTTTTTATTAAAGGTTAATAGAGAAAACTGTCCCTAGAAAATAGATCTCAGCACTTCCTCATAATTAAAGATACCATGTTGCTAGGTCTATTTGTATGCTCCATGGGAAGCCAGGCACGGGGGCACACACCTGTAACCCCAACAACTTGGGGGTCTGAGGCAGGAGAATCACAAGCTCAAGGCCAGCTTCAGCAACTTAGCAAGACTCTGCCTTAAAATAAAAAATAAAAATAAAAAGGGCTTGGGATGTAGCTCAGTGGTAGAGTGCTCCTGGGTTCAATCCGCAGTTCAATAAAATAAAGTTTGATAGGATACTTTTCTCAGTGGAGTTGAGTGCTTAAAAGAGGTTGCTTTTTTGTTTATTTTTTTTATGGTGAATTATGATTGTTCACAATAGTGGATTTCATCGTTAAAGATTTATACATGCATATAACATAAATTGATAAATTTCATTTCCCAGTAAAGAAGCTGAGAGGCTGCTTTTTTAAAAATTGGTTCTCTTTAGTTATACATGACAATAGAATCCATTTTGATATAATTATTCAAGCATGAACTATATCTTATTCTCATTAGGACCCCGTTCTTATAGCTATACATGATGTTGGGATTAATTTGTTGAATTTATATAAACTATGTCATATTCATTCTACAATCTTTCCTTTTCCTATTCCCCTCCTTTCCCTTCATTCCCCTTAAGTCTAAACTACTAAATTTCTATTCAACCACCCCCTCTTATTATGGGTTAGCTTCCACATATCAGTGAAAACACTCAGCCTTTGGTATGTTGGGACTGGCTTATTTCCCTTAGCATGATAGTCACCAGATCCATACATTTACTGGCAAGTGTCATAAAGTCATTCCTTTTCGTGGTTGAGTAATATTCCATTGTGTGTATGTGCATTTTCTTTATCCATTCACCTATTGAAGGGCACCTGGGTTGGCTCCATAGCTTAGCTATTGTGAATTGTGCTGCTATAAACATTGATGTGACATTGTTGTAGACTGATTCTAAGTCCTTTGGACCTATACTGAGGAGTGGGATAACTGGGTCAAATGGTGGTTCTATTCCCAGTGTTTTGCAGAATCTCTATTCTGCTTTCCAGAGTAGTTGCACCAATTTGCAGTCCCACCAGCAATGTATGAGTGTATCTTTTTCCCCACCTCCTCGCCAACATTTATTGTTAACTTGTATTCTTAATAATTGCTATTCTGACTGGAGTGAGATGAAATCTCAGTGTAGTTTTAATTTGCATTTCTCTAATTGCTAGAGATGTTGAATATTTCTTCATATATTTGTTGATCTTTTGTATTTCTTCTTTTGAGACGTGTCTGTTCAGTTCCTTTACCCATGTATTAATTGAATTATTTGTTTTTGTTTTTGTTCTTTATATATATCCTGGAAATCAACACCCTATTGAGGTGCAGGTAGCAAAGATTTTCACCCATTCTGTGGGCTCTCTCTTCATGATCTTGTTTCCTTTGCCATGAAGAAGCTTTTTAGTTTGATGCTGTCCCATTTGTTGATTATTGATTTTACACTTTAGGAGTCTTGTGAAGGAAGTCAGTTCCTAAGCCAATATGGTGTAGTGTTGGGTCTACATTTTCTTCTAGTATGCGTAGGGTTTCTGGTCTAATTTCCAGGTCTTTGATCCACTTTGACTTTTGTGCAGGGTGATAGGGGTTAAATTTTATTCTACCACATATTGACTTTCAGTTTTCCCAGCACCATTTGTTGAAGAAGCTATCTTTTCTCCAATGTATGTTTTTGGTGCCTTTCTCTAGTATGAGGCATTTGTATTTACACGGGTTTGTCTCTGTGTCTTCTATTCTGTTGGTCGATGTGTCTATTTTGGTGCCCATACCACGTCGTTTTTGTTACTATTGCTCTGCAGTATAATTTAAGATCTGGGATTGGGATGCCTCCTACTTTGCTTTTTCTCACTAAGGATTGCTTCAAGTATTCTGGGCCTCTTATTTTTCCAAATGAATTTCATGCCTGCTTTTTCTATTTCTATGAAGAACATCATTGGAATTTTGATAGGAATTGCATTGAATCTGTACAGTGTTTTTGGTAGTATGGCCATTTTGACGATATTAATTCTGCCTTTATAAGAACATAGGAGTTATTTCCATCTTCTAAGATCTTCAATTTCTTTCTGTAGTGTTCTGTAGTTTTCATTGTAGAAGTCCTTCACCTCTTTTGTTAGATTGATTCCCAAGGTTTTGTGGGATGTTGTTGTTGTTGTTTTGTTTGTTGAAACTATTGTGAATGGGATAGTTTTCCTAATTTCTCTTTCAGCCAATTGGTCATTGGAGTAGAGGAAGACAATTGATTTCTGGGTGTTAATTTTGTATTCTGTTAATTTGCTGAATTCATTTTTGAGGTCCAGATGATTTCTGGTAGAGTTTTTTGCATCTTCTAAATATAGGACATGACCCTATTTAGAGTTTGAGTTTAGCTCAAACTAACAGAGGTGGTTTGAGCTCTTCTTTTCCTATTCATATCCCTCTAATTTTTTTCTTCTGTCCAATTGCTCTGGTGAGAGTTTCAAGGACTATGTTGAACAGATGTGGTAAAAGTGAGCATCCCTTTCTTGTTCCTGTTTTTAGAGGGAATGTTTTTAGTTTTCCATTTAGAATGATATTGGCCTTGGGTTTGTCATATATAACTTTCACAATGTCGAAATGTGTTCCTTCTAACCTTATTTTTCCTAGAATTTTGAACATGAATGGATGCTGTATTTTGACGAATGCTTTTTATGCATCCATTGAGATCATCTTCTGATTCTTGTTCATTCTTGTCTTTAAGTCTATTTAGGGGATGAATTTTGTTCATTGATTTCTGTATGTTGAACCCTGGGATGAACCCCACCTGATCATGGTGCACTATCTTTTTAATGTTTTTTTGTATGCAACATGCCAATATTTAATTAAGAATTTTTGCATCTATGTTCATCAGAGATATTGGTCTGAAGTTTTTTTTCCTTTGACATGTTTTTGTCTGGTTTTGGTTTCATGGTTGTACTTGCTTCCTAGAATGTGTTTAGAAGAGTTCCCTACTTTTCTATTTCATGGAATAATTTGAGGAGGATTGGTATTAGTTCTTCTTTAAAGATCTGGTAGAACTCAGCTGAGAATCCATCTGGTCCTGGGGTTTTCTTTGTTGGTAGGCTTTTGATGGCTTTTTCAATTTCCTTACTTGAAATTGGTCTACTTAAATTTTCTATATCCTTATACAATTTGGGTAGGTAATATGTCTCTAGGAATTTATCAATGTCTTCAAGATTTTCTAGCTTATTGGAATATAAATTTTCAGAATAGTTTCTGATTATCCTCTATATTTTAGTATTGTTTGTGGTAATATTTTCTTTTTCATTATAGAATTTTAATAATTTGAATTTTTTCTCTTTTGGTTAGATGGCTAAGGGCTTATCAATTTTGTTTATTCTTTCAAAGAACCAAATTTTTGTTTCATTGATTTTTCGAATTTTTTTAATCTCAATTTCATTGATTTTGGTTCTGATTTTAATTATTTTCTTTCTTCTATTGATTTTTGGTATTGATTTGTTCTTATTTTTCCAGGGCCTTGGAATAAATAATGTTAGATAAATAATAATCCAACATTATTTATTTTGTATCTTCCTATTCTTTTAATGTATGAGCTCAATGCTATGAACTTTCCTCTTATAATCACCTACATAGTGTCCTAGAGATTTTGATATGTTGTATCTCTATTCTCATTTACTTCTAAATTTTTTAAAAATATCACCCCTGATTTCTTCTGCTATCCATTTGTCATTTGATAGTGAATTATTTAGTCAAGGAGGCTGCTTTTGCTAATGAATCAGTCTGGTTTTGTTCATCTAGTTAGTGAAAGAGCTTTGTATAAAGAATTTTTTCTGGTCCCAGGCATTGAAACCAGAGGTGCCCTAACCTCTGAGATAGGACACTGTCTCAAAAAAATTTTGGTTCTTTAAGGATCTGGGGGTGTGTCCAGACTGGCTTTGAACTTGGGACCCTCTTTCCTCAGCCTCCTGAGTCACGGGGATTACAGGAAAGCACCATCGCACTCAACTATTCATTTTTGCTTGGGAAACTGGGATGTCCAGAGCGGGGCTTGGTGTCAGTGACCATGCTTTGCTTATGTTTCCTGGGCAATCTGGATATCCTGTCTCATCCCTTGGCTCCAAGTCTTCTAGCAATTCTGTCCTGCCTGTTCTTTTATTATGAGTGGCTCCACATCCTTTTCGGAACTATGTGAGGTGTCTAGTAAGTACTTAGAACTAACATCAGGAGGAGCACTAGCACCTGTTTCCAGCATTTCTGCTGGTCGGTGGCTCCAGTCTGTCACATGGGGATTCTTGTCAGTCCCCTTCTTGATGTGAAGGTGAGGATTTTTTTTTTCTCCCATTAGTGATCCATGATCACATTTTATATTCTCAGTTTGGGTCAAAGGGGAGGGAAAATGATATCTCATTTTGAGATCTCATTTTGAGTATTTAAGGAAGGGTCTCGATGCAGCACTTGGGGTACTAATGTCTAGCAATGTCTAGGAAACAGTCCCTTAGGGATGGTGCCGTATGGAACAGAATGTTATGATTCCCCCAGGTAGAATTCATTGCTCTTACATGCACCCCATTCACAGAGGATCAAAGTCAACACCAAGCTCCCTCCTTGGAATGGGATCACATTCCTCCGGGATGTGAGCACTTGTACATTATTTTTGGAGTTATTTATTTACATGACTGCATCTCCCTCTTACAAGTATGCCTTGTTCATCTTTCTATCTCCCTCCCACTCCCTTTATCCTAAAAACACCAAGAGCTTGATCTAGTACCTGATACCGAGGAGACCTGTGATTACTTGTAGTTGAATGTATACAATGTATTACTCTCAGGTGTGTCTCCTTCCTACCTGGGACAATGCTACTCAGACCTCTCTATGCTCAATAAGGACTCAGGAGGGATATAGAAAGACCTCTTCCTCTGCACTAACATGTTTCTTTGTCTTTTAATTTCAGTTCCAAACCAGTACAGGCAGAAAACATCATGTGACCTATTTGGGTCTAGTTAAAGGGACCCTCAGGGAGAATGTCTAACATTTGCATGGCAGTTTGTGATTTCCGCATTTTTACCTACCACAGCCTGTTTCCTTCTCTCCTTCCTGTGATCTATCGGAAACGCCTCCCCCTCCCACAGGCAGTCCTGGAGGAGGTGCACTCTCGATGATGTTTCTTGTGCTTCACCTTTTGCAGTCAGAACTCCTATGGTCTTTGCTCTTCTCTCTTGCTTGTCTCATTGATGCTCTGTCTAAAAGACCGAGAGCCCCGCTGACCCTAGTGGGCTGCTTAGCCTGACATGCCTCTTTCCCCAAGGTGAGGTTTTTAGGACACCAGGGATATGGAGTGGGATGGGCCACCGGAGGAAAAGGACACCCAAAGTGGCTAGTTCACTGTCAAAACTGGAAGCTGCAGCCAGGTTTCTTGGCTCACCAGCCTCTTCACTGGCTCCTTTCTCACTCTGGTCCCCATCTCTGAATCCCCAGCTTGAACAACCTGGGTCCCACCAACCAAGTACACAGCCCTTCCCTCTACCTCATGGCACTTGCTCCTCGGCCAGTCTGCCTGTCACTGTATGCTAATGGGTGCAGTAGTGGGTGCTAATCAGTGACATTACCCTACATTGGCAATGCCTTTCCAGACCTACCCCACCTGGAGTTGTGCCAACACATATCCAGCTACAGCAAGATGCTAGCAGCTGCTGATTCAGCCTGCCCAGCCTGCAAACGGTGCCTCTTCCTTTGGTTGTCAGGCCTGTCCCACTTTGCTCTCACCCTGATATACTCCAGAGGAGAAATTGCTGTCAGACTCCATCTTTATGTCTCAGAACATCTTTTTGTTGCTTTGTTTTGCTTGGTTGGGAATTGAATCCAGGGGAGGTCTACCAATGAGCCACACCCCCAGCCCTTTTTATTTTTGATTTGAATCAGGGTCTCACTAAGTTGTTGAGGCCAGCCTCGAACTTGCGATCCTCCTGCCTCGACCTGCAGAGTAGCTGGGGTTACAGGTGTGTGCCACGGCACCTGATGCATCTTTCTTGTTTTGATGTCTGTTTCCAAATTAATAACCTTGGCCACATTGCTTAATCTCCCTGTGTCTTCATTTCCCCTTTGGTGAATGAGAAGGGACTTCTGTAGGGACTGTGGCCTGCACAGGACACGGTCTCTCCACACAGCACCACCTCAGACTGGTACCAGAACATGAGTCTGTAGTTCACCATCAGGGCCTCTCAGGTGCCCAGTAAATGCTCCACCTACCAGGTGCTGGGCAGGGCAGATGCCGAACTAAAGGAAAATCTTCCCCTTACTCTTTCCTAAACCCTGAGCTACAGGCTTTTTGGGAACCCACAATGATGCGCTTGTTCCCTAGACCCAGGGTCTCTTCAGGGCTGACTCTCCAGTCTCTTGCTGGAGGGGCTCTTTTACTGTTTTAAGTCCCCCAGTGTGCACCTGGCTTCAGACACAGGATGTGTCCAGAGGAGGTCCTGGGGAGGCAGTGACGACTTCCTTTCTCCACACACTTGCCAGGAAGTCGGTGGCTCCTCAGCGTGACAAGGCGTTGGGCTGACTCTCCAGCATCCCCTCCTCCAACTCCTTTGTGAGCCCGGTGGAGAGGCACATTTGAGTCTGACACTGCCGCTTCCCAGCACATAGACTGCGATGCCACCAGCCCCCAAGGGCTGCGTGGGCCCCCTCAGTCTCTGCAGATGAACCTCTCAGGGCCGGATCTCAAGAGTCAGATTATTCAGAGCAATAATCATAGTTTCCGTTTCTCACGTGTCATTCATTCTGAAGGGCCTGGCAGATCACTCGGCACCATTCACTGCTGTAAAGGGGCCACCTCCTGTGCAGAGTGTGAAGGTTACTGAATAACAGGGGGATATTCCAGTCACATCCTGCCAAAACAGCTGCATGACAGACACGGGGCATATGCGGCCTGTAATTTAGTTTGCAATATATATTTATTTATATATATATATATATATATATATATATATATAACTATTTGCTCTTGACCCTAAATAACAAAATATCCTCTAATCTTTCATTAACCCCAGCATCGTTTCTGATTTCAAAAGGGACTAGAGGGCTGGGGATGTGGCTCAAGCGGTAGTGCGCTCGCCTGGCATGCGTGCGGCCCGGGTTCGATCCTCAGCACCACATACAAAGATGTTGTGTCCGCCAAAAACTAAAAAATAAATATTTTTTTTTAAAAATTCTCTCTCTCAAAAGGGACTAGAATTTGCTCTGAGTTGAGACTTTAGCCTCAGGGCTGGGACATGAAGCCAGGCTCTCCAGTCACTCCCAGGCCTCCAAGATAGCATCTCATTTTGACCTTGTCCCTCCAAGATGAGTCAACTGACCTGCTCTGGTCATTCCCAGAGGAAATCTAGACAGACGCCGCTTCAGTGACCATGACTTCAACGAGGGCAACAAAACTCTAAGTCCCTGCAGATGGCCCAGCCTATAAGCCCTCCCAACTCCCACCTCCACCCCCACCAGTGCCCATGACTAGGGCTTTTTGTGTCATCCTGGAGTTGGCACTCTCTCCATTTCCTGCCAATAATGCTGGCTGTTGTTTCTGAGCAAATGGAACAAGTGACCAACGTGAACTCCATGCCATCTGCAAACTGGAAACATCTGCAGGGAGGCAAGGGCAGCCGCTGGCGGGGGGGGGAGGGGTTCAGGGGAGCTGCTGGAAGGGGCTGTGGGAGGAAGGTCAGAGAACCCCAGGGAGGGCAGTACAGGGTGAAGCAAGGCAACCAGGCAGGTCCTCACAACCATCGCCTCCTTTGACTTGCTGGAGCTCTTTATTACGTCTTGATCAAATGAAAGGAGTCGTGCAGTTCTTTTTATAGATATCCTTTTAACCAGATGCAGTGGTGTATGCCTGTAATCCCAGCAACTTGGGAGACTGAGGCAGGAAGATCACATTTAGAGAGATCCTCTCTCAACATAAAAAATAAAAAGGAGGGGTGCGGATATAGCTCAGTGGTAGAGCACTTGCTTAGCATGCGCAAGGCCCTGAGTTCAATCCCGAGCATGACAAAAAATAAAAACAAAAAGAAAATAAAAAAGATTGGGGGTGTAACTCAATGGTAGGGTGTTTGCCTGGCATCCACGAGGCTCTGGGTTCAATTCCTAGTACCTAAATAAATTAATATCATTTTAGATGTGCAACTCTGTGCGGTAAAGCTGAAATAGATCTTAGAAAACAAAGTCCTACTCCTCTTTTAACAGATGACAACAAAGAGGAACAGATGTAGTAACAAAGAAGCAAAATCTGAACTCCTGCCCAGCACCAGCCCTACCCCACGTGTGTGTGTGTGTGTGAAAAAAGACAGTGTGTGCACACACTCGTATTTTCCTAGGCTACCTCCCTTAAAAATCATGCTAAGACGAGTCATGCCTTTCTCAAAGTCAGGTGCCATGCTTGAGACATGCTAAGGGCATGCTAAGAACATTCCACTCTCCTGGCTGTCTGGGCCTGACACAATGCTGCACATCATCTAACCTACCTCAGACACTCCGTGGATCCTTGGTGCAGCCCTAGGATATACCTTATGGTTTTCATGACATCTGTTTTTTGCAGGTAAGGAAACTGACAATAAGCAAGGCTAAGTAAGTAGCTTGCCCGACCCGACATTGCGCTGCCAGCCCGGGGCAGAGCCAGCCTTGATGTTGGGCACTCACTCTATGTTAACGACTGCTGTGTTACTGGGGAGCAGCTCGTGTAATCCAACTGCAATCTTGGGGGCTGGGTTTTGCTCTTTTCTGCAGATGCATAGCAGAGCGTGAGAGTTTAGAATTTCAAATTCAACGGAAAGCAGCTGAGAGCTCTTCTCTGATGGAGGGAATCGCTAGAGTGAAACCTACTTCTTGATCCAGACTCAAACATGGCCAGAATTTTCTAAGCATCACATGGATGTTTCCTGTGGAGGGGACATAGACGGTCTGTTCCTGCCTGGTTTCACAGGGACCACTCAACCAGGACTCCCACCTGCTAAGCAGTCAGCCTGGGTTCCTCGTGCCTTGGACAGGAAGCACCAGTTTCCTCATCTGTACCCTGCTGGGCCTCAGCCCTGCTTGTCTGATGAGCCAGAGAGAAACCTAGGAGATGGGGAGATTTGGGGGCTTCCTGTTCCCACCGTGGGGACTCTGTTGGTCTCCTTCTAGCGATAACAAAAGAGGAGTTCTCTGCCAGAAGCTAACTGTCCCTTATGCCAAAGGCCACGGGCACTGGCTGTCCCAGGCAATCGTTGCCTCCAGCTGCATTTGGGACACTCCCCTGTGGGCTGAGAACCAGAGGAGGGCAGAGGCGGCCACGCGGAGTGCTGAGAAAGCCTCTGAACAGGGGCTCGTTGCCTGGGCAGTCTCAGAAGTCACAGTGGCGTCAACTCATCTCCCCTGCTCTACCGCGGTGGGTGGAGGCGGTGGGGCTGTCGCTGTGATTCATCTGAGACACAATTTGAGGATGCTGGTGGTGCACCCGGCCGGACACGCTCCCCCGGAACTCCGCCAGCCTAGGGACGCCAGAGGGAGGGTGTCCCTGCAGAGCCTAGGAGTCAGCATAGCCTGAGTCCAGAAAGGGGAGCTCCCTGGAGGGTCGGCTGGGTGACGCCACAGTGGCATTCCACCATTAATCTTGATGCTGCAGGTTGGGCCACTTGAGTGACCGGTTTGGCTGTCCCCCGACTCTGAGGCCAGGACCTGGGCCTGAGGCTGGGAGTCCTCTGCACAGTCCTCTCATGTCATAGAGTTTGAGCACTACCTGTCAGGACAGTGCCCTGGGTCCTCTCCTCAGTCATGCCCCTGCTGTCCATATGCAGGCAGCCTGTCCTCCCCGGGGCTAGACAGACTGTGCCTCTGCTGGAATTGGCCTACGGAGGAAGTTGCTCTCAGGGCATTTGAGAAAGGGGAGTGGGAGGGGAGCCAAAAGGAAGTCACAAAGATCAGCTTAAAAATAACCCCCTCCCTGTCAATCACGAGGAGGAGCTTGCAGAGGAGCCAAGTTCTGCTGGGGATGGCTTGGCTTAGGACAATGTCAGAAGGGCCTCAAGGCAATCAGCAGCCGCTGCACTTGGAGCCTACCCCAAGCTCTTATCAGCCTAGGCAAGCCCCTGCCCAAAGCCTGCTCTCCTCAGAGACTTCCGCCCCAGCCGGCATCTGTTTCCTTTCCTATATTTAAACAACCGGGTAAGTGAACTTGCGAGAGCATTTCTTTTTTAATCTTTTTTTATTTTTTTTAGTTGTTGATGGATCTTTATTTTATTTATTTATATGTGGTGCTGAGACTTGAACCCAGTGCCCTACACATGCTAGGCAAGCGTTCTACCGCTGAGCCGCAGCCCCAGCCCTTGAGAGAGCATCTCTGCCTGAGAAGAACAGGGCCTGCCACAGAACACACGGGGCAAACAGTGACTCTGGGGCCTTGTGGCTCTTCTGCAGTTTCTGGTGGCCGAGTGGGGCACATGGGTCCCAAGAAGACCTCAAAGACCCATAATTCTGTGCAATAAGCAGCAAAACTAAACAATGCAAGAGCCCAAGGTAGATGGCGGGTGGGCGGGTGGCTGGGGAGGTCGTCCCAGATGCTGTCCCAAGGTGAGCCCTGGGTGATGCCCTCTGACGCCTGCTGGGGTGAAGGGGGACCCTCAGGAAAACCAGAGATGCGGGCAGCAGCATCTTCTCACAGCCCCAGGCCTGAGCACTGGTGGACACCCTCTCTCCACAGAGTTCTCCTGGGTTCGTTCAGACCTCCTGGCCGTTTTGGGCACCATTCCCAACCTTGTCTGAACAGAGCTGTTTGATTAGAGAAAGTGACACCATCAGCCTAAGGCCTTTTCCTGGCTCCTTTGGCTCCTCGGTCCCAGGCTATTATGGTCCCATCTTGCCATCCACACCCTTGTGCACACACACACACACACACAAACAGACACAAATAGCTTCATGAAACATTTGGTATGGGTGAGGGAACTTTCTAGAAGATCTATCCTCATGGAGCAGAAGTACCAATACTGAGTAACCTGAAAGTCAACAGCCCTTCTCTTAGGCCAGCAGGCGTTAGACATTACCCAGAAATGTTCTTTGTGAGTGGCCTTGTGCTGCCATGGCACAGCAGGGTGACGTCCTTGGATCCAGCAGCTGTCTTTGGACCACAGCAAGGGCTGCTCCTGTCTGTTTATCCTGCTCCCACGTCTCACCTCCACCTACCCCAGGCTGTTTGTCCCAGTCAAGACACAGAGACTTGGGTTTAAAATCGTCTTTCCCTTTCTTAAATGTAGAAAACTCCCCAATAGTTGAATGTTTTGTTCTTTGGGAATTCACCCTGAGTTTCAGCCCGTGAGAACTCAGGCTGGAGTCACCAGGACCCGAAAGCCCGACTCTGCCACTTACTGGCTGTGTAGCCAAGGCAAGTTATTTGAAGTGCTGTGAGCTTACTTCTCAATCTGTAAAATGAGACTAAAGTAGGTTCATAAAAGCCACCTCGAAGAGAAGGGGGGAGGAGTCAATGAGATAATATTTACAGACACCTGACCGGGAGCTCTTCGCGGGTCCTCAGCAGCTTGATGTGCTCTCCGTTGCTACCCATTCCTTCTTGGTTTGTGTTCCCCTTCTTACTCCACATCAGAAACTTCATAGCTTCTTATTAAGATCAGCATCCCGCTCAGCGGTTACTGCATGACTACTTCCCCTGTCATAACTGCACATATTGAGGACCAGCTGGTCAGTGCACAATGGTCCTTTGTGTCCTAACACATTCTTAAGAGCCAGGTATCACTGTTATACCCATTTTACAGGTAAGCTGGCTGAGGTCAAAGGATTTGCCCAAGAATTCATGTGTGGTGAGTGGTAGAGCCAGGATTTGGACCGAGGCACTTTTAATTTCTTTGCTAGACCTGTGTTAACTGTTGAACAGACTGCAGGTACCGCTGTTAGGGACTTTTGGTGAACTTAACACAGTTAGGGTTAGCCCCTGGTTTTCCAGCGTCTTGTTTTCAATCAGCCACATCGAACTGATCATTTGGTAATGAGACCCACCATTGATTCAGCACCTACCTAATTTATGCCAGACACTTTGCATACATTATCTCTTAAACCAGGGTTTCTCAGCTTCAGCTCGACGAGCATTTTGGATAGGATGATTCTTTTTTTGGTACCAGGGATTGAACCCAGGGGCACTTACCCACTGAGCCACATCTCCAGCCCTTTATTTTTCTATTTTATGCAGAGACAGAGTCTTGCTGAGTTGCTTTGGGCCTCACTAAGTTGCTGAGGCTGACTTTGAACTTGTGATCCTCCTGCCTCGGCCTCCCAAATTGTTGGGATTATGGCTGAATGCCACCACACCCAGCTGGATTGGATGATTCTTTGTCCTGAGGGGGCTCTTTTTGCACTATGGGATGTTCAGCAGCTTCCATGGCTTCCACCCACCAAATACAAATAACAACCCTCACCCTCAAATCAGGACAATAAAAAATGTCTCCAGATACTACCAAATGTTCTCCAGGGAGCAAAAATCACTCCCAGTTGAGAACTGCTTCTCTAAATGGGAAGTCTAATCTTCAGAGAGGTTAAGCAACTTTCCCAAGGTCACAAGGTTGACAAAAAAAATTGAATGTAAACCAAGGTTTGCCTAACACCGGGCCAAAATATTTTTCATGCTTTAGCTCCTAAGTAAAGGAGGTGTGAGGTCAGGCACTGTGGCTCATGCCTGTAATCACAGCAACTCTGGAGGCTGAGGCAGGAGGATCATGAGTTCAAAAACAGCCTCAGCCAAGAACGAGGAGCTAAGCAACTTGGTGAGACCCTGTCTCTAAATAAAACACAAAATAGGGCTGGGGATGTGGCTCGGTGGTTGAGGGCCCCTGGTACCCCTCAAAAAAGAAAAAGAAAAAGAAGATGTGAGCTCAGTACTGAAATCTATCTGCCCAGAAGCAATAGTATCGACACATGCAGATTGCCCTTCCCCAAAACTGTTTAGAATTTCTGAATTCACAACTGCTGGCTGCTGCTTATCAGAGCCCAATCTAGATGTAAGATTTTCAGAGTGAAGTCAACTGTGACCCAGGCCACTCTGCCAAACCTAGAAATTCAAGCTCTCACTTACAATCCTGCCTGTGTCCCTCGAGTGTGCCTCGAGGTTTGATTTGAGCGTCCACTCCACTGGTCCTGGGATCACTGGGAAAGCCAAGGTCGTGGGGAGCAGCGGCAGCTCTTCCGTTGCTGGTCTTCAGCCACTGTTTAAAAAGAGCCAAGAACAGAACTGTAACTCCATTCTGCCTGAGTTCCACCTTCTTTTGGTTCCAGGTTAATTTATTAAAATCTTTATGAATAAAAAAAAATGGATCTAATTTGCAAATTTACACTTCCATGACCTGAAGAGATAGATGGGTGACTGAAGAAACCACTAGGCACATAGTCACCAAGTTGCAGGCAGGGACACTAACTGACAACAGAATGGAGGCCACCCCAAGCCTGGGTTTTTTTTCATCATTTATTCTCTGCTTTCTTCCTCTAGCGCTGTGACTTTTTTTTTTTTTCTTCTCTTCTTTGCTGGGCCCTGTGGTACACAGACACAGTCAGGCAAGCTAAGGTACTGGACATTTAACAAGCAGAATTCTCTTTCCACATGTCTTCAATGCATGGGCAAAAAACAATGATGACTCCTGGGCGCCATGATACACACCTGTAATCCCAGCAGCTCAGGAGGCTGAGGCAGGAGGATCGCGAGTTCAAAACCAGCCTCAGCAATGGCGAGGCCCTAAGTAACTCAGTGAGACCCTGTCTCTAAATAAAATACAAAAAAGAGCTGGGGATGTGGCTCAGTGGTTAAGTGCCCCTGAGTTCAATCCCCAGGACCAAAAAAAAAAGGAAAACAACAACTGAAAATAAATTCTCCTAGAAAACTAAGAAGTTATTGTTGCAAAGATGGGTTCACTGCCGGAGCCAGCTTGCTTTTCTTCATGGGGAAATGTCGCTAATAGCAACAGCTCCCAGGTTAGCAAAGTCCAAAGGCCATGGTTACCTTAGTAACCATGCAGTCAGCAATCAGGTGGCTGCCACCTGCCACCTTGGTGGTCCCTGACAACTCCCCATGGTGATTGTAAAGTCCTTGCTTAGCATCTGGACAGCCATCTTAAGTGACAGCCGCCATTTTAAGAAAAATTTCTCTTTCTCACCCAAGAGCGTTTCTGAGAAAGGCTCACCACTCCCTCACACCAACCCAACCCTTCACCACCTGCATTAGGACCCGCCCGGCTCTAATCCTGAGCCTGCCCCACCCCTGAGGCTGCCCCATAAAAGTTCCAAACCCCAAGCCTGTTTTGCCTCTCTCCATCTATGGAGAGATGGCCTTCATTTGTCAGCTCTGACAGACTCTGTGTGCATCTCTGCCTGGTCTCTGTCTTTCATTTCTCCATTACCTGTCTCCCAGTTCCTCACTTTCCTATCAGTGATCCTCCTGACTCGAGTCACCACAGAAAAATCTCCCTAGTGAAATTGCAAAACCAACATATCTCCCAAACACATCAACAGAAAGATGTGGACAAAAGGGTGAGTCTCCATCTCCAATTCAAGAATGTGAAAGATCAGGACTTCAATGTAAGTTAAAGCTCGCTGATTTCTCAACCATTCAAAGAGAAGGAGATGAAGTTTGATGGTAAAGACATAGAAACTGCCTCACTGGCACTTGCCCATGTAACTAAGAGACCACTTAGGATGTCAACCCTTAGCTTTCCAAATATATCTTAGAGCAGTGTGTTCAGACTACAGGTATCACCCATTAGTGAATTGTGAAGTCAACCTAGTGGATCATGACCAGGGTGTATTTTCAATTAAATGAAGTGGAATAAAATGGATGTCAGGTGGCATTGCAGATGATAAAGTTATTCTTTGTTTTGATTGTAAGTAGGAATTTCTCTTGCTCTAGACCTTTATTGAAGTAAAATTAACATGCAATAAATGGCACACAAAGTGCACAATTTGACATTTTGGCAGATGAATGACACCAGCGTAACCATCACTGCAGTCAACGTAATAAACATGTCCCTGGCTTCCCAAAGTCTCCTCATACCCCTGGGTAATCCCTTCCTCCCCCTCCTCCCCAGTCCACCTTGTAACTCCTGAGCCGCTGTCTGTCGCTATTCTATACCAGTTGGCACTTTCTAGAAACTTACATAAATGGGGTCTTTAAGTAAATAGGCACTCTGTTTCATCTGGTTTCTTTCACTCTATATAATTCTGAGGCTCACCCATGCCATGGTGTGCATCCGTGTTCATTGTCATCGAGAGCAGAACCCACCATGTGCGTCTATCACATGAGCTAGGCATTCACCTGTTGATGGATATCTGGGTGGTTGCCACTTTGGGGCTATTACAAATACTGTTGTCATGAACATAAAATATAATTGTTATGCAAAACGTGGTGGCACACACTTGTAATCCCAGCAGCTTGGGAGGCTGAGACAAGAGGATCACGAGTTCAAAACCAGCTTCAGTAAAAAGTGAGGCACTAAGCAACTCAGTGAGACCCTGTCTCTAAATAAAATACAGAATAGGGCTGGAGATGTGACTCAGTGGCCCAGTGCCCTAGAGTTCAATCCCCAGTACACCACGCCTCTCCAAAAAAAAAAAATCATGGCTTTCAAAATTTACTCATTATAAACGTGGTACATGTTGTTCCTTGGGCAGGTGTTTTCTTGGGTAAATACGTGGTTATGGAATGACTGGATTCTATGGTAGCTGTATGTTTAACTCCTTAAGAAACTCCCAAATCATAGTGGAAAGTGACTTTAACAGTTAACGTTCCCATCAGTAATGAATGAAAATTTCAGTTGTTCCACATGGACCCTCAAATGCCTCGAATGGTCAGCTGCCTTCATTTTAGACATTCTAGGGGTTTATATAGTAGCATCTCATTTGAATTGCATATACAGCCAGGCATTGATTAACAAAGGGTATCTGGTTAGGCAGTTTCTTCCCTGCTGTGTGAACATCATAGATAATACTTCTACAAACATAGATTAGGTATGGTATGGGTCAGGCAGTCAGTCACTCTACAGGACCTCGATTCAGTCAAGAGACGTGGTAAACTCAAGACATTTGAGACTATCAGTGTAACATGATGTTTAACAGTAAACCTTTCTCTTTTTTTAAATAAGTAGACAAAGTACAGTCTAAAATAACAATAGAATGTACAGTAAATACATAAAATAGTAACATAGTCATTTATCATCATGATCAGCATTATTGTGATTATATGGGGTATACTTTTTTGTCAGGGCAGAGAATTGAACCCAGGGCATTGCACATGCTAGATAAGTGCTCCACCAAATAAGCTACATCCTGAGCCCTTTTTAAAAGTATATTTTGAGACAGGGTGTTGCTAATTTGCCCAGACTGGCCTCCAACTTTCAATCCTCTTTTTTTTAGCCTCCCAAGTAGCTGAGATTACAGGCTTAAGGTAGCTTTTTAATTAGATGCCAGGCATGTGGGCTTTATATTGTCAGTGCTAAATATTTTTATATTTCCATAATATTCTTGAATGTGTTCTAGAGCACAGGTAAGTTATTTGGAAAGTTTTCTCCTTTCTGACCTTGCCTTTAAACTGGTGAGATCAGAGCCACCCTTTAGTCTTGGGCTAATTCTGTCCTTGAACTGAGGCAATATCTTTTCCAAGTTTTCTGCTCTGCCTGGGAGGAACACAAACAGTCAGATCCTTTGGGTGATTCTTTCTCTAGCTTGGAGGCATTCCCTCCCAGACATGCGCTGACCCACAACCAGCTGAAGACTTCAGAGACCTCCTTGAGGCCCAGGGGGCTTGCTCTCTCGGGGCCCTGCTCTCTGCTGGCCCGTGCTCTGTTCTGCAAGCTCTGGCACTCTGGGCCGCTCTGGACTCCCATGCCCATGTCCCTGACTGTGCTCTGCCTGCCTTTCCGCCGTGCTCTGTCATGGGGCACTCTCCCAGAAGTAGGCTGGGCTAATTGTTGGGTTGGCTTCATCTGTTTTTCCTCTCTCAGGGACCACTTCCAGGCACCATCTGATAAAATCAGTGTCAGAACACTGCTGTGCCATACATTGCCCAGCATATTACTTGTTTGAGGCAGGAAGGTAGACCTGGTTCTTCATACTCCATCTTGGTCGGCCGTCTACACTGCAGTTTTTGTAGGTTATGGAGGTGTGTTCAAACCCTGTCTTCAATGACACATTTCCTTGAATAATAAAATTTCTATCCAGGCAAAGACTCAACCAGCTTTACGAAACCACTTCTCTTACAGAACCTCACAGAACCCTAACCTATCTTTTTAGGGGACTGTTTTAGTCAGCTTTTTTGCTACTGTGACTAAAGAACCTGGCCACCACAATTGTAGAGGAGAAAGGGTTTATTCGGGGGCTCACAGTTTCAGAGGTCTTAGTCCGTAGAAGGTAGGCTCCATTCCTTGGGGCTCGAGGTGAAGCCGAACAACATGGCAGAAGACTGTGGCAGAGAGAAGCAACTCACATGGTGATGAGAAACCAGAGGGACAGAGACTCCACTCTCCAGATGCAAATATATACTCAAAAGCCACACCCTACCACTTCAGTTACCACTCAGTTAATCCCTGTCAGGGGATTGATTCACTGATTGGGTTAAGACTCTTACAACCCAATCATTTCTCCTTCTCGCATGGCCTCACATGTGGGTTTTTGGGGGGACACCTCACATCCAAACCATAACAGGGAGTCAGTAATTATGCAAAGGTTGGGCTTGTGTTCAAGTAGCTTAAATAATTAAGATCATGTACAAAAGAAAAAATGAGAAATGGTGCAGAACCAAGAGCCAAAACAATCTACACAGATCCCCTTTACCAGGAGGAAATTCTATCAGCAGAGGAGCAGTTCTCAGATGCTTATCAACCCTGACTGAGCGTCAATAGTTCTTTCACTGTACCTTCTTTTTGGGTGGTGATGAGCTCAGAGAGGCAGCCATGGACTTGGAGTGGGAGAGAGGTCAGATCTGCTTGGCTTGTTCTACAGATCTCTGAACCCAGTCAGAGCAAATCCTTCTTAGTGCTAGAGTTATATCTTAGGCACAAATGAGAATCTCTGAGGACATAAGACCTCTTCTAGCTCCTCAGGATATTTAGTAGCTGACTAAACGTAGCTTTCAAAGACACATGTGCAAGTGCCATTCATACATGGTAAGAGAAGAAGAATCTGAGACATTAGGTTCCACAAGATACAAGTCTGTTTATGTTATAGCTCTCTTCACCTATTTCCTAGGGAGCTGCTCGGTTAGAAAATAGTTTCTATTTGCATTTGAAAAGGTAATCTAACATAATGTATAAAGTTACCAGGTTTGGAGTTGAACAGATCTGGGTTCAGATCCCCCAACAACCACAAACAGGTGGCCCCAGAGAGAACTCTTGACTTCTCTGATCTCATTTATTAAATGGTGATAATCTTCCCTATGGTAGCATTTTGTTGCGAGAAGTGTGTAATATGATTCCCGGCACATAATGTTCACTCATTACAGTTGTAATCACTATCAGAGTAGCTACATGGAGAGGAAACAGTGACCACAGGAAGAACATCTGGAAGTGGCATCTTTTCATTTGTCCAAATAAACCATGTCCAAGTCTTCAGAAAACCAAAATTGTCAGAAGTATTCTAAATGGGGATGGCTGTCCTTGGACCTGCCATCATTTCAAACCCACCTTTTCCAGAGACTCAGAATCTCCTACAATAGTGCCGCTGGTAGGGATGAAGGAGGCTTTGGCACACCATTGGGGATTCATCACTGCCCTGTCTTTTTTTGGTCAGGGGGGTTTGAACTCAGGGGCACTCATCCGTGGAACACCCAACCTCATCCCAGCCCTATTTTGTATTTTATTTAGAGACAGGGTCTGAGTTGCTTAGTGCCTCACTTTTGCTGAGGCTGGCTTTGAACTCACAATCCTTCTGTCTCAGCCTCCTGAGCCACTGGGATTACAGGCATGCGCCACAGTGCCCGGCTTATTTTAATGTATATTTTTTATTCGTTCTAAATAGTTCTATGTGACAGTAGAATGTATTTTGACACTTCATACATAAATGGAATGCCCTGTATTGATATTAAAGGAAATAGCATGCTCCTTCTTCTGAGAAACCTCAGTCTAGTTCAAGGGTGAAGGTGGGTGGGCTATAAGTGGTCAAAGAGCTACTGAGATCTGCCAGGGTGGGCCCAACTCGGAGATGCCTGTGAGCAGACCAGCAAGGTGTCCCAACAGCTCAAGTGTGATCCCTGCTCTTGTGGGCCAGACAGTAGTGGGCAACCCTGTTTATCCATAATGCTCTGCAGAGAAGAGGATCCATCCAAATTTGTCTTTTTCAGAGATAGAGAGCTCATTGCTGCATTAAAACAGCAACCTTCCCCTCAAAACAGAACCCTGTTCTCAGGATAGCTCTCAGGAGCCTGCTATGGCTGCCATTCTCCCCAGGACCCTCTGACTGCCCCGCAAAAGGATTTCTTTTTTTTTTTTTTAATTTTTATTGTTGGTTGTTCAAAACATTACATAGTTCTTGATATATCATATTTCACACTTTGATTCAAGTGGGTTATGAACTCCCATTTTTACCCCGTATACAGATTGCAGAATCACATCAGTTACACATCCATTGATTTACATATTGCCATACTAGTGTCTGTTGTGTTCTGCTGCCTTTCCTATCCTCTACTATCCCCCCTCCCCTCCCCTACCCTCCCCTCTTCTCTCTCTACCCCCTCTACTGTCATTCATTTCTCCCCCTTGTATTATTTTTCCCTTTCCCCTCACTTCCTCTTGTATGTAATTTTGTATAACCCTGAGGGTCTCCTTCCATTTCCATGCAATTTCCCTTCTCTCTCCCTTTCCCTCCCACCTCTCATCCCTGTTTAATGTTAATCTTCTTCTCATGCTCTTCCTCCCTACTCTGTTCTTAGTTACTCTCCTTATATCAAAGAAGACATTTGGCATTTGTTTTTTAGGGATTGGCTAGCTTCACTTAGCATAATCTGCTCTAATGCCATCCATTTCCCTGCAAATTCTATGATTTTGTCATTTTTTAATGCAGAGTAATACTCCATTGTGTATAAATGCCACATTTTTTTTATCCATTCGTCTATTGAAGGGCATCTAGGTTGGTTCCACAGTCTTGCTATTGTGAATTGTGCTGCTATGAACATCGATGTAGCAGTGTCCCTGTAGCATGCTCTTTTTAGGTCTTTAGGGAATAGACGGAGAAGGGGAATAGCTGGGTCAAATGGTGGCTCCATTCCCAGCTTTCCAAGAAATCTCCATACTGCTTTCCAAATTGGCTGCACCAATTTGCAGTCCCACCAGCAATGTACAAGTGTACACTTTTCCCCACATCCACGCCAGTACTTGTTGTTGTTTGACTTCATAATGGCTGCCAATCTTACTGGAGTGAGATGGTATCTTAGGGTGGTTTTGATTTGCATTTCTCTGACTGCTAGAGATGGTGAGCATTTTTTCATGTACTTGTTGATTGATTGTATGTCCTCCTCTGAGAAGTGTCTGCTCAGGTCCTTGGCCCATTTGTTGATTGGGTTATTTGTTATCTTATTGCCTAATTTTTTGAGTTCTTTGTATACTCTGGATATTAGGGCTCTATCCGAAGTGTGAGGAGTAAAGATTTGTTCCCAGGATGTAGGCTCCCTATTTACCTCTCTTATTGTTTCTTTTGCTGAGAAAAAACTTTTTAGTTTGAGTAAGTCCCATTTGTTGATTCTAGTTATTAACTCTTGTGCTATGGGTGTCCTATTGAGGAATTTGGAGCCCGACCCCACAGTATGTAGATCGTAGCCAACTTTTTCTTCTATCAGACACCGTGTCTCTGATTTGATATCAAGCTCCTTGATCCATTTTGAGTTAACTTTTGTGCATGGCGAGAGAAAGGGATTCAGTTTCATTTTGTTGCATATGGATTTCCAGTTTTCCCAGCACCATTTGTTGAAGATGCTATCCTTCCTCCATTGCATGCTTTTAGCCCCTTTATCAAATATAAGATAGTTGTAGTTTTGTGGATTGGTTTCTGTGTCCTCTATTCTGTACCATTGGTCCACCCGCCTGTTTTGGTACCAGTACCATGCTGTTTTTGTTACTATTGCTCTGTAGTGTAGTTTGAAGTCTGGTATGGCTATACCGCCTGATTCACACTTCCTGTTAGCATTGTTTTTGCTATTCTGGGTCTTTTATTTTTCCATATGAATTTCATGATTGCTTTCTCTATTTCTACAAGAAATGCCGTTAGGATTTTGATTGGCATTGCATTAAACCTATAGAGAACTTTTGGTAATATCGCCATTTTGATGATGTTAGTTCTGCCTATCCGTGAACAGGGTATATTTTTCCATCTTCTAAGATCTTCTTCTATTTCTCTCTTTAGGGTTCTGTAGTTTTCATTGTATAAGTCTTTCACCTCTCCGCAAAAGGATTTCAATTACTTTTAACTGAAAAATTCTTCACTTCTGTTCCTGGAGAACACAGGTTTGTCTCCCTCCGTTGAGACTTTATACTGAAATGTGGATCATTAAAGCTGCGTTAAATAGCCAATATTCCTTGCCACACGTGGACACACATTTCAATTCTTTTCCCTCTTTGATGCCTCCTCTTCGGCCTCAGCCTGTTCTCCCTCTTCTCTAAGTCTTCTCCTACCCTTTCCTTGCCTCTTAGAAACCCAGCCCAGTTCTCCTCTCCTCCTAGAAACGGAATCTGTTGGATCCCCACAGATTCCAGTCTGTATCCCTTAATGCATTGTTAAAATTGTGAACAATTAAATAATTAAAGAATACCGCCCCAAAGTATAAAGTGCATGCTATAAAAATAAGATATCCCTTCCTGTCCTTTATCCCACCCACAATTTCCAAACCTTCTAGGCAAATCATTCTTAGTGGTTTGTTGTGGACCTATCTAGAATTGTTCTCTGCTTACACACCATTTATAGCCCAGCATATTGCCTAATAATAGGTACTTGAGAATCAGGGCACCTGGATGGACTTCTGAGTCAGCCATGTACCAAGTTGGGTAACCTTGAGCAAGTTACTTAACTTCTCTATAGTTTTTCATTTTTTTTTAATTCTTTTTGAGTTTTGGTCCCACACTCCTGGGTTCAATCAATCCTCCCACCTCAGCCTCCAAAGTAACTGAGACTTCAGGCACACCTGGCCATGCCTTGATTTCCTCAGGCAAAATTGAGATAATATTAGTATCTGTGTCATAGAGTTGTTCTGAAGATTAATAAGTTAATAAAATTAAATCACTTGGAATAATGCCTGGTATATAATAAGCACTGTATAGGTGGTGATGATGATGATGATGATAATGCATTTAATATGTATTTTCCTTTTTGTTACACAAATAAAACCATTCTATAAATACTGTTCTTCAAGCTTATATCATCTACTAAACATCACGGGTAGCTTTCAACATTCATATAACCGTATTAATTACAATGACAACATGGTCTTCAATGGTACGATTATAAAAGTTGGAGCTATTTTCGAATTCAGAACTCAAGAAAGGCCTTTCATGCATGACAGCATCTCACAAAATGTCCCAAGATGATGCTCTCGTGGTCCTGGGTTTTAGGTACACGTCGGGAAGACACATCAGAATTGGTGTTTGCTTTTCTCAGCACTGACCTCCTACAGGATAGCCCTGATTTCCTTCTGTGATCTGAGAGCCCTTGGCCGCACTGCGGCACTCTGAGAGGTTGGGATTTATGGTTGCTATTCTGACTGATCAATTTTTATGTGTTCCTCTCCAAACATGGTTTTCCGACGGGGCCCTTCAAAAGGAAGTCATCGCCTTTCTGCCCCTTCCCATGACCTGGAGTGGGGAGAACTGATCCCTCAGGGAAGGTCTATGTATAACCTGGCAGGAAAGGCGCCTCTGGGAGCCCATGAGGAATGAGAAGATGAAATCAAGGGACCAGATTGTGGGTGTGGGTGTGGGTGTGCCCCTGCTGTGCACACTCACGGGGTGTGTGCCCGTGTGTGAGTGTGGACAAGCTGTCGTGGATTCTTCCCTTACTCTTCCCCCTATTTCCTCTCTCATGACTTTCTGCTTATGCTGGGGGAATAAAAGTACCAAGTCAATGAGGAGTTAAAAACTATATTGAGAACTAAACCACAACATAGCTGTCAGGAAACCAAGCGGCCTAAAAGCTAGGGGGATACCCTGCTCAGAGGAAATGAGTATCTGGTTATAAGTACCAGGTCCAACCACCTGAACTCCTTTGTGCCTTCAGTTTCCTCCTCTTTAAGGTGATGAAGATAATAATACTTGTAGAGTCACACTGAAGGTTGAATAAATTAAATTCATAAAGTTCATCTAATAGTGCCTAGCCAGAGTCACAGATAAATGTCCACTATTATTACTGTATCTAAGTACATCCACCAGTTCCCACCTCTAAACCCCAGTTTTTTTGTTTTGTTTTGTTTTTGTTTTTGTTTTTTTGGTGCCCATTTGCTTAAGCTTCACTCTGTTTAAAAAGTAATTGCAATGGGGCACAGTGGCACAAGTCTGTAATCCCAGTGGCTCAGGAGGCCCAGGCAGGAGGAACACAAGTTCAAAGCCAGCCTCAGCAATTTATCGAGACCCTAAGCAACTTAGTGAGAATCTGTCTCAAAATAAAAAATAAAACAGGCTGGGGAATGTGGCTCAGTGGTTAAGCACCCCTGAGTTCAATCCCTGGTCTCCGAAATAAATAAAGAAATAACAATTGGAAAAAAAAAAAAAAAACAACTATCACCCACCAAGAGGCTTAGTGGGAAGAAAAAAGTCTCACTCTAGAAATTGTTCCCAAAGAGAGGGCCAGAGCCATTTCAGGAACCATCTGATTAGATCTTGTAAGCAGTAGGCACAGAAATCCCTCTGGCCTTTTGCAATCAGATGGGCATTTATTCAGCACATTCCTGGAGGGGTAGTTTACAAAATTAAGCTAACACAGCAAAAGGACCCAGCAGTCCAGGAACCTACCCTCCTAAAATGGTCAACCAAAGGCAGAGCGAATGTTTAAAGGGAGGGAAAGTGTTAATTACTCCTGTTTTACCCAAAGCTTTTATTCACATATTGCTCAGCACCTCGCCAGGGCCTGGAGCTGTCGACATCTATTCATGATATGCTGCTTGTTACCTAGAGTTTACAGCATGACTGACCTAATAGAAATACGAGTGTCCTATGGATCATGTCTCCAACAGAGGAGAATCAAAAGGGAATCAAAAAGATGCTCGCCATTGAGTTCGAGAAATCCAGCTGCCTTCTCCAGCCTCTGGACACAACGGCTTCATTGTGTGAGTACAGAAAATTGAACTGAAGCTTTCCCGCAAGCATATCTGAACTTGGACCTCCAGTGCACAGACTAGCAGCCAGCTCCCAGCCCAGGCACCCCCTCCTCTCCTCTCCATCTTTGCAAGAGAATTTAGTTCCATTTAAGTCCAGGAGACATGGCAAAAACAACACTCCAAACACCATTCCATTTATGGCCATGGGATCCTCCAAACCAGACATAGCCCTGCAGCTCCCAAGCCCTTTAGATTCTCGGTGCCTCAAACACTCATTTCCTCAGCTCATATTGGAGGGAAGGGATAGGCCTTAAGAATTGGATTTTTATCTTTTAAGTTGTTTTGAAGGAGAAGGAACATCAATATCAGCAAGAGAATACAGAGTCACTAATGATCAACACTAAAATGATGTTAGCCAGGTACAGGTCACCTTCTGAGTCTTTTAGATGAAGAAACTGAGGCTGAAGAGGTTAAAAAAACAGTGCTTGGGAAGGCTCCTTCATATGAGCCATCTAAGGTCACCAGAGAGGTCAAAAGCCATGCCCTTATTTCCCCTGTTTACTTGCACTATTGACTTATTAACATTTACTAATAAATTACTGTATACTAAGTCATGTCCGTACTCAGAAAAAGGAGCAAAACTTTACCCTGCAGGAGTTGACACTGACTAGTTAATTTCTTTGTTTTTCTTTTTTCTTTTTTTTTTTTTTCCTGTACTGTGGATCAAACCCAGGGCCTTGTGAATGATAGGCAAGCACTCTACCACTGAACTACATCTTCAGCCCTTTTTTAAAATTATTTTTTGTTTGGAGATGGGATATCAGCGAGTTGCCCAAGTCCGACTTTGAACTTGCAATCCTCCTACCTCCGCCTCCCACGTAGCTGGGATTACAGGTGCACACCATCATACCCAGGAAGTCTTTGAATCCACTTCATCTCTCATCCCTCCAGCACCCATCGATGCAGCAATAAGCCATCCTTTTTTGTCATTCACATTCAAATCCTTAGAGTGGACTCATGTTTCATGTTCACAGCTTTTTAAAACATCAAGAAGTCCTGTTTAATCATTCATTTAAAAAACTGATCATTTTCTCAACAAACACTTATTTGTCTCTTTCTGTGGCAAGCCTGGTCCCTTCCTGCTGGGGTACCTTCCTTACATCTCCACTCCTTCTTTTGTCCCCAGTTCCAGTCTTGATCACCTTCCATTTGACTGGTGCTGCAGGACCTACCTGCCAACTTCTCTGTCACCAACATGCCGTGTCTAAGTTTCCCTAGATAACTCCCAGGTCATGCCTTGCTTCTGTTCCTTAGCCTACGGTTGATTACTTGTTGATTAATTATCAATTCAGCTTCAAATTCTTCCACCGGTGGTCACGTTTTCCTGGAACCAACTCGTCTATCCCAACTTAATTTCCCACTCTCCCCTCCTGACTCTTCTTTAACTGGTAAAATGGCACTCATCCTTCAAGGCCTGGGATCACGTACCACCGACACTCTGTCAAGTTCTTCTTCCCCACCCTCAGAGCAATGGCTCCCTGTCACTTCTCCCCCAGACACTCACCTCTAGTACAAGACTGCTCAAGTTGCTGTGAGCTTATTTGCTCACAGGCTCTTTCCTTGCCTGGATTCTGAGTCTTTTGAACTCTGGAAATGTATTTTTCATTTTGTATTCTAACGTCCAGCAGGGCATAGGTGCTCAGTAAATGCCTTCATCAGATTAACCAATAGACCCCAGCCCAGCACAGTTCTCCACAAGTGCTTAGTGAAGAATCGCTGACATCAAAGCATCACCCAGGGATGCAGGCAGGCATGTAAACATCAATTATGACATAAAAAGAGGCTCATAGAACCTTGTTTTTTAAAGGGGAAACTTTCCATTTTGGGAAAACAAAGCCAATGAGCCTCAAAAGTCTAAGGGGTATTTTGAACTTTGTCTTAAGACAAATTGAAACATCGTCTTAAGACAAACTATCCTAGGGCACCAGAGGGATATCAGACTTTCTTTTTTGACACATTATTTTAAAGAATTAGAAGGAAGGTAGTATGAACTCACAATTACTAAAAATATTTTGTTTTCAAGAGAAGCTCTCTTACTTTACAATGTCTAAGGAAAGCATAGCTGATCTGGAATTCAGAAACTTTAAGAAAAATTAAAACAATGTTATTAGCAACAAGAGGCACTTGGGGTCTGGGATAACCAGGATGAAAATGGATGTGCTCTTTTCTTGTTGGATCATTTTAATTACTATTCATTTATCCAAGTGGATACCCCCCCCTGTGCCCTTACTATTTTTTAAAAATACTTTCCTTAAATACCTAAGCATTTAAGATTTCAGACCATTTGTTTGCTATTAGTTAGTTTATATGGCATGTTCACAATTTTTTACAAGAATGATTAGATCCAAAAATTGAGCATATCTGAATGTACTAAACATTAATATTATACTTCCAAGCCTAGGGTGGGGGGTGTAGCTCAGGGATAGAGTGCTTGCCTAGTGGTTGTGAGGCCCTGGATTCAATCCTTGGCAAAGGAAAAAAAAAAAGTTCTTCAGTCTCTTCTGAAGTTGAACTTCATATCAAGTATCTACTACAGACAAGCAAGTTGTACCTGAGTGGCTTTTTTATTTATTGTCAAGTCATATGTGGAAGGAGGGTTTGGGCTGGGAATCTCATTACTCATTCCCTTCTTTTTTGGTTGACAAGACAGCAACTGTGAGGACTTTGCATTACCTGGTTCCTTTTGTGTTAAACAGCTCTGAGCAGAGCGTGGGGAGGAGCCCGGGTGAAGGCCTCTCTTCCGTTCTGGCCGCTGAATCCCTGCTGGCCCCTCTGTGGACACCTACACTACACATTTTGTCCTACAAATATTTGCTCATCTTGATTGTCTCAGGAACCAAGCCCATGGGTATCCTTTGAGTTTAAAACCATATTATCTATAAAACACTTGCAAGTCTACAGTCATCAAAAGGCATTTGGAGAAACATTTTCAAGAACTGAAGTTGCATAAAGCACTGGAGAATAAAAGGTTCCCAGGGCCTCTGGCATTCCTCCAGGAAAGGACAACTACACCACAGAGGAACTGGACTTTTGCCCAGTGGCCTTTGGAGTGACCTGAACTTTATATACTTTTTTTTTTTTTAAATAGAAGTCCTGTGTAATGACCTGGCAGCAGGGGAATTTTCCAAGTCCACTCTGTGGAAGTCAACTGATACTCAGATTCCTGTCAGTGTTCATACACTCCACACCCCAGTGAGTCTGATTGAGTCTGATACTAGAGGATCTCCCTGACTTGGGCTTCCCTTTGCCCCTGGAAGAAATATTCCAACCCTTAGCAACAGGCCCTGGACTTAGAGAGACAAAATTTATTTTAGTTCTGTTAAGTTGAACACAAGTTATCTGTGTGCCAAAAGTTGTGTTTATCCACTCAAAGTTTAAGAAAACGATGCCGAGGAGGGAGGACTAGCTCCTGACTTCAGAGAGTTTCTAGAGAACTGATGTCATATAATGTCTTAACCAAACAGCATAGACTGAGGGCTGCTGGGGCTCAGAAAAGAAGATCTTAACCGAAATTGGGTGTTGGGGGAAAGTTTCTTGGAGAAGATAGCCTATCACACAATGGCTAAAGGAAAAACTGGGAGGAGTCAATCCCCAAAATGTGGGAGGGGTTTTCTGGGCAGAGAAAGCAAAGTAATATAAGGAGAATGGGCCGTGACTAGAAGTGCAAGCAGCTGAGCATTAATGAGGAAATTAGAAAATAAGTGAGAGACAGAGGAAAGGACAAGCTGACACAGGGAAGAATAAACCTACAGAAGACAGGCCACAGAGCACCTTCAGTGACCTGCAGAAGAGTTTGGACTTCATTCAGTGCACAGTGGGGGCCTTTTGGTTGTGCTTTGGTTATGGGGAGGCGTCAGGGGATGCAGTTTTCTATTAAATTTGCCTTTTACTGTTTTGTTAACAATAAAATTAATTTTCATTTTATTAAAAAAACCCTAAACAACAAATA
The DNA here is from genome assembly GCF_021218885.2 of Marmota monax. Taxonomy (NCBI): domain Eukaryota; kingdom Metazoa; phylum Chordata; class Mammalia; order Rodentia; family Sciuridae; genus Marmota; species Marmota monax. The sequence continues at coordinate 7,685,839 of NW_026693476.1, read as the reverse complement.
TAAGAACTAAGACCCTGAATAGCCAAAACAATCTTGAAAAGGAAGAGAAAAGTTGGAAGTTTCCTTCTCTCTGAAGGTGGAGGTGGAGCGACAGCCACAGTGTTTGATACCCAAAAGGTCAATGGCGGAGCTCTAGGTACGGGAGCATATGGGTGAATAGGCTCTGGGTTATCTGGGATTCGTTCTCTGCTTATACTAGACTTAAAGGTATGAATGGCCCTGTTTCTGATGGCAAAGGGGACGCTAGTATTATCTAGCATTCAGCAGCCAGATAGTTACACAAATTAGCACACGTGGACACCTTTGATCAGATGCCTGCAGAACAGGGGTTGGCAAATTTCTTCTCAAAAGGGACAGATAGTGAATATTTCAGTCTTTGTAAGCCATATGGTCTCCACTGCAACTATTCAACTCTAGCTGTAGCACAAAAGCAATAAATTCATGAATGGGTGTGGCTGAGTTCCAATACGACTGTATTTACAAAAATGGGAAGAAAGACAAATCTGTCTGGGAGGCAGAGTTTGCTGACTTCTGCCATAGAAGGTAAAGCTTTAAAAGAGCAAGCATTTGCTGTCAGAGGATATTTTAGTGCAAATAGGAATTCTAGTGGGGTTGATTGCTTCTTGAGTGTGCTGGAAGACGTGGGGCAAGAAAATGCTGAGCTAGGGATTTTACATTCTTAGCTCAAGGTCCTTCCATATAAGGAATCTGAACTCTTCTATGAAGAGGACCCTGAAAGATACCTTAGTCTGAAATCCTGGGATACATGTCCATTTGGAAACCACTCTGTGTTAGTCAGCTTTTCACTGTGACCAAAATACCTAAAAGGAACAACTCAGAGGAGGAAGCTTGTGGTTTCCGAGGTGGCAGTCCCTGGTAGGCCAGCTCCATTGCTTTGGGCCTGAGGTGAAAGGAAATGGCAGAGGAAAGTTGTTCAGCTCACAGCAGCCAGGAGAAAGATGAAGGGGGGAGGACAGAGAAGAGGAAGAAGGCCAGGGATGAGATATATTTCCCAAGGGCACCCTATAATCCATTCACATTAACCCATCCAAAGAATTATCCACCAATAAGGTCAGAGTCCTCATACTCCAATCATGTCCTAAAAGCCCCACCTCTGGACATTGCTGGATTGCCTTCAGCACATGAGCTTTTGAGAGACAGTCCGGATCCAAATTCTAATACCACCTCACCTCACTAGTATGAGAATAAAAGAGATAATGAAGAAAAAGGAGAGGGGAGGAGAGCAGTCAGCTAAGGCAGACCCTGAGGCACCCAACACTCAGGTGGATTCGAAGGCACCCATAAAGAACCTAAAAAAATCTAAGACCTAGGGGTGGGGGCGCTGGGGTTGTGGCTCAGTGGTAGAGCACTTGCCTGGCATGTGTGAGGCACTGGGTTCGATTCTCAGAGCACTACGTATAAATAAATGAAGAAAACAAAGGTCTGTCAACAACTGAAAAAAAAAAAAATCTAAAATCCGCAAAGAGTGACATCACCAAGCCCCAAGAAACTGTGAGTGACTGAAATAAAATTGGATGTGGTGGAGGTTGAGACATTCAGTTAGTCAAAATTCAAAGATGAAAAATATCCACTGACTTCCAGAGAAACAATTGGAAAAGAGAAGATGGGGAATTTGGGGGGGGGTGAGGCGGGGCACAGGTACCAGGGATGGAGCTCAGGGGCACCCAACAATTGAGCCACACCCCCAGCCCTATTTTGTATTTTATTTAGAGACAGGGTCTCACTGCGTTGCTGAGTGCCTCACTTTTGCTGATCCTCCTGCCTCAGCCTCCCCAGCCACTGGGAGTACAGGTGTGAGCCACCCGTGTCTGGCAGCATTCCCTTTACTTAGATAGGAATCTCTCTCACAGCTGTTTCACTTGGGGATGATGCATAGAGGTTAAAGGGGATGTGGTTGGGTGGCTCCTCCTCACAGGGCTGAAAGCTTTGTGCCAACTGAGAGGCAGGAAGGGCAGGAAGCTGCCTGATGCCTCCGTTTACAGGATGAAGTACCAGGCACGCTCACCGAGAGAGGAAGCTGCAGGCTGAGTAGGGAGTTGGGGGAGAGAAGTGAAATTTTGGAAGAGTCAACAGAAGATGGGAAATTTGGGGGAATTTTTCTTTGAAGCAGTACAGATCTCCTGCAGCTCAGCCACGTAAATGAGTTTTTTTTTTCTGTTTTTTGTTTGTTTGTTTGTTTGATTTTTAATGTGAAAGGAACATTTCTCTGATGTAAAAACTTACAGTATGGGACATCTTTGTTCACTTATAGACCTAAGATTTAAACCTGCCTTATATATTTATTTCTCTTTTTTTTTTTTTTATAGTAGTAGTGGTAATTGAACCTGGCTAGACAAGTGATCTGCCATGGGGCTACATCCCAGTCCCTTTTTCTTTTAGTTTATTTTGAAACAGGGTCTCTCTAGTTGCCCAGATTGACCTCAAACTTTCGATCCTCCTGCCTCAGCCTCCCAAGTTGGTGGCCCTACAGGCGTGTGCCCCTGAATATTTCTTATGTATATTTAATATATCTTATGTATATTTATAATATATATTATATGAACATTTCTTTCAGTAATCATGGGTAGTAAGTGAATGTATAGAAATTTCTATACATTATAGAAATTTCTGGTTTCTAGCAGCTCTATGTGCATTTTTTTTTCAAGTTCCTGTTTCTCTGAGGGCCTCATCTAAACATGACCAGAGTAGCTAATCAGAACTGCAGGTACAACAGTATTGACTCCCCCGATGTCTTACCAAGTATTGCTGGCAGGTTTCTTGGTATTTCACTTCCCAGGACTTGTACTAGAAGAAATGGAAGCACCCCTGTTGCAATGCCAGGTAAGAGCTATATAGACTGTGTATGTCTGCTCCTTCACAAAGTTTCCTCCCGGTGAAAGGAAACATAGAAGCCATATTTTGGAATGCAATGAGAAACTGAAATCAAAAGTCTGTGTGTAGATTCCCCTGTTGGGTTATAATACCTGGACATTTCTATAAACATTTTTACTGTTAAACACACACACACAGCACAGGTCAGAGTTCTTTGGTGACCCAACTGTGAAATGTAGTTTTTATGGGTATTTTCACTGATGAATAAAAAAGATCAACTAAAGGGATTCTGTGTTAACTCAGGTGTGTATGTATTTCTTGACCTTTAAACCAGGGAACTTGATTTTGAAAGAAAAACTGAAGAATTTTATCTCCAAAGGAGATTCATTGTCTAAAGGGGGCGGGGGGAACTATACCGGCTGATATTATCAAATACTTTCTCTGGTCCATTTCCCACATAGCAACAAGAGGGATCTCTTGGAACATAATTGGTTCACATCACTCTTCTGCTTAAAATTCCCAAAGGATAGTGTTTACCAAATGTTAACACAATCATTTCTTGGTGTCTGAATGCTTAGGGAAGTGAAAAGATTTTCATCATTAAAAGATTGGTCCCGCTGGGTGCCGTGGCCCATGCCTGTGATCCCAGTGGCTCAGGAGGTTAAGACAGGAGGATGGGGAGTTCAAAGCCAGCCTCAGCAATTTAGAGAAGCCCTAAGCAACTCAGGGAGACCCTGTCTCTAGTAAAATACAAAATAGGGCTGGGGATGTGGCTTAGTGGTCGAGTGCCCCAGAGTTCAATCCCCGGTACCCCCCCACACACTCCCCCAAAAGAGAAAAGATTAGTCCCTGCCTTGAGGAAAAGTGGGCAAGTATGTATATTGGAAGCCTTCAAATAAAAATAGGATTACCCCATCCCTGCACTACCATTCATCTTGCCAACCCAGAGTGGGGCATTTTTCAAGTTGGTGAGCATTGAGTTAACTTAAAGCATTTAGCCTTCTAGGAGAGAGAACAGGCTGTGATACGCACAGAAGGGGCCGGTAGGGTGCCTCTTGGTAGTGAGCACCTTGTGCCCCAAGACTCCATTGCATTCTGTGCTGCACATTTCCAAATATTATTTCTAGCCTGAAATCTCACTAGATACCTATCAGAGGCCAAATTACTAATCAAATGCAATTTTCAATTTGAAGCCAATGTTTAAAGTCAAATTTGCCATTTGTCCTCAAAATTCAAGATTCCTTTCTAAACTTATTCATCTTTGTCAAGAGAGATTATTCACTAATTCTCCCAGACTGGAAACTATAAATCAATGCACTTATCTTTGATGTATTCCCCTTTTTAACCAAATCCATATAACATAAAATTCATGATTTTACCAATTTTAAAGTGTACAGTTTTGTAACTTTTAGTGTATTTATAATGTTGTACAAACCATCACCATTCTCCAATTCTAGGATATTTCCCCATGCCTTAAAAGAAAACCCATACTTCTCAAATACCCGCATCCTAGCACTACTAATCTACATTCTGTCTCTATGAATCTGGTCTTTGTGGGCATCTCTATAAATGGAGTCATAAAGTATGTAAACTTTTATATCTGACATCTTCAACTTAGCATAATATTTACAATCATCATTGTAGCATGTAGCAGTGCTTCATTCCTTCCTATAGATGAATAATATTTCATTTTATGAATATACCACATTTTGTTTATCTCCTTATCAACTGACAGATTTCGATTTGTTCCACTCTGGGGCTGTTATGAATAATGCTTCGATGAACATTAGTGTACAAGTTTTCATGTGAATTTGTTTTTCAGTTATCCTAGATATATACTGAGAAGTGTATATTAGTCAGCTTTGCATTACTATAACAAAACACCTAAGATAAGCAACTTTAAAAAGCTGAAATAGGATTTGTTTTGGCTCACCGTTTTGAAGGTTTCAATTCAGTGTCAGATGGATTTGTTGCTTTTAGGCCTGTGGCAAGCTGTCCACTACATGGCAGCAAGGAAGTAAAAAGCAAGGGGAAGGGGGGCAGGGTCCCAATATTCCTCTTAGAGGCCCCCAGTGACCTGACATCCCCTCTCTAGGCCCCACCTCTTAAAGGTTCTGCCGCCTCCTATTAGACCCACAGGCTGATGACTGGGCCTTGAACACCTGGGCCTTTGTAAGACCAGAGTAAAGCAGAATTGCTGGGTCATTTCATAACTCTGGAGGAACTGCCAAACTGTTTTCCCACTCTGGCTGCCCCATTTTACCTTCCCACCAACAATGGGTGATGGTTTTCATTTCTCCAAATCCTTGCCAACTCTTATTGGTCCTTTGTCTTTTTTTTTTTTTTTAATTTTAGTCATGCTAGTGGATGTGAAGGCGTATTTTATTGTAGTTTTCAATTTCATTTGTCTAATCCCTAATTCTTAGAGCATATTTTCATGCGTTTATTGACTTTTTTGCACAAGTAGGTATTCAAGTCCTTTGCCTATTTTTGAATTGAGTTTTTGTCTTTTTATTGTGGAGCATTAAAGACTGTTTCTATATTTTGGCCACTAGACTCTTTTCAAATAAATGATTTACAAATATTTTCTCACATTCCATAGGTTTTACTTTCACTTTCTTTATTATACCCTTTGATACCCAATTTTTTTTAATTTTAAAGTGCAAGATTGTGTATTTATTCTCTTGTTACTTTTTGTTTAATATTTTAAAAGCTGTAACCTAATCCAAGATCATAATGATTTACAACTATTTTTCTTTCCAAGAGTTCTGTGGGCATTAGCTCCAACATCTAGGCCTGCCTGATCTGTTTTTGAGTTAATTTTATATATGGTGTGAGGTAGGGGTCCAACTTCAGTCTTTGATATGTGACGATTCAGTTGTCCATCATCATTTGTTGAAAAGACTGTCCTTTAACCCCTGGATAATCTTGGAAACTTTGTTGAAAACTCAGTTGTTCACAAATGGATGTGTTTATTTCTGGACTTAAAATTCTATTCTATTGATTTACATGTCTAGCCTTCTGCAAGTACCATACCTGTAGCAAGTTTGTTTAGTGACTTCTCTAAACTAATTTTGCAAACTCCATATTCTTTTCATTTGCAACCAATGGCACTGCTACTCTGCTAGTGTTTAGCTAATGATTGTACAAAGATTTCCTTAAACACTTGGAACAATGACAATAACCACAACAATAAAAAATCTGTCTTTTCAGATAAATTCTGTGTCTTGATTGGGGTATGCCTTCAACACGTAGCCACGTGGTTTACGACTCCGCTTTGGCCTTTACTGCCTGCCTGTACAGACCAACTGGAGATGAGAGCTTTGAACTTTCTCTGGTTTTTCTCGAACAGGTGAACAGCACTGAGCATGAATATGGGCTTGTATGTTCCCAGAAATGTCTCCAAAGCATCTCATTCCTCAGGCTAGCTCCCAAGGTACTTGGTTAACCTATTATTTTCCCCTATTTTCATCTGTTGCCTTGGCAGCAAAGACTAAAACATTTAGCCTTTGTTTATGTTTTCAACAAATGACCCCAGGTAGTGGCTTTGGAGCTAGGAAAGTTACGAGGCAAGATAAGCCATGCCTTTTGAGCTGATTTTTTAAGGGAATCACCAGACAGATCAATCAAGGGCAAATATTTCCAAGTAACATTCATGATACTCCCTCTGGTACTGGTATTAGGATGGAGGCTTCCATTTCCAAGGCTAACACTGAGCTGGAGAGCTAGAGATGGCACTAAGGCAGGTTAAAATGCCACAAAGTGTGGGGAGGTAGCTCAGTAGTAGAGTGTTGGCCTAGCACCTGTTCTTGGGTTTGATACCAGCAATATACACAAAGAGTTTCTGTGTTTGGGCTGGGCAAAGACTTCTATAGGGTAAGAATTAAAACCAAGCATCAATAAATGGGATGGAATCAAACTAAAAAGTTTCTTCTCAGCAAAAGAAACAATCTGTGAGGTAAGCAGTGAGCCCACATCCTGGGAGCAAATTCTTACCCCTCACACATCAGATACAGCACTAATCTCTAGGGTATATAAAGAACTCAAAAAGCTAAACACCAAAATAATAATAATAATAACAACAACAATAACAACCAAATCAACAAATGGGCCAAGGACATGAACAGACACTTTTCAGAAGAGGATATACAATTAATCAACAAATATATGAAACAATGTTAATCATCTCTAGCAATTAGAGAAATGCAAATCAAAACTACTCTAATATATCATCTCACTTCTGTCAGAATGGCAGCTATTATGAAGACAAACAACAATAAGTGTTGGAGAGAATGTGGGGGAAAAGGGACCCTGATACATTGCTGGTGGGACTGCAAATTGGTGCAGCCAATTAGAAAGCAATATGGAGATTCCTTGGAAATCTGAAAATGGACCCACCATTTGACCCAGCTATCCCTCTCCTCGGTCTGTACCCAAAAGACTTAAAAACAGCATACTACAGGGACACAGCCACATCAATGTTTATAGTAGCACAATTCACAATAGCTAAACTGTGGAACCAATCTACATGCCCCTCAGTGGGTGAATAGATTAAAAAAATGTGGCATATATACACAATGGAATTTTACTCAGCAATAAAAGAATAAAATCATAGCATTTACAGGTAAATGGATGGCATTGGAGAAGATAATGCTAAGTGAAGTTAGCCAATCCCAAAAAAACAAATGCCGAATGTTTTCTCTGATATAAGGAGGCTGACTCACAGTGGGGTAGGGAGGGGGAGCATGAGAGGAATAGATGAATTCTAGATAGGGCAGAGGGGTGGGAGGGAAAGGGAGGGGGCAGGAGATTAGCAAGGATGGTGGAATGTGATGGACATCATTATCCAGAGTACATGTATGAAGACACGAATTGGTGTCAACATACTTTGTATACAACCAGAGATATGAAAAAATGTGCTGTATATGTGTAATAAGAATTGTAATTCATTCCACTGTCATTTATTATTTTTAAAAATCAATAAAATAAAATAAAAGCCTATTTTCATGGCTACCACATTTAAAGTGTAAAAATAAATAAATAAAATGCCATAAACTTGCTCTTCTACAGGATTCAGCAGGTTTCTGTGAATATGTATGTGTCCACTGTTTTTCTGTGAACATTCAACTGGTTTCCAGGGTTATGAAAAAATTCTGACAAGTTTTTTTTTTTTTTTTAAAAAAAAACAGTTTTAGTTGTTTTTATGGAGATATTGACCTTTGAAGTACCTTTCTCCACTATTTTCACTCAGGTCACAATTCACCCCTTTTCTCAGCCACTATGCCCAGAATGACTATTCCTTTAAAAGGCACCTTTATCTGTTTTTCTTACCATAATTGCCACCACCTCTCAGGCAGGCCTTGAAAGGCCATTTATCACTATCACTTAAAAACCACAGGTTCTGGAATTGTGTGTTGATGTTTGAATCCAGCTCTACTATTTCTTTTTTTCTTTTTTTTTTTTTAAGAGAGAGAGAGAAAGAGAGAATTTTAATATTTATTTTTTAGTTTTCGGCGGACACAACATCTTTGTTTGTATGTGGTGCTGGGGATCGAACCCGGGCCACACGCATGGCAGGCGAGTGAGCTACCGCTTAAGCCACATCCCCAGCCCTCTACTATTTCTTAAAAGTCTGACCTGGAGCAAGTTAATGAACATTTTCTATGCCTCAGTTTACCATCTGTAAATGGAATAATGAAAATATCTATTGTTATGAAGAATAAAAGAGTTAACAGTTAACAAGTGATTAGTTTGAGGCCTGACACATAATAAATACTCAAAATTTGTTTGGCACTAAATGCATTCAGCAAATATTTGCTGAGGTAGCATTTACTGAGATTGAATATTTATACCTGGGACTATTACATGGAACAAGATTGACAACAACTAAGATTTCTACTATGTGCGGCTTACCTGAAATGTCCCACCACCTCATATGCAGTTTACCATTTCTTAGATGACTTCTGTTAGAAGACAATTTTTCATGAGGCTCTCATGTTTCTTTCTATCTTATGAACAGAAGCACAGATGGACTTAACTTTTGAACTGTCTCCATCTAGGACCGAGAACAGGTTTGTTTGTTGTCTAGTATAATAAAAGATCTCTTCCTCCAGGGCAAAGGCCAGGAAGGTATGTTTGCAGCCCATTAGAAAAGATTTGAGGGGCTGGGGTTGTGGCTCAGCGGTAGAGCGCTCACCTTGCACATGCGAGACCCTGGGTTCGATCCGCAGCACCACATACAAAAAAATAAAAAATAAACAAGTGAAATAAAAGATTTGATTTTTCCAAGTTGTTCATCTCATGGTGTCCACTCTGCATCACCCCTATGGAACCTGAGAGGAAGGGGAATTTATGTGAAACTGACATTCATACTGCTTGCTGTGTGGTGAGTAATGAAGTCCATTGTCTCTGGCTTTTAAGGTTGCAGATTAGGACAGGAACAACATTACTTTGTAACAGTATGCTGTTACAAAAGTATCTTCTTTATACCTAATTTTTACCTATTACATCTAAACTTCCCCACTGGTTTTCAGGTTCCTTCCCACCAATACAATCCCAATGTCTTTCTCGGAAAAAAAACAAAAAACAAAAAAACCTGCTTCATGAACAGGATTTTCACTATCATGCTCAAGTCTACATCTGGCATTTGGCTTATATCTCCCCTCTTCATCCCCTTTTGAAATTCTTTTCCTTTTCCCTTTTTTTTCCTACTTATGTCAAATCTATTTCTTTAGACTTAGTTCAAGTCCAAATCTGACAAGGAACTTTCCCATTGTTCTCCCTTTCTGCAAATATTAAATATCTAGACACTTAAAACCTATCCATATTGAGTACATATGACATTGTTTTCGAACAGTTCCAGTGGGTGAAGGTTGCCTACCCATTCTGGTTGGAAATAAGATGGAAGAGTGAATGGATGGCTGACTGGAGTGATTAAGGGCATGCACTCTGAAGTCAAAGTTCTCAGATTCAAATACCTGCCACTTATTGCCTGGGTGACTTGGGCATATTATTTACCTTTTCTGTGCCTCGGTTTCCTCATCTTTAAAATAGGCATAATGACAATGATAATGCTCATCTCACCAACTTGTAAGAATTGAAAGAATGTACTTAGCCAGGTATATTGATACATGCTTATAATTCCATCTACTTTGGAGGCTAAGGCAGGAGGATCAAAAGTTCAAGGCCAGCCTGGGTAACTCAGTGAGACCCATTTCAAAATCAAACATAAAAGGGGCTAAGGATATAGCTCAGTGGTAGAGCACCCCTAGCATCATGTACAATGTGTTGAATTTAATCACCAGTACTTCACACACAGAGACCAAAAAAAATTACATGAAAACACTGAAGATCAAGTTAAAATTTTCACAGAATTTAGAACTATGAGGATCTGTGGAGGAATATAATTTTAGAGAGGATTTCTATCTGAAAAATCTTTCTTATAAACCTCTCAAAACTACCAGATAACATTAAAACAAACATCTTTTGTTTGGCAAGAAAATAAAGGAAATACTCAAAGGTCAAAATGGGATCAGAGCACAAATCTAAAGAGGAGAGCAAATGTCAAAGTTGGTAGCTATTATAGAACATTTGCTGGTCCATGATAATCTCTAGAGCATTTTTTTTTAATGGCCACTGGGAGACAGGACAGTAAGTTTCAGAGCCACATAAATTCAAAAGATCAGAAATCCAAACATTTATTCATGAATCCTTGCCAAGAATTGTATGCTCAGTGAATAGTTAAAAGAAACATATTTGTGGGGCTGGGGTTGTGGCTCAGCAGTAGAGAGCTCGCCTTGCATGTGCAAGGCCCTGAGTTCGATCCTCAGCACCACATAAAAATAAATAAACAAATAAAGTAAAGTTATTGTGTACAACTATAAATAAATAAACAAACAAACATATGTGTAGGCTTCAAAACAATATAGTGAAAAGGCAATTTATCCCTTATTCATGGCACTTGGTATAGAGTTCAAAAGCCTTTTCTCAGAATTTTTTTTTTTTTTTGTAAGATGAAGATAAACTTTTATTCTTTTTTAACATAAAGAACTAGGATATTTGTAACAAAATACCACATTGATTCATAAGGTTTTTAATTATGTCTTGAATTGTTCTAATCAATATTCTTAAATATTTAGCAATTGAGAAATCAGTTCTAAATTATTCCAATTATGCTTCCACTAACCATTCTTTCTCTATATTTCTTCCCTTTAACATGCTGCTTCTGATAATGTTTCTGTTAGAATTTTTATGTGACATTGGATAAACAAGTTAGACAAAAAAATGCATGATGTTAAACAGAATTTTTCTTTTATGGTTTTTGATGAGTTAAATAAAACTTAGAAACTATCCTGTGACAATATTAGCAATGCTTTTTATTACACTAGGTTATAAGTCAAAGAAAATAAGTACAAAATAAAGTACAAAATAAAATTGCAATCAGAGTTTCCTATATAGCCCAGAAACTAAAAGTGAAGTCCCCTTCTAACTTCCAGATAGTAAATGCATAGAGTTCAATTAAATTTAAATTAAAATATTTAAGAATGATGTCCTTTCCAACAGTGACTATATATCCTATAATATTTTACTGTATAACCACAAATTATATTAAGTATAAAACTAGCACTCTTTAGAGGTACCTACTAGATGTGAAGTACAATATTGGAAACCTGTAATAGAACAATAAACATTCTTTCAAAAACATCACCAGTTTTTTTATTTGCAAAATATCTTGCAATTATTATTTCATTTTAATTTCTATTGCTCTTTTTAGGTCTTCTCTATGGTCTTCTGAGATATAAATTTGTATCTGATCTTTGAACTTGCAAACTCATTCTCTTTTAGTCCACTTTCCATATTTTGGGATGTATTCTGGACAACCTTTTACCCTTAAGTGAGAAACAGTTATGCTCAGCAGGCCAATAGGATGAATGCAAATTTTTCAATGTTTTCAATCCATTCATTAATATCCTAATGAAAATATAACTCTTCAGCTCTCCCTTTTACTAGTTAATCCAAATTCAATTCAAATTAGGTTTCCTGCTCTCTACCAAATAATTACATATCTTTGAACTCTGTGCCTTTGTTCACATGGTATTTTACTCTGAAATATGGTCCTTTGGGAATTCCTCTTTTATTTTATTTTTTTTTATTGGTTGTTCAAAACATTATAAAGCTCTTGACATATATTTCATACATTAGATTCAAGTTGGTTATGAACTCCCAATTTTACCCCAAATACAGATTGCAGAATCACATCGGTTACACATCCACATTTTTACATAATGCCCTATTAGTAACTGTTGTATTCTGCTACCTTTGGCAATAGTAACAAAAACAGCATGGTACTGGTACCAAAACAGGAGGGTGGACCAATGGTACAGAATAGAGGACACAGAGACTAATCCACAAAGCTACAACTATCTTATATTTGATAAAGGAGCTAAAAGCATGCAATGGAGGGAGGATAGCATCTTCAACAAATGGTGCTGGGAAAACTGGAAATCCATATGCAACAAAATGAAACTGAATCCCCTCCTCTCGCCATGCACAAAAGTTAACTCAAAGTGGATGAAGGAGCTAGATATCAAATCAGAGACTCTGCGTCTGATAGAAGAAAAAGTTGGCTCCGATCTACATATTGTAGGGTCGGGCTCCAAATTCCTTAATAGGACACCCATAGCACAAAAGTTGATAACAAAAATCAACAAATGGGACTTACTTAAACTGAAAAGTTTTCTCTCAGCAAGAGAAACAATAAAAGAGGTAAATAGGGAGCCTACATCATGGGAACAAATTTTTACTCCTCACACTTCAGATAGAGCCCTAATATCCAGAGTATACAAAGAACTCAAAAAATTAAACAATAAGAAAACAAATAACCCAATCAACAAATGGGCCAAAGACCTGAACAGACACTTCTCAGAGGAGGACATACAATCAATCAACAAGTACATGAAAAAATGCTCACCATCTCTAGCAGTCAGAGAAATGCAAATCAAAACCACCCTAAGATACCATCTCACTCCAGTAAGATTGGCAGCCATTATGAAGTCAAACAACAACAAGTGCTGGAGAGGATGTGGGGAAAAGGGTACTCTTGTACATTGCTGGTGGGACTGCAAACTGGTGCGGCCAATCTGGAAAACAGTATGGAGACTCCTGGGAAAGCTGGGAATGGAACCACCATTTGACCCAGCTATTGCCCTTCTTGGACTTTTCCCTGAAGACCTTAAAAAAGCGTACTACAGGGATACTGCTACATCGATGTTCATAGCAGCACAATTCACAATTGCTAGACTGTGGAACCAACCCAGATGCCCTTCAATAGATGAATGGATAAAAAAAATGTGGCATTTATACACCATGGAGTATTACGCAGCACTAAAAAGTGACAAAATCATAGAATTTGCAGGGAAATGGATGGCACTAGAGCAGATTATGCTTAGTGAAGCTAGCCAATCCCTAAAAAACAAATACCAAATGTCTTCTTTGATATAATGAGAGCAACTAAGAACAGAGCAGGGAGGAAGAGCAGGAAGAAAAGATTAACATTAAACAGATACATGAGGTGGGATGGAAAGGGAGAGAAAAGGGAAATTGCATGGTAATGGAGGGAGACCCTCATTGTTATACAAAATTACATATAAGAGGTTGTGAGGGGAATGGGAAAATAAACAAGGAGAGATATGAATTACAGTGGATGGGGTAGACAGAGAAGATGGGAGGGGAGGGAGGGGGGATGGTAGAGGATAGGAAAGGTAGCAGAATACAACAGTTACTTTTTCTCAGAATTTTTAACCACAGGGTGAGAATTCAAATAGGGTTGGGGCCCGAATCCAGATTTCCTTTATGTTCCAAAACACCCAAGTCAAAAATTTTCTTCAAAGTGGCCCCATATTGGTTGTGCCTAAAACATGTTGCAAAAGCACACACAAATTCTGTCTATTTAGGCCTCTAAGAATTCTCATAAAGTTCCAAGAATGTGAGTTCACAATCAAAAATCAAAAAATATGTGAGCAAACAATATTCCCTAATTGAAAGACAGCAGAACAACATGTAGAGGGGGACATGACCTACAAAGACTTTAAACGTAGGTATTAATGCCTATGGAGTATTAAATAAGCATGCATAATATGTCTAAAGTAAAAGAACTAATTGAAAATTCTGAGAAAAAATAGAGACTATTAAAGTCAATAAGCTATATGTCAGAAAGAAGCAAATAGATCTGGAAATGAAAAAAACATAATAATCAAATTTAAAATTCAATAGACAGGGATGGGGACGTCAGCCAGTGGTACAGCACTTGTCTAGTGTGTCTGAAACTCTGCATTTAATTTTCAGAACCGCCCCCCAAAAAAAATGACAAGGAAAAAGAATCCCTAAAACCCAACAATTCAGAGGATAAGTGGACAAGTAAAATAGTAGACTGGCCCAGAAAAGGATTTAGGAAATTGAAAAACAGAGCTGAAGAAATTGTACAGAATTCAATTTAGAGAAATAAGTGGAAGCTAAGAAAGATTTAAAAACATGAAGGATGAATGCAAGAGCTATGTATGAATCTATTCCATTTTCTAAAAGGGAAGATGATAAAAGATGGATGGGAGGCAATATTCAAAGAAATAATGGTCTTTTCAATAAATGGGGTTGGGAAAACTTAATAACTACATGAAAAAATGATATTAGGCCCTTGCCTTATACCATAGACAAAATTTAACTCAAAATGGATCAAACTCCTAAACATAAGAGCTACAACTAAAAAATTCTTACAAACTCTCTGCTCCTCCCCATTCAGCAGCTGCATCTTCTCATCTCGTGCAGGGCCAGCCATGTTCCCAAGACACCCCTGGTCACCTGGACTGCTTTCAGCACTGGCAAATGGATATTGTCACCATGCATGACCCCTTTATTGACCTCAACTACATGGTCTGCATGATCCAGTATGATCCTACCCATGGCAAGTTCAATGGCACAGTCAAGGCTGAGAACAGGAAGCTTGTCATCAATGGAAAGTCCTTCCCCATCCTCCAGGAGCAAGATCCTGCCAACATCAAATGGGGTGATGCTGGTTCTGAAGATCTTGTGGAGCCCACTGGTGTCTTAACTCCCATGGAGAAAGCCGGGGCTCATTTGAAGGGTGGTGCCAAAATGGTCATCATCTTCTGCTGATGCCCCCATGTTTGTGACGGGCATGAACCATGAGAAGTTCAGTTCAGGGATGACCTTGCCCACAGCCTTGGCAGTGCCTCAAGATCCCTCAAGATCGTCAGCAATGCCTACTGTGCCACCAACTCCTTAGCCTCCCTGGCCAAGGTCCTCCATGACAACTTTGGCATTGTGGAAGGACCCGTGACTATAGTCCGGGCCATCGCTGCTACTCAGAAGACTGTGGGTGGCCCCTCTGGGAAACTGTGGCCTGATAGCCATGGGGCTGCCCAGGATATCGTCCCTGCATCCACTGGCGCTGCCAAGGCAGTGGGCAAGGTCATCCCTGAACTGAATGGGAAGCTCAATGGCGTGGCTTTCCATGTGCCCATCCCCCACATGTCAGTTGTGGGTCTGACCTGTCACCTGGAGAAAGCTGCCAAATACAAATGATATCCAGAAGGTGGTGAAGCAGGCATCAGAGGCCCCTCAAGGGCATCCTGGGCTGCACGTTGGACCAGGTCATCTCCTGCAACTTTAACAATGATACCCACTCTGCCACCTTCGATGCTGGGGCTGGCATTGCCCTCAATGACCCCTTTGTCAAGCTCATTTCCTCTTATGACAATAAATTTGGCTACTTCAACAGGTTGGTGGGCCTTATGGTCCACATGGCCTCCAAGGAGTCAGAGCCCCTTGACCACCTGCCCCACCAAGAACACAGAGGAAGACAGAGGTGCTCAGCTGTGCGGAGTCCCTCATTACACTGAGAATCTCCCCTCCTCCCAATTTCCATCCCAGCTACCCTGAAGAAGAGGAGGGACTTAGGGAGCCCTACTGTCATATACCATCAATAAAGTTCACTGCACCCAGCCAAAAAGAAAAGAAAAAGAAAACCTCGCACAATAAATAAATAAATAAATAAACAAAATAACAGAAAATCTTTATGACATTGAATTTGGTAATGATTTTCTGGATATGACCCAGAAATCATAAGCAACAAAAGAAAATATAGATAAATTGGACTACACTAAAATTTAAAGTGGTTGTGCAACAGAAAAGACTATCAACGGATTGAAAAGGCAACACAGAATGGCAGAAACTGTTTGCAAACCATCTATCTGATAAGGAATAACAAGAAGATATTCAAAACTCCTGCAACTCCACCACAACAAAATCCATTATTAAGAAAGGAGGGAAAGCAACAGAAAGAGAAAGTACACGTTAAGATAGTAGAAAAGAACCTAATATTTTACTAATTATAATAAACAGACACAACTCCTTGGGTTAAAAGTCAATACAGGGCTCGGATTGTGGCTCAGTGGTAGAGCGCTTGCCTAGCACACATGAGGTACTGGGTTTGATCCTCAGCACCACATAAAAAAAAAAAAAAAAAAAGTCAATACAGAGCCTGGATGTTGCTCTCTGGTAAAGTGTTTGTCTACCATTCATGAAGCCCTGGATTCAATCTCTAGCAACACACACACACACACACACAAACACAGAGTCAATATGGAATGAATCTTTTAAAGAATTTTTTTAAATCCACTTTATTTGCTGTTTATAAGATAAACACTCAAAATGTAGAGAAAAAATAAAGGTTGAAATTTAAAGAATGGCAATGTAGGGCTAAAAGGTGTAGCTCAGTGATAGAGCAATTGCCACAAATGTGCAAAGCCCTGGGTTCAGACTCCAGCAGGAGGGAAAAAGGCAATATTCTAATTGAATGAAAGCTGGTATAGCTATATTGATATCTGACAAAAATAGTACTAAAATAAGTGGGCCAGTACTACATAATCATCATTTCCATTTCCCAGATATAAACTACTAAACTCTTCTATACTTAATAAAACAGTTTCAAACTATATAAAGTAAAAAATAATGGAAATACAAAAAAATTGACAAATATACTTCATTCATTAATTGATAGTACAGCTGACCAAAATAGCAATAGGGATTATCTAAACAACACCATAAGCTGAATCAAACCGATTATATAGAAAATGTAGTCCCTGCAATTGAAGAGTATACTTTTACAAAAATTGAAAAAAAAAAAAAACCTGAGCATATACTAGATCATAAGTTGTGTCATGATATATTTAAAATAATCAGTTTATTGCAGACCAAGTTCTCTGAATGTAATGCAATCAGTTCTACATCAGCTTTTAAGTGATAATTTTTAAATCATGTATTTGAAATTCCAAATAACAAAACATGTAGACCTCAATGATAAATGATGAAAATAACATCAAGACTTGTGGGATACAGGACTAGAGGTGCCTCAGTGGTGGTACACTTGCTTAACATGCACAATGCCCCAGTTTCCATCCCAGCACCACAAAAATAAAAATAAAAAAACAAATGAAGCATAACTTGGAAGATGTTACTAAAACAGTATTTTTAAAAAAAAATTTTTTTTGTACTGGGGTTTGAACTCAGGGTGCTTAACTACTGAACCACATCCCTAGTCCATTTTTATATTTTATTTAGAGACAGGGTCTTGCTAAGTTGCTTAGGGCCTTGCTGAATTGCTGAGGCTGGTTTTGAACTCAAGATCCTCCTGCCTCAGCCTCTCAAGCTGCTGGGATTCAAGGCATGCACCTCTGCACCTGAATCAGAGGTGCAACCTGAATCATTATTTAGAGGGATAGGTATGTCATGACCATAGTAGCAAGAAAACCAGAAAATTAAAGAGTGCATCAATTAAGAAGTGAGAAACACTGAAAGTAAAACTGATTCAAAAAGTAAAGGGAAGGAAATAATTTAGTCATCAATGAAACTAATATTTAGAATGCTCTTTAACTGAGCATTTCTTATGTGCTGGACAACAAGCCAGGCGCTGCGGACACAGAGATTACAATTTAATGGGCAAGGCTGACAAAATTGCTGCGCATTCTCTCAAGACACTTAAACATGTGAGACTCATAAAAGAGGGTACCCCCATCCCCGCCAGAGCCCCATCTTGTCATACCAGACTTAGAGGTGAACTAACAAAGAGAATGAGGGCAGAAGTTGATGGTGATGGTTTCACTTATTGTTTTCCATATTCCTAGGACCGGAGGCAGGTGCTGACACTCAGTAGGTTCCCCCACGAATACTTGAATAAATGAATAAATGAATTGTGCGGAACACAATAAAAGAAGGCCTTGGTTGCCAACACGTGGTAAAGTACTTGTTGGTTGCCTTGGAGACAGAGGAAAATGTACAGTATCTAGCCAAATTCCCTTCATTTTCCCAAACCTTTGAGAGGCCCTGCTTTCCTGCCTCAGGACACCTGGCCCAATAAGCTCCACCTCTATTCTGCTCCTATAAAAAAAAAAAAAAACTCACTGGATCTCTGGGTGGCTCAAAAGTCAGATAAAAGCACTATCGCCTTCCAAGTGCCCATCCCATACTATGCTGAGCTTGGCCATATGTCCCATGAACAGGGATCAAAGAGGCCCACATCCCACAGGAGAAAAATAACAGGACTTCGGTCTTTAGAGGTCCTCCCTACCCAATCTTTAACTTTGGGTGGACGATCTGGTGACAGCTGGCCACGGTTAGTAATTTCCCATCTGGCAGAGAAGTGGATCATCTGCATCTGTGTGTTGGGGGAAAGAGGGAGGTAGTACAGAGGTCATAAGCTCACATCAAGGCCACATATTTAGGTCAATGACAGAGCAGATGGCCAATCATAGGCCATTACTATTCTCTACTCTGCTCACTACTGTTCAATTTTTGTGTGATTTCTCCTTTCATTTGTGAAAGTCGCTCTTGGAAACAGACTCTCTCTTATATATAATTTGAAGAGGGCCTTGAGTTGGGTAATTGTATTAGAAATGTGTCTAAAATCAATTCCCTTTCTCTATTTCTCCCATGGCTTTTGTCTTAATTTGGGGTCAATTGTTGATGGCCCGGACATTTTCCCTACTCCTCCCAAGGCCTTTCCTGCTCCATTTCTCCTCACCATTGCTACAAAAACCACCCTTGGAATCGTGTCACCCCTATTTTCACTCCTTCAATACCCCCATGGTGCCTTCTGAGTAAAGTTCTGCTTAAGATAGAATTCAAGGTCCTCCACAGTCTGAACCCAAATTGACTCTTTGGTCTTGTTCCCCGATAGCCACCCACCCTGTAATTCAGTGACACCACATGTGTCTCCAGGTCTTTGCCTTGTGCCACTTTGTCTCTCTGAGATGATCTCTGTCTGTGGACATGGTAAAACCTTAGCTATTCTTCAGGTCTGCCATTTTCTCCGTGAAGCTTTTTCTGATCCCGCCACTTCTCCCTGCCATTCCCACCTCCCAGGCACCATACCGTTTTGTACATTCCCTGGAAAGAGCACTTTCAGTGCCTCAGTACAGATGCTCATGTGGCTGCCTCCCCAACCAAGATGTGAGGTTGAGAACTGTGCCTGATCTTTGACCCTGGAGCCCAGCACAGAGACCCACAGGAGTTTAAGAACTGTTGATGGTGAGGCTAAATTAAACAAACACCAAACCAATAAATGCAGGGCTAAAATTTCTGGAGATGTACCGTAATGCACCTACATTGGTTTCCATCAAATTTCCTGAACAAAAATCAAGATACCAGGTCTGAAAATGGGACAGAACATTTGAAATTGGGAAATGTCCTCGAAAACATGGGTTATGCCACCCCATACCTATGTCCCACAACCAGGCATCTGATCAACATTTCAAGACAAATGTTGTTAATAATCCCTTTCTCTGCCTGTCATATTTCAAATGAGATTTATCAGTTGTCAACCCAAGAAAATATATTGCCTTTTATTGCTGTTTAAGTCTCTGCCTGGGTCAGGAAGCCATAAACCTTTCAGTTTCTATTCATAGGCTGGGAGACTAAAACCCAGTTTGGCCTGGAGTTATTCTGCCTCCATTACTTTATTCCCAGTTCCCCATCAGGTATTTTGAGAAAACCCCATTTCTAGTATATACCTAGTCTTATTGCTGGTAATTACAGTTAGTAAGGTACAATTCATTAGTCTCTTACCTTATACTAGGTCTTGGGTTAAAAACTTTAGATGCATTATCTCTTTTAATTTTCACAGGTACACTTTTGCAAAGGATATTATTATCATGGTAATACCACAGATAAGAAGACTAATATTTAAACCCATGAAGTAACCTGCCTGAAGTCCTGATCACTAATAAGAAGCAAAGTCAAGCTTTAAACCTAGCACTGAATGACTCAGAAGTCTCTGCCCATATCAAGCAGCTTACATTTTCTCTGAGGGAATAAGACAATCACATAAGAAATTATGGGAAAATAGTATTTATGGAAATGCCAGGATTGGGCTTTGTATTTTTATTTATTCATTTATTTTTAAGATAGGGCTTTTTAAAATTTTTTTTTAAGATAGGGCTTTTAAAATCACAAATTATGAAGGTTCCCTTAGACCAGATTGAGATTTGATTTGCTTAATCTTGAGGTTAAGGAGGAAAGAGCTTGAGTTTTATAACAAAATAAATGTTTACAGAACCTTGGGGTTGTATACAATCAGTAAATTCAGTGATTGAAGGTGTAGGGTGGGCAGACGAAAGAACTAACTCATGGGCAAATGCCTCCAGAGCTAATAATTTGTGCTTGTCAAAAGTCACAGAGCACTTTCACATTCATCATGTCAAGTCATCTTCACAACAACCTTGTGAAATGTAAATTATCTCTATTTTTGCAAGTGGGGATGAAGCATTGATTCAGTAGCTCTCCCCAAATCACCAACCAGTCAGAATGCAAATCTTTGCCTCCTGGGCCTTGTGTTTTCTGCTACACCTCAGTGCCACTCAGGATTTACACATTCTGGCTTCTTGACAGCTTCTTACCTGGTCCTCTCTGCTCAGTGGATCCTGATGGAGTCCTTCCCATCCGTCCAACTGGTAGTCTTCATCAGCTGCCAAAGGAACATTCTGTCATCCACATTCCATCCATCCAGCCCTCCTCCCTCTAGAGAATCAGGGATCAGTGTGGTTGTAGGACAGAGAACTGGACATACTTGTGAAGTCTCAAGCTTCTAAAATTCATGGTTATCCTTTTTCTCCTGTAGTAACGTTTGTACCAAGGAAAAAGCTGGTCACTGGATGACTTTTCAAGTCAATTGGACATTGTAAAATTTGAAATGGAAGAAATATTGAAATTTCTGGAACTCTGATTTTGAGGATCTTGTCCTTTTCCCTTTCCCCAGGCTCCTCTATGAGCATAGTCTCCCTTGCAGTCAATAAATATTTTTTGAGCACGTATTGGGTGCCAGGGACTATTCTAAGTTTGAAGAATATATTGCTGCAAGCTACAGGACAAAAAAAAACCTGCTTGCTCTCATGCAACTTGCTCTCATGAAATTCTAGTGGGAAATTCAGGTTAACTAAATAACATGCCAAGTGGTGATGGGCTCACTGATGAAAAATAAAGTCAAGGTGTTAGAAAATGACCGATGGGGTCTGTTTTCAAATGGTTGATGGGGGAAGCCAGCTTTAATGAGGTACCTAAAAGCAATAAGGGAGCAAGCAAAGCGAATTGGCCAAGGGCTTCCCCGGGGAACAGAGAACATAGTGCAAAGGCCCTGAGGTTAGCTCATACTTAGGTTATTCCAGGAATTGTAAGGAGGTCAGTGTGGTCAAAATAGATGAACAAAAGGGAGTGGAAGAGATGATGTCAGTGCGAGTGAGGGACCAGATTTTGTAGCGCCTTGTAGGTCCATAGAGGATTGTTGTTGGTCAGGCATTCAAACTCACTCAAACAAACAAACCAAGCAATTATTTTAGGCCAGAATTGTTGGGTGCTGACGATGCAGGGATGAATTAGACAAAGTCTTCATTGTCAAGAAATTCAGAGGCTAATGAAAAACAAAGACAAACAGGCAACTATATCACAGTATAATGAGTACTGTGATCAGGTTAAGCACAGAATATCATAGTACAATAATGAGGGCCCCTAATGTAGGCAGGGAATGTCAAAGAAAGTTGATGTCTAAACCTGGGCTATTCAGTGAGGTGGCCACCAGCCCAGTGGGGTTATTTAGGATGTGAAATGTGACTAATCTGAATGAGGAAGTGAATTTTTACCATTACTTAATTAAAATATGAAACAAGCAATGTGAAATGGTTTTTTTTTTTTTTTCATTAAACACAAGTCCACAGTTTGGGTAGGGCTACATTCACTTTTGCCATTGTTTTATGGAGATTTTATTGCTGTTTTGTTACTGTTCATAAACTTTTTACTTTGTAAAATGTTTAATTTACAATTAAAATGTACAATTAAATATGTGCCTCTCATAATATTTCTATTAGACAAAACTAATCTAAATGGAGAATGTAAGCGACAGGTCAGGAGAGTAGAAACCTACCCATGCCAAAGTCCAGAAGTCAGAGAGAGCCCAACACCACAGCACCTTTGAGGAAGGAGAGGTGCTCAGGAGGTTGCATACTAAAGTGCCCGCAAGGAGGGAGATAAGGAAGGTCAAAGAGCAACCAGGTCTGAGGCCTTTTATATGCAACAGAACCTGAATTTTATCTTGAATATAATGGAGAGCTACCAAGTGTGTCGGTCAGCCTTTTGCCACTGAACCAAAATACCTGACAAAAACTTAGAGGAGGAAAAATTTATTTTGGGCTCAGTGGTTTCAGAGGTCTCAACCCACGGTTGGCTGACTCCATTGCTCCAGGCCTGAGCTGACACAGATCATGGCAGAAGGGCGTGGTAAAGGAAAGCTGCTCGGCTCATGGAGCAGAGAAAGGGAGTAAAGAGCCAGGTAACAAGGTGTAATCCCCAAGGGTTCACCCCAGTGACCACTTCCTTCAGCCATGCCTGCCAGCTTGGAGTTACCGCCCAGTGTAGTAGTCCTTTTAAAATACCAATCCAATAAGTGGATTAATCCACCGATCCGGTTGCAGCTCTCGTAATCTAATCATTCACTTTCTGAACATTCCTGCATTGTCTATCTTGGATCCAAACCATCCTACAAGGGATTCAAGCACAGGAGTTACCCAATCCACTGCTTATGCTGAAAAGGTCACTCTGGCTATCACATGGAGCATGTATTGAAGGTGGTCAAGAATGGAAGAAAGAAGACCACTTACCTAGTGCTAGGTGCAAAAATGAGTCAAAGAGTCCAAGACAGTGACCAAGGAGAAGACAGAAGTGGGATATTAAGAGATATTAAGGCGAGATCAGGATGGCTACAACTTGCCTTTGAGCAGGTTTGAAAAACAATTTCAAACGGACTTAAAGATTCGTCCATAATGTTGCAGGCTGTAAGAAACAAATGACCCTCCAAGTTGAGAGTTCAGGCAAATGACTGGGCTCCTAAAGAAACATGATAAAAAGGCTCACCTAAGTGGCTGCTCTTCCCACCTCCCTAAGGATTATGAGTAATAATCGGTGAGAAGAATACTTTCCTGGAATCGTTCTTGTGCATCTTGTTTTGTCTTTAATGAATGTGACTTTTGGAAGTCAGTGTATTCCATGCTGCCAAGCACACAGCTCCAGCATTTTCATTTCCTTTTATCAAAGGATGCCTGAGAGGCAAGATTGTATCTCTCAAAAATGGTCTTAGGGAAGATGAAATGAATTTGAAGTGCTCCCCGCCCCACACACCTCAATGGCAAACAAGAAATAGGAAACATAGCAGACAACTACACCTCTTCCCAGCAACCCAGAGGCATAACCCAAGTTTTGTAGAGCCTAAAATTTACATCACCATTTGTTGTTTTGGGGTTTGAGTTTTTGCTTTATTGGGGTGTGTGTTGGGGTGGGTCTCTTTTGGGGAAAGAATACTGAAGTATGAATTTGAAGTCACTAGGCATCTAGTCTCATTCAAATGAATGTCCTTTAAATGAAGGTCCTTGAAAATTAAGCTTCATTAGCTTCATGACAAATCTGCCTCAGTAGTAATAACTGTAGGAGGTTGTTTCCATCCATCAAATATGTGTCAAGTATCTAATGGGTATGGGCACTGAGCAGGGTTGGGAATATAAATGTGAATGAGACCAGACACAGGCTCTGCCCTCAAGAAGTCTACCACATGGGAGAGGAGGTGGAGAAGATCATCATGGGAGCACATTATGAATGCAAGCTTAAGTCCTCTGTCCACGGGGTTATGAGTGCAGGGAGAAAGGGTACTCATTTACCTGAGTAATATTTTCTGCCCCACGAAGCTGGAAACCTTATCAGCTAAAAAAGCAAAAGTGACTTGAATGGCAAACCTAGTTCTTGCTAAGTCATGTCGCTAACAAGATGAACTGCTTACTAATAGCTTGGGATTCTCTCCAGAGTAAAATAATAACCCTATCATGGGATGAACTATGTCCCTTCCAGATTCATATATTGAATTCTCAACACCCGATGTGACTGTAGTTAGAAATAGAATCTTTAAAGAGTTAGGCTTAGATGAGGTCATAAAGGTAGGGCCCTGATCCAATAGAACTGGTGCCTATTGGAAGAAGAAGAAATACTAGACAAATCCCTGACTCTCTGTTTCTTTCTTCCTCCCCTCTTTCCTTTCCTTCCCCTCTCTTTCTCCATCCATCTGCAGGGCACAGAGAAAAATATGATGTGAGGGACAAATCCATAGACAGAAGGAAGCTATCTGTGGTCAGGAGGAGTCTTCACCGGAAATCAAATTTTCTGGCACCTTGATGTTGAACATCCAGCCTCAAGAACTGTAAGAAAACAAATTTCTGTTTGTTTCGCCCATCTGGTACTTGGTTATAGTATCCTGTCCTGACCAATAAAGACCTCTAAACAAATATGGTTATTTCTCACTATAGCTGACCCCAAGGCAGAATATCCAAGAGCAATGAGGTATTACCATGCCTCTCCTTCAATATTTCCAGGGGAAATGCAAGAAATGTGGTTAGTGTCCTCTCATCTCTTGGGTCCTACTTCTTCTTCTTTCTTCCTTAGCCCCTCAAAGACTACTATTAAGAGTCCTCCCCCAGAGTCATATTCATAGATAAAAGAGGCAGCTTCATGATGCTGGAAAAATATTGGAAATATTTAGAAATAGCTTGGGTACAAGACCCCAGGCAAATAAAGACCTGTCTCTGAATGGCAAAAGGAAGGGAATGAGCTACATTATTCCCAACCTCCCTTCTAATTGAGTGATTCTGGGATTCTAAGCTGTATTAGCTACTCTTTATCTCTGGTTTTCTTTCTAAAGTTTCAATTACCTGAGGTCAACTGGAACCTGAAAGTATTAAATGGAAAAATTCCAGAAATAAACAATTTATATGTTCTAAACAATTTTTATTATAGTATATTGATATAGTTGTTCTTTTTTTTTTATTAGTTATTGTTGTTAATCTCTTAATGTGCAGACAGATTTCCATCATGGTGACAAAATACCTGAGATGATCAACTTGTACAAAAGAAAGATTTATTTTGACTCACATTTCAGAGGTTTTAGTTAATGGACCCTCATCTTCTGTGGCAAAGCAGAATGTGATGGTAAAGCAAAGTTGCTCACATCATGGTGGCCAAGAAGCAAAGAGAATGGGAGGGACCAGGGTCCCAATATCCCTTCAAGGACATGCACCCAATGATCTCACTTTGTTCCACTAGGTTCCACCTCCTAAAGTTTCTGTTATCTCCTAATAGTGCGATGGACTGGCAACCAAGACTTTAAACAGGAGAATTTGGGGAACATTAGAGATATAAACTATACATTCCTCCAATGGCCTCCAAAGTCTTGTGTCCTCACAATGCAAAATGCATTTAGTCCATCTCCAAGAGTCCCCACAACGTCAACAGTTCCATCACTGTTCAAAAGTCCAAGTCCAAAGTATCCTCTGAGATCCAAGGCAAACTCTTAGCTGTAAGTCCCTGTAAAAATACAAAAACAAATTACATACTTCCAAGATACAATGGCATAGGGTCAACATAACCATTCATAAAAGAAGGAATAGAAAGATATTAAGGGGGAAACAGACTAAAGCAAAATTCAAACCCAGCAGGGCGAACATTAAATTCTAAAGCTATATGTTCAGTATCTGGAGCATGTAGTTATTGTTGGGAAAAGTATAAACGGCAGCCATACCCCAGAGAAAAAACCCCAACATGGCGCCTAAGGACCTCTTCTTCCTACCTTCTTCTTTTCTGCAGTGGCGGGAAAAGTTCCCGCCCATGTGAACTCTCCCGCCGGCGCCAATTTCAAATCTCGCTGGCGGGGAACCTTAGCCCCAATGAGAACTAATTCCTGGGCTCCGGAGCTGATATCTGGAAGAACTTGCCAATAAACGGGTTGCCTGCCATTTATCTAAGCCCTATCATCTCCCCCTTAGTTCTATATAAGCACACAGCTTTTTGCAATAAAATTGGAATTCTCCCGCGAAGTGTCTTTGTGTGGGGAATTCTTTCAGTTATGGGATGTGGGTCCCCACAGGCTTGTGTAGCCCTGCCTCTGTAGTCTGGTCTTGCTGGCTGCAGCCCACATGGTCATTCTCTGGATCTGCAGCTTCCCTTGGGAGGTTCACCACATTTCTGGCATCTCTAAATTCTTGGGGTCTCCATTGCAGCTTGGGCATCACTCACAACTTCACATGTCACCCTCTCTGGGGCTGCTTTCAGGGATTCCAACCCTGCCACATGCTGCCTGGACTGCCAGACTTTCCTTTGAAATCTCAGTGGAAACCTCCAGGATCTTGCAATTCTTGCATTCTGTATGCCTGCAAAACCAGCTTCATATAGATGACACCAAGGTTTTCCACCATCTCAAGCAGTATCCAGGTGCACTTGATCCATGCAGTGGCATCTGAGTGCCTGGACTTCTAAATGCAGGGAACTGAGTCCCAGGAAGCAATTCCTTAGGTGGCTCTGGGTGAGCAGGTTACCCTGGGGCTCTTTTCTCACATGAACACTTTTGCATATTTGATGGGTAGGGTCTTGCTGACTCCTGAGATGTCCCTTAAGGCATCCTTTTTACTGTCCCACTGCAAAGTACTTGACTCCTTTTTAATGGCACTAATCTCGAGTAATCATACCTCCTTTAAATGCACTCTCTTTCTGGACAAACTACATATTTTCCATATCCTCATTTCTCTCTTTTGCTTCTGGGCTGTCACAAGGTGAACAGCTTCTTTCATCACATGCTTCTGTCATGTGTACTGCTTACCACAGGCCCAAAGGGAGCAGATCCAAGTGGCCTTGGACTAAAACTTCTGAGCCCATGAGCCAAAATAAATCCTTCCTCCTTTTAAGTTTATTTTCTCAGATATTTTGTCATAGCAACAGAAAGCTGACTAACATATTATGCCTAATTAATAAAATAAACATTAAACACAGGATACATAGATCTTAGTATGATCAGTGGATTCAGGCATCCACTGGGGGTCTTGGAAAATATCCCCTTGGATTAGGGGGAATGTCTGTATTATCTTTCTAGAGGACCTCTCAGACCTGAATGTCTCTAAGTCCCACATGAAGGAATCATTCTCTAAGACAAGGAGTTACTTCTGGCCAGGAGGCCTCCCCAGACATCTTCAAATTACCTTTGAGTGCACAGGCAGCTGGATCACCTGCTCAAAGTCTTAGAAACTCTTGTTCTTTGGCATTTTTGACCCAAATGTCTTTGTGGGATGTGGAAATTCAAAGGTTTCACTGAAAGGCATTGATTAACAAGAAATATTAAGAAGTCTTTTCCCACATATAAGAGGTTCTGTGGCATTCCTTCTACCTGGAATGGGAAAAATCAAAGAGCACATCATTGGGGAGAAAACTGCTAAGTGCTATGTCCTGAATGTACAGAAGGAAGAAATTTCTTAACATCCTAGGTGGTCATGCAAACCTGTGATAACCTACCTTGCATTCTGGTATAGGATCTCAAATGTTCTCTAAGCAAACACCAAGAACCTTGCTGAGCAGTATGGCAGACCCTCCTGAGAGCAGGCTTCAAAACCAAGCCTCTGGCCGTGTGAGCGGCAGGGAGATGTCTCTTACCTTTTTCCCTCTTCTAACCCTACTGTCTGCATGCCTGAGAATCCTAGAATAAAACTACCACCTTGAAATTGAAAGGGATTTTGAGGTCAAAACCAAGGATTAAAGAGGTTGCCTCATTTCTTGGGAACCTATCAACACAGCTTGGAATTATGCATTTTTTTTTCATGCGCATCTGAAGGCCCAACTGATTGCAAACTCTGTGAGTAACTGTCTTTCTCTTTTGTGCCTTCTCCTTGGTATGTAGTATTTTCATTTCTGCAGGATATTTTCTGACACCAAATGTGTGGGGATTTTCCACATCAGTTCTCCAATTCTCCAGCACCAAATGGGTGTCCAACATTTCAATTCAATTCTGACACTAACAGCTCAGGGGGTCCTTCCTACAAGGTTTCCCCTGCTTCAGATGCCCGGAATATCTTTATTTCTGCCTCTCCCACTACAAATTCAAGGGTTCCTGTGACTCCTCCTTAGGTGCAATCACTAGCTATCCAATGACTATCAAAATTCAGGAAAGCACTTTGCTTACATTTACTGGTTTACTTAAAACAAAACAAAAAGAAAAAAAAGATGCAACTCAAGAATAGCCAAATGGAAGAGATATATAGGGCAGAGCACAAAGAGCATCCATGCTATATCAGGATACTGCCATCTCAGCACATCATTGTGTTTGCCAACCTAGAAGCTCCATGGGTCCCAGGGTTAAGAGTTTTACACTCCATTTCTGCTCTCCTCCTCCCTGGAGGTTAGGGAGTAGGACAAAAATTTGGTCCTTCTGGAGACCAACCCCTATTCTGAAACTATCTAGGAACTTCAACCTGAGTTGCCTTATTAGCAGAAACTCAGGGGTAGGTGAAGAGGCTCCTTATGAAAAGCAAAAGATACTCCTGTCACTCGGGAAATTCCAAGAGTTTTAGAAACTTTGTGCTAGAAACAAGGGACTAAGATTGTTAATGAAGAAGGTCCACCCCCTTGTCCAAAGAAATTAAACAAAAAAGTAATGGTGAAAGGCAGGAAAGGAACTTTAATCAGTAGAGCTCTACTGGGAAGAAAAGAGGACAAGCTTCTTAGCCCTTTCTTTGGGGGACTGACATGAGGTCCCAGATTATATAGAGGGGGGTCAGGGGCAGCACGGGCAGAAATACACACAATCAAGCAGTCTTGGTCTGTGGTCCTATTGATCATTATTTTGTGCATAAGAATGTTGCTACTGCCAGAGGGGTAGTTTTGACTTATCACAGAATGTTTATCAATTAGATCGGTTGTTTCTGGAGTCCAGGGTGACTGTAGGAGAAAAGGACTCAGAGGAAAGGAGATGGATTCAAAATGGAGGCAGAGATGGCAAGATTTTATCTTGCTTTTAGGTACCCATTGGGTATTTGTAAGCCCAAGAGAAGATCTTGTGCTTTTAGCAAAAGCAGCTTCTAAGTCCTTGTTACAAGAGTAAATGAATGTGTGTATGTGTGTGCATGCATGTGTGTGTCTGTGAATGTTTAAGAGATGGAATCTTGCTATGCTGCCCAGACTAGCCCCAGCTCCTAGACTCGAGCAATCCTCCTGCCTCTGCCTCCTGAGCAGTTGGGACTATAGGCATGTACCAAATATATTTTTTATTAGACCTAAATTACACAGAGTAGGTTTTTAATTTAACATGTACCAGTTTATTCCTTGACTAACTTGGAACACAAGAAGCATGATGAGAGACTAAAAATGGCTAAGCAACCCCCCCCCCCGAAATCAGAAAGATTGTGAAATAACTTTGATTTTGTGAGATCCTTGATTTCTACCAGGAGAATTTATGTTTAATTCCACACATAATCTTGAATATTATGAAAGAATAGATAAAATGATATACATTTGCCTGTATTTGTTGTTGTTGTTGTTGTTGTTAAAAAGCTAAATTTTGGGCAGGTGTCATGGCACATGCATGTAATCCCAGGGACTCAGGAGGCTGAGGTAGGAGGATCACAAGTTCAAGGCCAGCCTCAGCAATTTAGGAAGTGCCCTAAGTAACTTAGTGCGACCCTGACTCAAAATAAAAAATGAAAAAGGGCTGGGGATGTGGCCCAGTGGTTAAGTGCTCCCCCTACTCTACCCCTGGGTTCAATCCCCAGTACCATACACACAAACACACACATAAGAGCTAAATTTCTTATTTGGCATTTTCTATAGAACTAGCTAATTAAGAGGCTCCCTGACTGGCCCTTGCTCCCTGACCTTCTTCATTGCAGCTTTGCAAGTCAAAAGAGTGGCACTAGCAGAGGCTGGAGTCCACTGCTCTTGGTGCCCCTGCAGCTGAGAAACCTGCCATTCCCATATGCGGGAGTTTGCTAGAAGCTGCATCTGAGGGTGCTACAAAGCACTGTGTGCAATAGAAAGAGGCCTTCACACACGAAAGTATGAGAGCAGGTCAGTGGGCTGCGCCATGGTGCCCGACTATGCACTAGGACTTGGCTGCCTTTCAGGAGCCCCTTTCACCACGTTCCGGGGGCTCTTGTTAAAGGAGCACATGGCTCTCTCTTCTCCCCAAGGTGGTGAACTCAGGGAGGATGGCCTGTACTGCCCCATGCCTTCCCACTATTGGAGTGTCTCAATTGTTGACAATCAAAACTGAGATTATCTAAGCTGGTTGGATGTGGAACTCAGAAATCCCTGGATCCTCAGGCTAACACCTACCTAAAGTGGTCACCTGTTTCATGCTTATGCTGAGAACAAACAATGCTGAGATGTTCCGTTTATCCCCTGATTCACTTCCTAGCTTTGGACCCAATCGTGAAGGCAAAGGAAAACCTGGACAATCCTCTAGTTTTCAGTTGCTTATACTCACTTTTATCACCAATTTCAGCAGTTACTTAGGTAAGTGATACACACCTCTTAGCTTTGTTATTGGTAATACATGGGATGTATGATCACTATGGTGACAATTGTTTAAGTGGTGTGTTTATCAGCTTTTAGTCACTGTGATCAAAATATCTGACATAAATAACTTTGATTTTGGCTCATGGTTTCAGAGGTTTCACTGTTAGATCATCTGAGGCGAGGCAGAACATCATGGCGTGGCGGGAAGGCATGATAGAAGAAAACTGCTCAGGTCATGGCAGTCAGGAAACACAGAAAGGGAGAAAAGGAGAGGTTTGGGGACAAAAAAATACTATTCCAAGGCATGCCCCAGTGACCAACTCCCTTCAACCAGGCTCCACTGCCTTGCAGTAGTCCATTCAGCTATCAAGGGATTGGTCCACTGATGAGGTTAGAATCTCCATGATCCAACCACTCCCGGAAGGTGGTCCACCTTTAAACACTGCTGCACTGCGGACCAAGCCTTCAGCACATGACACTCTGTGGGAGACACTTCATATCCAAATCATAACAAGTGATTGTTCAGGAATTTGGAGGTTGCTTTTGGCTATCTCAAACCGATTAAAAATCACAGATCCTTCCATTGGGCCTGTGCGGGTATCCAGTAAGTGACCTCCAAATACTCCACCCTCAGATATCACTAATGCCGCTATTGTCTGAACATGCATCCTAGGGAGGCCATGAAGTTTGACTCCACAGGCACAGATCATTGATTGCTTCAACTTTCCTTAACTTCAGACATCTTTCCCCACACCTCAGACTACCCTGCTTCTTTATATTCCCTAAATATCCCTAAACCCTATTCTCAGAGTTGCAGATTTGAGTCTGGGTACTCTTCCTCTCAGGTTTGGTTGTTTTGTGAATAAAAATCTCTTTTGCAAAACTCATCACTCCAGGGGTTGACATACTAGGGAGTGTGCAAAATGTGCCTGTTGAGTAGCAATATCCTGAACTGAGAAAGGCCTGAGCAAGCCACAGAGAAAGGTCTGGGTGAAGGTGAAGTTTTACCACCCCATCAATCCATCCTGCTACTGAAACTGGGCTCTGTTAATGCGAGGTCTGCTCCTTCCTCATCTTCTATACTATCAAGACCCAAGTCAGGAATAACTATCATAGTTTGCCTGGGACAGATGAATTTCCTGGGACACAGAATTTTCATGATAAAACCAGGAGAGTCCCAGGCCAAGTAGGATGAGTTGGTCACTGTGGGCAATGGCTTTGAAGTCCTATTCAGAGCTTGCTTTTGATTGGAAGGTAAGCAACTCTGCTATGGTGCTCTCTTGAATTTGGTGATAAATGATAAACGTGTGACTACATAAAAGTAAATCTATAGCAGTAGAGAGAGGAAACGGACTCCAGAATAAAAAATAAAGGTAAGTTTTATGAGAGCAAGAGTCATGATTTCTACATTCCTATCACATACAGCAAGGCATGGCACACAGTAGGTATCAAATAAATATTTGTGAAATAAATTAGTCAACATACAAATTCCAGCTCTGGCTCTATCATTACTCCCTGAATGACATTAATTAAGTCACTGAACTTCTTTAAGCCTGTTTCTTCACCTATATAGTGGTGATGATAATAATTAACCTCTAAATCATGTCTCCCCCACCAAATTCATACATTGAAGTCCTGGCCCACAGTATCTCAGTGGGTTCTCATGAGAACTCGAAATTGGACATTTAGGGACACCAGACATGTGCACCAGACATGGTAGAGCCCAACCAGTAGGCCTACAGCAAGCCAGGGAGAAAGGACTCAGGAGAAACCAAACCTGCCAACATCTTGATCTTGGACTGCTTGCTTCCAGAACTATGGGAAAATTATGTTGTTTAAGCTTCTCCATCTGTGGTAGTTTGTCATAGCACCCCAAGAAAACACTAATAAAATTGTGATTAAAAGGAATAACATACATAAATCACCTAGCCCATAAATGCTTGGTGAGTACTTCCTGTGCTTATTATGATTATTAATAAAAATATCTGAGCAGGCCTCAAAAATATTCAATATGTACAAAAAGTATACAAAAGGGGTTGGAATTATTGCCTATGTCTGAGGACCTTGGGGACAGAGAAAATTGGAGCTGTCCCATATACTATTTACCACCTGGGGATCCTCCAAGAGTCACTAAACAACATTCTAGCCCAAGGCACCTCAAACTTTAAGGTGGGTATGAATCACCTGGGGATCTTGTTTAAAAGCAAATTGAAATTGTGTGGGACTGCGGTGGGGCCTAAGAGTCTGTACTTCTAACAAGCCCCTAGTGGACTGGCCTTGCTAGTCAGAAGACAACACCAGGCCACACTAAAGAGATTGTGTGTTGGTTACACAAGACACAAAAGCAAATATATCAAGTGGCTAAAAAATACTCTCTAAACTGGATCCTCTAGCTGTATATATGGCTATAGCTCTCAGCACCATTGAAGTATACATATAATTTGGAGCCATGGAGTTAAGGTGCTCAGGCAGGTGAAATTGTTGGAGAATTCCAGGAAGGAATAAAGGAAGGCACTCCATTATAGGAAAAAAAAAAAAAAATCCTCTGTAGGGGACTCTCTCTGGGACACAACAACCTAGGCCAACCCAGGTTGTCTTCAGTTCCTTATTTCCCTATCCAAATAAGGACAGCGGTGGCAGTGGGGGAGGGGAAGGGAAGGAAGGTGTGGGAGTGTTTATGGCCCTGTTTGTGCTCCTGCTAGCTAATGTTTGGTTTCTTTATCTTTGGAGAGACTAACCACTCTTGGTGCCAGCTTGCAAGCCACCAGATCTCCATCAGGAGGTAGGCCTCCCTGTGGGCCTGCAGCCAGAACTCTGGGAAGAGGGAGTGCCAACAGGGAAAATGGACTTGACCTGAGGTGGCCTAAAGTGAGCATCTTCATTAGAGCCCCCCCAAATCTACACCACCAGGGCCTTCCCTATACTCCAAGAAGTGATCCCTTCAGGTACCTAACCACACACAACTCAGATGTTCCTTCCTGAGACCCAGGAAGTCCCACAGGGCAATCAGATAATGGATCCAGCAACTCTGAGAAGCTTATATTTTCAGTGTTTTTCTAGAATTGGAGTTGGGAGGATGGATCCAGAAGAAATAGCAGAAATTTCAGCTTCTGAGAAATCTTGGACTCATCGCTCGCAACTGGGTATTATTCTTTTACAAGAACCCAGGTGTCTTACATATTAAGTTGCCCGAAGGATCCCTGATGGTAATGTCTCCCTGAAGAGATTTGAGAGGGCTTCATTCAAACTACAGGATCAAATACATTGTTGTGTTTAGATTAGAAGCTTGGACTTGGAAAGTTGACTAACTGCTTCACCATGGGCAAATCACTTAACCTCTATGAAGTCTTAATTTCCTATACTTAAAAAATTATATTATTCATTTCCAAGTAAATCATGGATTAAATAAGAGATAAAAAATAAATCCACGGTTTTATTATTACAATTTCTTCTTCTTTAGCCTTTTTAATCACATTGTTTTCCCCACTATGTGATGGCAGGCTCCCTAAAGGCAGAAAGGGCCACGGACTTCTATCCTCCTCCTTCTGCCCTCCTGAAGTCCACCACCATGTTTCTCAGTCTAAAAAGGGAAAGAGAAGCCACGTTTGATGGCTCAAGTTTGTAATACCAGCAACACAGGAGGCTGAGGCAAGAGGATTGCAAGTTCAAAACAGCCTCAGGGCTGTGGTTGTAGCTCAGTGGTACAGCACTTGCCACGCACCTGTGAGGCACTGGTTTTTTGTGGTCCTCAGCACCACATAAAAATAAAGATATTGTGTTCACTTACAACTAAAAAAAGTTTTTAAAAAAATTCAGCTTCAGCAATTTAGTGAGACCCTGTCTCAAAATAAAAAGGGCTGGGGATGTAGCTTAGTAGTTCCATCCGTCGTTTAAAAAAAAAAAAGAATTTTTTTCTTGGAGTGCTAGGGATCCAACCCAGAGCCTTGCACATGCTAAGCAAGTGCTCTACCACCAAACTACAACTCTCAGCTAAAACTTAATTGAACATCTCTCACATGCCAAATAAGAGCAATTCTTGGTCTTAGAGCTCTTAGAGGGAGACACGATGAGTCAGATAAATACACGAGTCCTAAATACTCTGACAAATGTCTAAGTGGGCAGGGGGTGACAAAGCAGAGCATGTTTACTTTTAATTTGGTGATTTAGATTGGAGGAGGGTTCAAACCAGATGTGTTTGAACCAATTTTAAGAAACAAGTTGGCCAGGTATCCTGGAGTGCGTGTCCAAGTATGGATTTGTGTGTGGGCACTGGATGGAAGAGGAGGAGGAGAGGAGGCAACCAGAGAGAGAGAGTGAGCTCAGCACAGGCAGGCAACCATGTGGCTTGTTCAGGGGGCTGAAAGGGGTTTGGAGTTGCCAGTGTGGGATGTGCAGGGAGGTGGTGGAGCAAAAGATAAGGCTCCAAAACTAGACCAAGGTCCACTCTCGGGTGCTTGACCTTGAGGACAATGCAAAGCCAGTGGAGGGGAGTGGCACCATCAAGTACATGTGGAACTTTTTTCTCTAATTGTAAAAACAGTTCTTTTCAATTGAAAAAAAAAAAAAAACTTAGAGAACACAAGAAAACAAATCACTTAGAAACTCACTACTGGGCTGGGGATGTGGCTCAAGCGGTAGCACGCTCGCCTGGCATGCGTGCGGCCTGGGTTCGATCCTCAGCACCACATACAAACAAAAGATGTTGTGTCCGCCGAAAACTAAAATAAATAAATAAATATTAAAAAAAATCTTAAAAAAAAAAAAAAAGAAACTCACTACCAATATACAACCCTCTGGAATGTGTCTTCCAGAGAAATCTGCAGGGTATAAACTGGAAAAACAAACTTTATGTCCCACTCTGCTCCTAATCAATCAACATAGAACAATTCTGTGACCAGATGTACGTGTGGGAGGAGCAAGATATTCTCCAGCAGATACTAACTAGGTGTCCAAGAATTCAATTCAATTCTGATATTGAGAGTATCAGAGCCCAGGATCAGGAGGCTCACTCACAAGACTGCCCCCACTTCAGATGCCACCAGCAAGTCCAGGCCACCCATGTTTCTGACAAAGTGGTTACAAAGTGGTTACAAATCAGGTTCCCTCGACACCATCCTTGGGTTAGATTCATTTGCTAGGATGGTTCACAGAACTCAGGGAACACTTTGCCCGTTTATTATAAAGGAAGTCATAAAGGACAGTGATGAACAGCCAGATGATAGGGCAAGGCAGGGTGGCGTAGATGTATGCCGAGTATCTCTGAGCACCTTCCAGCACTTCCACCTGTTCAGCTGGGCAGCTCATTCTAGTCTTGTTGTTCAAGAGCTTACATAGAGCTCCTCTCCAGCCCTTGAGGCCCTTTCATTCCCGCAGGATGGTGGGTGGAGTTGAAAATTCCAAACCTCTAATCCTCTAATCACTAGGTCTTTCAGGTGACTGGTCCTATCCTGAGGCAGTCTAGGAGCCCCACCCTACATCATATCTTTAGTCTAAATTCAGGTGTTATTAAAGGGGCTTGTTATGAACAACAAAAATACTCCTGTGGCTCAGAAGATTCCAGGAGTTTTAGGAGCTCTCTGATGAGAGCCAGGGACAAAGGCCAGATATATGTTACATGGTACTCCACAGGGAAGGGAGATAACAAGTACTACTAAGTGCCTATTTTGTGCAAGGAACTTCATGGACATTATCTCATTTATTATAATACTAATGTTTGCTGCTTCGAGTGTGCCCACAGACACAGGGTTAGGAAGAGGGCCTGTGGAGGGGAAGGGCAAGCTCAGCCTTGCATTACTAGGTAACCGAAGACAACCTTTGCTAAAGTACCAGGGATCTGCCTCACCAGGGCCTAATGTACCCACTGTGCACTACTGGGTGGATGAGATGGGGCACGGGGAAGGTGGCAGGAGAAGCAACTTGGAAAGAGGAGCGGGAACAGTGCGTTCTCTTTGAGATGTTTGTGAGACACGCAGGGAATGTATGGGCTTAGTACCCAGGAGAGAAATCTGGGCTTGAACCAGAAACTTTGGAATCGATGCTTAGATTAGAATCAAAACCATGAGAATCAGTGAATGTGCCCCAGGAAGAGAGAGGAGAGAAGACCAAGGAAAAAGCCAGGGAATGCGAGAATTCAAGGAACAGTGAAGGAGACCTTACTAGGATCTGTGAAAAAGGATCAAAGAACCCTGAAAGAGAGACATCCTGGAATTCACCAAATGTTGACCATCTGAGGGCAATCAGGTGAGCAGTGCAGACAGGATGCCAAGGGGGTTGGTGGGGGGAATCTGGGGGGGTTGCCATTTTATCAGCAGGAATTTTGCCAGAGCATTTCATGCAATGGATGGGAGGAGCCTGCCTTCACCAGGAACAAAAATGGATGAAAATGCCAGGTGTGGTGGCTCATGCCTGTAATCCCAGCGGCTCAGGAGGCTGAGGCAGGAGGATCACGAGTTCAAAGCCAGCCTCAGCAAAAGCAAGGCGCTAAGCAACTCAGTGAGACCCTGTCTCTAAATAAAATACAAAATAGGGCTGGGGATGTGGCTCAGTGGTCGAGTGCCCCTGAGTTCAATCCCTCGTACCCCTAAATAAAGAAATAAAAAGGACAAAAGTGACAGTCGATGCGGGTTCTACGTTTATGGAGAGCTTGACTATGAAGAAACAGGGGTTTTCAGTTAATTGATTTGTTTCATTTATAAAGAATGAACGAAATAACATTGTTATAAGGGAAGGGAGTCAACAAAGGCTGAATACGGAGACTGGAGAGAAGGAATAACCAAGAGAGGAAAGCTCTATAGCTGCTTTCCTCAACCAGGAGCAGTAAATGTCTGCAGATTTGGGCTGTCACAATTGGAGCAAGGAAGTAGTTTCTAGCATGTAGTTCATAGAGGCCGGGAATGCTGCTCAGCATCCTACAGTCCCCCCACAACAAAGAGCTATCTAGGCAAATGTCAACAGTGGTGAGGTCAACAAACCCCATTCTAAAGTAAGAAAAATCACATCAAGGACACAAATGAGGGCTGGGGAGGTAGTTCAGAGGTGGAGCACTTGTGTACTGTGTGAGGCCGCAGGTCTTATCTCCAGCACAAAACAAAACAAAACAAAAACAAAAACCAGAACATAAATGATAGGATTGGTTGCCATCTGATAAATGTCATGTCATCAGATAGACATTTGTCAAATCAATAAGTGAATTAG
Source organism: Marmota monax (assembly GCF_021218885.2). Taxonomy (NCBI): domain Eukaryota; kingdom Metazoa; phylum Chordata; class Mammalia; order Rodentia; family Sciuridae; genus Marmota; species Marmota monax. The sequence continues at coordinate 7,647,886 of NW_026693476.1, read as the reverse complement.
CAATTCCATAAGTAGATTCCCTCCCACCTCTTTCCATCTGGAAAATTCTATAACTTCACCATGGCACCAAGAATTGGAATATTATGTAAATGCTACAGCCTCAAAGATAAGACACAGTAAGTTTTGAATAAAGCAGTGCTGCCCAGAGAACGCAAAGAAGGCATTGGGAAGATGGGAAGGCAAAAAGGAAGTGCACATTTATTGAGTGTCCACTTCACACAAGCACTTTACATGGTTGCCTGACATTATGCACCACACTCCAGGAAGAGGGACCAGCTTCACTCGCTGAGGGGGAAACAGCCTCACTGAGGTCGAGTCATGACTATGCCACTCATTCTAGTGAGCAACCAAATCAAGGTTTGAAGCCAGTTATGTCTCACTGTAAAGTGCAAGCTCTTTCCACTGCTTGATGCTTTCCTTCTCCAATTCAGATCAAGTGACATCTCAGCCTTAAAAGATGCGCAGGAGTTTGCCAGACTGGGGAGAAGGGAGTGATGGGGGCATTCCGGATGTGGAGCACATTCAACCACCCTGGGGTGCGAAAGTCTATCTGGGGAGTCTGTGTGATGAAAGCCAATGGCACATGGGAGGGGTGGACCACAGCTAAGACTTTTCTAGAAGGCAGCCTTTGCTGATGCTATTCAACCAAAGCCTCCTCTATGCTCGGTTTTGCATGGCTGTCCTTTTCCCCAGTATTCCAAGTACAGAGGGGTCTAAATAATGGTTCAGAGTTGAGTAAATCTTTTTCTTTTCCATGACAACAAAAACAAGCTAAGTGACAAACAACTCCCTTGACTGAGACACTCATTTTATAAGGCATAATGAGTTATGGATTAATTTGGGAATGTTTAAGCAGCAGTGGGCAGGCACACAGTTGACCAGAACGTAAAACCAAGACCATTAGGGAGAAGCTCATTCCCCTTGTTAAGGGGAATGCCAGATAAATGTCACCCTCTGCTCAAGCTTTTTAATAGTTCTCCAAAAATAAAAAATAACCAGTACTCAGTTGTATTTCCTGACGTTTCCTGTTTACTGGGTGTGTGTTTGAGCAGCTGTGTTAGAAAGCATGACCTAAGAGCTTTTGGATCAAATTGTCCTTTGAAGCTCCTAGGTGTCAAGCTAGGGGATTACTCCCACCCAGGCCAGACCAGTCCTCCTGGCAGTTCTGAGTCCCCGGCTCCTACAAGCCAGAGAGTCCTGTAATAACTGTGAAAGGACAAAGGGTACATGGAGGTCAGGACATCACTCTACCTTCATGGATAATGTCATTTAGTTGAAAAAGCAGGAAAGAATGATTTTCACATAGTATTTTTCAGGGATTCTTGTATGTCCTGGTCTCACCACAGAGGTTGCCGAGCACAGATCAATGCTGAACCTCTCAGCTCTTCTCTCCTGCACCCAAACTCTTTCCCTGCCCTAGGAAAGTACAAAACGGCAGGATGCAGCCCAGGCTGCTGGACATATGCCCAATTACTTTCTGGGACAAGGATCCCACCCTTGATGGTGATAGGTAAATGTTCATGCTTAAAAATAAAATCACTCTCTTTTAAGTACAGTTCATTTAAACACAATTTTTATCACTTTTGGGCCATTAAATCACTAATTCTCACTTTGCTTCATTTAAAAATACCTAGTCATATTTTCACGATTTCTCTTCTTCACACAAGGGAGGGGGCATGGGGTTATTAATGATAGTGGAATGTGATGATCATTATCATCCAAAGTACAGATATGAAGACAAATTGGTGTGAATATACTGTATACAACCAGAGATATAAAAATTGTGCTCTATATGTGTAATAAGAATTGTAATGCATTCTGCTGTCATATATAAATAAAAAATAAATAAAAAAATCAAAAAAGATGGGCTGAGGATATGGCTCACTGGTAGAGCGCTCACTTAGCATGTGCAAGGCCCTGGGTTCAATCCTCAGCACCACATAAAAAGAAATAAGTAAAATAAAGATATTTTTTTAAAAAATTAAAAAAGAATAAATCTCTTCATATGAAAAGATTAATGTATAAATATATTCGTTGTAGTATATTTATAATGGCAAAGCCTATGTAGCATAAAAAGAAAAAAGTCCAAAAAAACTGAATTAAAAATAGCAAAAAAGTAAGTTTATTTTTATTTGTTTATTTACTTATTTCTGAGCAAGCACTCTACCACTAAGCTACATTGCTTGTTTGTTGGTTTATTTGTTTGAGACAGGGTCTTGCTATATTGTCCATGCTGGTCTCCAGTTCATAAGCTCAAATGACTTTCCTGCCATATAGGTATGCACCACAGAGTCCACTTAAATGTAAGGTGAATGAGTGAAAAAAAAAATACGTGGTACATTGACAGTGAAACATTACGCAACTATTAGTGATCCTAGTATTAGTATTAAAAGGAAATGTTAGTATTAAAAGAAAATGATGATATTAATTTATGTTGAAGCTGGGCATGGTGGCACACACCTGTAATCCCAGATACTTGGGAGGCTGAGGCAGGAGGATCACAAGTTTGAGGGCAGCTTAGGGAACTTAGTGAGACCCTGTTTCAACATAAAATTTGAAAAAAGAATTGGGAATGTAGCTGAGTGGCAGAGCGCCTGTCTAGCATGAATGATGCCCTGAGTTCAATTCCAGTATCACAAAAATAATAATAATGATCATCATCATCATCATCATGTTTAATAAGCAAAACAAGGTACGCAGCCACATATGCAATTGATATTTTAACTGTAAAAATATACATAGGAAATGATAGGAAAGATGTGCAACAAGATGTACTTTGGATTAATTTCACTATCAGAAAAGGCCAAATATCTCTGTCTTAGTATGTTTGGGCTGCTAGGACAAAATATCTTAGAATTTTCAAACAGAAATATACTGCTCACAGATGGGAAGCTGGAAAATCCAAAATCAAGGTGCCTATAGTCTCGGCATCTGAGGAGGACACGTTCCTCACAGCTGGCACCCTCTGTAAGGGTGTCCTCATAAGGCAGAAGGGGAAGGGGAACTCTCCGAACCTGGAAGGGCACTGATCCCATTCACAAGGGTGGAGCGCTCATGATTTAAGCACTTCCCAAATGCCTCACCTCTTTATGCTATCATATGAGGTATTAGATTCCAAGCTCTGAAGGCCAGAGCACCCTCTCTATTGTTAATGCTTAAAGACAAAAGGAGCCCAAGAGAGCAATGGACTCACCCGTAGTGCCTTTTACGTCTTTCCAATGCTTCTAGTGCAGTTCATTTATTATTAGGGAATCATTTATGACTGAGTTGTGTGCCTGGTGGCCAGAATGACATTCTTTTATAAGAACAGAAAGAGTAGCAGCTGTTGTCACCCAGGAGTGGGGGTTGGGAATGGATTTGAGTCTTACTCAGTTGAAATACTGAACCTCAGAGAACGAACGCTAGCTACTGACCACATAAGTCTCACTGCAAGGGTCTGCAGCTTTCCATTGAAAAGCTAGAAAATTAGGCATCTGTCATCTTTATTTTCTTACCAATATTGAGAGCAATGGGTGGTAAATAGAGAGATGGCTTCTCTGATAGTAGGGACCAGAAGGAATGAGCAGGCAGAGATAAGTCCGCTAGTTGCTCCAAGGTGTCTCATCCACTGGATAGGATGGATATCTCCTCTGTTCTCAGCTTAATCCTTCCCTTTCAGGTTTGGACACCTGCTTTCATTAACTAGCCAACCTCCAGGGGAGGCCTAACAGTCAGGCAACTTAATTTTTTTTAGATATGGAGGGAAAATCACATCAAATAATAAATTGCTATCTTTATCTATTTTTAAAGTGTCACATGTAACTTAAAAATATCATGGATAAAATAAAATGGGACAGTGAGAAGTCTGCTCTGTGAAATATTTAAACTATAAAGCCAGCAAGGCCAGTGATTACGGAGATTAAATAGATATAGATGATGGACATAAATCAGAAGCACATTGTCAAAGATTAGAATTTACTAAAGCTGTTTATCATCCTTCCAATAGGGTGGGGGAAAGCAATCATAGGGTTTTTAATGGAGGTCTAAACTATCAAGCCGTTATGTAACTTTTATCTATTTTGCTCATTTTTTCCACAAGGCAAGACAATTTCTTCTGTAGCAAATAAACCTCCTCTGCCTTTAACAAACAGTAGGGTACAATCCTGGACCAGCCGCCCAACTCTTGGGACTCAGTTTTCTCATTTGAGAAAAGGAAAAATTGATTCTTGTCATTTTTGATACTCTGTCTATCTAAAGAAGAATATTTAGATAGTTATAGGACATGAATTGTAATATAGCATCCATTCTGGAACACATTAAATCGTAAAGCACATCATTATTTATGTACCACTAACAAAGAAAAATATCATGCCAAGGGCTGATGATTGTGGCTCAGTGGCAGAGCACTTGCCTCACACATGTGAGGCCCTGGGTTTGATCCTCAGCACCACATAAAAATAAATAAATAAAATAAAGGTATTGTGTCCATCTACAACTAAAAAAAATACATATTTTAAAAAATTGCGCCAACAAAACTGTGACACAGGGCTGGGGATGTGGCTCAAGCGGTAGCGCGCTCGCCTGGCATGCGTGCGGCCCGGGTTCGATCCTCAGCACCACATACAAACAAAGATGTTGTGTCCGCTGAGAACTAAAAAATAAATATTTAAAAAAAAAATAGGGCTAGGGATGTGGTTCAGTGATTGACTGTTCCTGAGTTCAATCCCCAGTGTCCCTCCCATCATAAAAAAAAAAAAAACAAAAAAAAAAACTGTGACACAATGCTTTAACTAGGCCTTGTGACCCAGGAATCATTCACTCCAACCTTTTGTGCTTTGAAACATGCAGAAATTCCTCCTGCTTTTTATTGAACTGCTCAGTTTATCTAGGAAATTCTTAAGTATGTATCTCAGTAACAAAACATAGCTTTCTTTCTCAGGTCCCATAAAACACTTGGTGGTCCTTCCTTTTGCCTCTCTCTCTCTCTCTTCTTGTTTCTTCTTCCTTCCCCTCCTCCTTCTTTTTACAATAATATGTGAGATTACAATCATTTGTCCAACGATGACTATTTCTTCCCTAATATAAGATTCATGTCCCACCGTTTCCATGCTTCTGAAAACACAATAACTTTGCATTTCACTGCCAAATCATAGTGCAATTTTTGGTAATTTAAACAGCAACTGAGCTCACCGTGTTATTACCAACAGTATACTTAACTCAATCGGAGTGATGACAAATTCGAGCAGCCATGACTGAGTTTGAACCTGGGCAGACCATGACATCATGACTGAAGTCTGACTTACGTCAGTGTAAGCAGCAACCCTGTTGACTTCAGAGACGTTACAAATATGGGGGCAGGGTTGGGGTGGGAGGAGGATACAGGTGTGTTTCAGAACTGACGAATCCAGATAGCATTTCATAAATATCTTTAGTTTGCTGAAGGACTGAATGAAAGAAGAAATGAACAAGTGCATAGCTAGTTGGGAACGCTGAAAAGGTATCTCACTTCGGTCTTGATGTATCAAAGCTGGCTGGAATCATGAGTCTCCCAAGCTTCCCCTAGGATATGGGCATCTGGTTATCATTTCTTTTTTTTTTTTTTCTCTTCTACTTCTTATGCCTCTAGTAAGAAACTACAAAGTCCTATGTGGAAGACTCCAGGTAACAAGATCTTGCATTTCACCAAGACCTTGGCCTTGACCTCTTATCCTCTCTGTAGCCCTCTTCCTCCTCATCCTTGTTTTCAACCATTCTATCATGTCCCATCCTTGCTCACTGACTACCCACTCCTGTGGCCAGCTGGTCAGCAGCCACATCTTCAGGTGGCCCTCCAGCTGCCATTAACCTGCTCCTTCTGCCACCCTTCTCAACTGCTGACTTACCCATTCCCTCTTTTTTTTCCCAAGCCTAAAACATCTTCACCTTCGAGTTCAGCAAATCATCTTTCTTCCTACTTGGTGATGAAATTAAAGCCATCAGGTTGAAACTCTCTGAGCTCCCTTACAGCTCCTAAAAACTCTACCTTTCCTCTTTCTCTCCTGTCTCAGGATAATTTTTTTTTTCTCTGCTTCAAAACCACTTTAGTCTTGCCTACACCTCAGGAAGCTCTTACTCTAAATATTATCCTATCTCCTTTATTCCAAGCTTCACCTTTACTTGATGTTTCCTGACAGCAGATAAATATTAACGTATCTACTTCTTTAAAAAAATACTTCCACTCCCCCATTTTTCTCTTGTTGCTCTACCCCTTTCTTGCCCCTTCAAAACCAAGTTTTTTTTTAAGTCTTCCTATTATTGTTGTCTTTACTTTGACCTCCCATTCTCTTGAAAGTCTACCACAATCTGACAAACGCGCTCACCATGCCAATAAAATGCTTCTCAAAGGTCACTAATTACTTCCATATGGCCTACCCTTACCTGACGTGACCTCCCCACAGATTTAATACTATTGAAAACCTCCTCCCTGACTTTTCTCCCCTTTTGGTTTTTGTAAAACCATTCTCCTACTTTTTTTTTCATGTCTTTCTCTGCTTTGTTCTTTCATCAGACAAAAGGCAGCTCTGTCTTCAGCCTTCTGCTCTCCCCCATCGACTTCTGAGCTCTCTTTGATGATCTTCAACCAAAGACACTACTTAACCTCCACTTATGACCCACAGCCTCCAATCTACAAGTCTGACTAGAATTTTTCTCCACTTTGGTGATCACGGCTCTCAACCCCATCACCTTCCCCTATAACCTGCTTCTCTTCCCGCCTCAGTGACTAACATGGCTGTCAGCTGGAAACGTGTCCATCCCCTTGGACTCATTTCTTCCCTCCTCCACTTATCTGATCAGTCACTTAGTCTTCTGGGGTCTTTAGTCCACCATCTCCGGGACCCTTTTCCACTGCTTCCACAGTAGCCGAGGCCCTTGCCCTCTGTCACGTGAATCATCGCTGTGGTCTGCTAATTGCTTCTTCTCCTACCTGCCACACTACTGCCAGGGGACACACTGCTGCAAGAGGAATCTTGCAAAATTACAAATCAAATCAGAGCATGTTATTTTTTCTGCTTAACATACTTCATTTGCTCCCCTAGTAGCTTTCAAAATAAAGTTAAAACACCTTAACAAGAAAGATACCCCATAACATGCCCCTGCCTACACTGTTAGCCCTTTATTCTATCAAGTATTCCTAACACTTTTTTATTTTTCTGATCCTATTTGACTGTATGCATGTGCTGATTTATGCCCCTGAGCTTCCTCCCGGGATCCTCTGTCACCCTCTCATCTCCGGTCCAGCTAACTACCTGCTGAACATCTTCTTAAACACCTCTTCCTCTAGAGAGCCCTCCTTACCTTCCTCAATGAATGAGATGCCCTAGTTTGTGCTACAAAAACGACTACATACACCACTATCACCTCTGCTGTCATCATTGATTTATTTATAGGTTTTGCACTCGATTATGCACTCCATGAAAACAAGAAATATCTATTATTATTCATGATGTTATAAATATTAGTAGAATAAAAACGAATGAAGGAAGCACTGAGCTTTTAAGTCTAAACACAAGGTCAAGTGAATAAAGGCTTGTTTTATATTCAAGGTAGAGTAAGTAGTAATGGCAGTAAAAGCTTTGTAGAAAAAAGGCACCTTATTATAAATTGATATCTATATTTATTTACATCTTTCTCTAAATTTATCTGCACTTAGTTATTAATACAGCTATTACTAATGTTTCCAGGTGTTAGTGACCTAGGACCTCCAATGCTAAGTTGAACAGCAGTGGAAAAACCTAGCTCATTAGGAGAATATCTTAATCTGAAAAATCAGTAAAATAAATGTAAATGGAGCTGAAATACTTTAAATATGAATGATCCAGGTGCTGCAGTACATCTTAGGCAGCTTGTTTTCTCACCAAGCACCTTAACTGGGTATTTAAACTTCTCCAATATTTATCCCAACTTATCTTTCACCATTATTCTGTACTCCATCTATACTCCAATGAAGCTGAGACCTTTTCTTTTTTCCAAGGCTAAGGATAGAACCCAGGGCCTCATACTTGCTAGGCAAGCACTCAATCACTGAGCTATACCCCAACCCTAGGTATTATTTCTTATCTTTCAATTTGGCTTTATAGTTATCTCCACAGTTATTTTGCATACCTTTGATTAGATGTATTACTCCGATTTTTATTATAGAGTTTTATTTTGGGTAGGTAGGAAACATTTTTTAAATTATAGTTTCTGATGATTTGTTTCACCTACATGGGAACAAGATTGATTTTTGCCTTTTAATCTGTTACTACGGATTTTGCTGGATTTGTAGATTGTCTTGAATTTCTATGTAGATAATTATTATTTGTGAGTTATTGATTGTGAATGTATTAGTTTGTTTCTTCCTTTCAAATTTTTTTATATTTAATTTCAATTTATTGTATAGTTGCTTCCTAGGACCTCTAGTGCTAAGTTGAATAGCAGTGGAATAATGGTAGATATTTTTCTTTCCTTCCTAACTTTAATGGAATGTTTCCAACAAATATTTAACCGTTAAGTATACTAAGAATATCGTTTGCTGTAAATTTTGGATGGATACCCTTTATCAAGCTAAGAAAGTTACTTCTATAATGAACTTGCTAAGAATGTATCCTGTGAATTACATTTTATCAAATGTTTTCTCTTCATGCATTGAAATGATTATTTGGTTTTTTTCTCCTTTAATGTATAAATGCAGTAAATTATATCAGTACATTTTCTAATGTTCTAATATTGTTTTCTGAGATGAGCCTAAACAGATATTAATTATAATGCATTGTTGAAATTAATTTTCTATTATTATGTTTAGGATTTTTTACATTTGCATTTATAAGAGATTGGTCTATAATGTTCCTTTCCCATTTATACTCAATCTAATTTTGGTATCAAAAGTCTACTAACATCATAAAATAAGTCATTCCTTCTTTTTCTTTTTTCATTTTAATTCCTCCTTTTCCTGTATGCTGAAATAGATTGTACAGAGTACTATTTTCCTCCTTAGGAGTTTGGCAGAACTTCCTTGTAAACCCCGCTGGCCCTGATGTGCTTTGTTTGTCTTGTTTCTGTAGGTAGATTTTAAACTGCCAATTCAACTTTTTAAAAATAACTATAGTTCTCTAATTAGATTTTCTATTTCCTTCTTGAGTCCATTTTGGTAAGTTTCATTTTTCTAGGAAACTGAGTATCTTTACATAAGTTTTCAAATTTAGTTGTATAAAGGTTATGCCAGCCTCATATTTAAAAAAAAAAAAATCTCTTACCTATGTATTGATTTTCTCTCTGTCAGTTTTATTAGTCTTTTCAAAGCATCAGCTTTTTGTTTCCTTCATCTTTTCTATTATAACTTCATTTTTACATTTTATTAGTTTCTGCTCTTTATTATTTCCCTTACTCTGCTTTCTTGTGTGTATGTATTATTTCTTTATCCAGTTTCTTGAGTTGGACAGTAATTTCTAGACTTTCCTCTTTTCTAACTAAGCATTTTTAAACTTGTGTAAATTTCAGTAAATTTCTCTACACAAGTTGTGAAATATATTTTGTGATTTAGTTCTCTATATTATTCAATGTTAGCTATGAGTTATCCTTTGACTTATCAATCATGATTAATTTCAGAAGCTGTTTAGAAGTATGTTTTTGTTTGGTTTGGTTTTGGTCCAGGGCCTCATGCATACTGGGTATGTTAGTCAGCTTTCTGCCACTGTGATAAAATAACTGAGATAATCCATTTATAAGGAGGAAAGACTTGTTTGTGTTCATGGTTTCAGAGATGTCAGTCCATGGTTCCTTGTCCCTTTTGCTTCTGAGCCTTTGGCAATGCAGTACATCACCAAAAAAAAAAAAAAAAAAAAAGCAAACCATGGAGAAAATCTGCTCATTTCATGGCAGGTGGGAAACAAAAAGAGAGAGTGAGAGGAAGGGGCCAGGGTCTCAATATCCTCTACAGGGCACACCCCCAATGATGTCACTTCCTTCTACCAGATCCCATCACTTTCTAAAGTGCTAACAATAAGGGACCAATCCTTCAACACACAAGCTTTTGGGAGACATTTAAGATCTAAACCATACACTAAGCAAGTGCTCTACCATTGAGCTACCCCGCTAGTTCATGTTTATTCCCAAATCTATTTAGAAGTGTTTTAAAATTTCCAAATGTAAGATGTTGTTGTTGTTGTTGTTGTTTTTATTATTATTATTATTATTATCATTATTATTATTATTATTATTATTTTAGTTGATCTGGAAATGTGATCTGTTTGAGACTGACTTCTTGTTACCTGGGCTGAGATGGTAGCATGATGCTATCAGAGACCTGGATCTTTCTATCACTCCGTTCCATTATCTTAATACATGGATTCCATCTGGTGCCTTTTTTATATTGTTTACTGTTTCCAGTGAAATGGTTTGCTTATAGTGACTGTAAGACACACCCTACTGCTTGCACACCCATGATGCATAAAAAGGAAGAAGCAGCCTAAATTCAACATCACAAAATGCATCATGAATCATTCTCATCAGCTTCTTTGTCTCAGAATTCAGAATTAAGAGTTCAGCGTCACATTCTGGCATTGCTTATCAGAAGTCTGGGCTCTATCCCATGCTTCAGCTCCGGACCTGGAGGGCTGGCTCCAACATTAGGCATTTGGGGAATATTTGTTGTATGAAAGAATGCATAATTAGAAAAGAATGAATTCTTCTGGCAAGCTAATCTTCCAGACCCTAAACTAGAAACCAATGGCAAATGTCACAAACAGTAACTCAGGACTCTCCCTAACAAGATAGGATATCAATAAGGGACCAATCCTTCAACACACAAGCTGATGATGCAAGTAGAAGTACCATGTACAGCTCATTCTTGGGGAGAATAATTTAAGGAAAATTAATTTCTAAATAGTAACATTCTGAAGACTCTCAAACACATATATTTACAAATCTTTTGATGGGCCTGTTACAGGTGATTGCGTGCTTGCGCTCTCTCTCTCTCTCTCTCTCTCTCTCTCTCTCTCTCTCTCTCTCTCTCTTCCCCCCTTCCTTCCCTCTCTCTTTTTCTTTCTATTTTGGTCCTAGGGTTGAACCCAGGGGCACTGAACCACCGAGTCACATCCCCAGCCCTTTTTTGTATTTTATCTAGAGACAGGGTCTCACTGAGTTGCCTAGGGGCTTGCTAAATAGCTGACACCGAATTTGTACTCGTAATCCTCCTGCCTCAGCCTCCAGAGCTGCTGGGATTGTAGGCATGTACCACCACGTCCAGTTGTCACATGTGATTTGTGTTATTCATAGCAAAACAGTGTCTGTCAAACAGCAGGCACTCCATACCAGATGTTATCTATAGAGCAAATCTAGATAGTTGAGCCAAAGGCACTTGTATCCTGGGAAATAAGGGCCTGACGTTTAGGGCAAGTGATTGGATTATGTTTTGTTTTGTTTTTGTTTTTGGTGGCACTGGGGATTGAACCAGAGGTGCTCTACCATCAACCTACATCCCCAGCCCTTTTTGTTTTTTTACTTTAAGACAGGGCCTCACTAAATTGCCCAAGCTGATCTTGAATTTGTGGTCTTCCTGCCTCAGCCTCCACAGTTGCTGGGATCACAAGTGTGTGCCACCACACCTGGCAGGATTGTGTTTTCAAGGCCTCACTTGACCGTCCTAGAACTGCACCCTTCCACTTTGCTTTGGCCAAGGCAACACAGTTTGGGTGTGGTTGTTCAAAAATATTCCCAAAGAGCAATGATGATTCTTTTGGATTCCTGAACACACCTCTCAGTTGTGGGAGAACTCTGGGCCGTGTGTCCAGGCCTCTCAATGGAGTTTTGATCAAAGCCCCATTTCCTTCCCTTTGTTGCTTTTGGAGTGGCCTTGTTCTGGGAGTCCTAGCTTTGACAACAGCACCTCAGCTGAACTTTTCCATAGCAGCCCTTGGACTCCAGCTCCACCCGCTCCCATCTGCACGCCCCCATTTCCTCCGTTCTCTGTTTTGGCTCAGTGCGGCTCTTCTCAGTAAAGTGGTTGAAGAGTAATGAACCCAAAATACCTAAGTAACAAATGAGTCACCGCACTTCCACAGCAGAGCTCTGATGATAAGCGGGTGTGTTGGGGGTAAACAGCAGAGGAGGTGGTTGCCCAGAGAGAGAGACAGAGAGAGAGAGAGAGAGGAGAAAAATAGAAGCAAAATGAGCAAGCTGGCAGAGGTGGTTGACAGCAGGCTGAGTGGGTGGAGGGGGCGGGGATTGGGTTTGCTTGCAAGGTGAGATCAGCGCTAGGGCCTGTCACGCCCTGGCTGACTCAAGCCAAACCCAGGCCCCTCAGGAATTGCTAACACTGGGCTGTCTAGTAAAAACCCAGATAGACAAGCCACCTAACTGCTGTCCCCTTCTGTGTACAAGTTCTGAGACCTAGGACTTGAAATTCTTTTCTTCAAGTTGCTGCAAAGCTGCTTATCAGAAACCCAAAATAGTATTGCTCCAGGGTCATTCCTTCCTGAGTTATATGGTATCTAGGTACCAGGAATCAAGGCAGAATTTAAATTTCTACTGAGTTCTGTTTTGTCTTTTGAGATTTTCAAGAGCATCGTTTCCCCAAAACTTTAACTTGGAATATAATAGTAGAGTTGGAACGGCCACCTCAAGGTCAAAACTGAGCAATACTGGAGGTGACCATGATGAGCAATCAGGGGGCACTGGTTCTGCTGAGAGATCGTGGGGTGCTGCCCCATCAGGACTGAATGTGCTTAGAACATACTAGGTAGTTTGGGATAGCTTAGGACATGACTCCTATTTTTTATATGTTTTTTAAGTAAAAAAGGAGTGGAGTAGGCTGAGCCCTTGGAACATATCTCATGCTCTGATTTCATGGAAATGTGCTTGGCCACCCCACAGTCCTTCTCTGAGATGTTTAAACTATCACAACAAGAGGCTAGAGAGAAAAAACACATGTACAGGGAGCAGGGCTGGGATGCATCTAGGACTGTTAATGTGATACGACTACTAGGAGAATCTTTCGGAAAAAAAAATTACAAAATGTCCCCTGAGATAAGTTGTCTCAGATCATGAGGATGACAGGATTTGATCACAAGCTGTCTGGTTCTCTTTTAGGTCAAAACCAGGAAGTTCAGGCACTAGTTTTAAAACAGAAGAAAACAACATTGGTTGATTTGGAGGTTTAAGCCACCAGCCCTGTTCCGCTTCACTTGACCCTGCAGCTGGGGCTGGTGTCAGTCTATGGCTTTATGTCCTGTAGCTCTCCCACCCCTATCCCGCATAAGGATAAAACCAGATGCCATGACTTGGCAAGAGTAAAGCTTGATCTCAAGAGGAAGTGGGAAGACATAAGGCTAATACAGCTTTGGCAGCTAGAAAGAAAACAGCTACAGCCCTTGCGAAGAAGGACCAGACCCAAGACTTGATAGAAGTTTCTGGTCCCCATTTAGTTCCTTAAAAATGCCACCTCTGCATACTCCAACTTCCCCTATACTGAGATAATCAGTGAATAATGGAAAATCCTCTTTGGAAATGATTTCTGAAAATCATCTCAGGAAAGTCCGTCCATATTCTTGGCCTCAGAAGTCTTCATTTCAAAATGTTATATTCATTCATATATATAGTTTTATATATATATATATATATATATATACACACATATACATATTTTTATTAGTGCATTTTAATTATGTAGAATAATAGGCTTCATTGTGAGGCATATTAGGACATTCAAAATGCTCTTTAAGACCAGCTAAAAATGCATGTTGGTCATAAAAATAAAAGTAGAAACCCGAAAGAAATTAACCTTTGCATATTAACATTTTAACATTTTTAAGGTTTTTTTCTTCCAGTCCTTTTATAAGCATAAGTTTACTCTTTTAACACCGTTGTGCTCATTCTGTGTACATAAAATTGTATTTTACTGGTTTTCCCAAATATCATATGGAAAAATTAGGCAACCATGATTATTAATCATTATTAAAAATGTCTTGGACATTAAATTTGTTTCCAGCTTCTAAAATTTTAAATCTTCATTTAATTAATATGCAAAATTTGGAGACTTTTGCATCGGCACCACCACTCAGCAGTGTGGCAGACCTGGCCTGGTGATCTGAAGGCTGCAGGACAGTCAGGGGGAGCTACAGGAGAGGCTCCTGGGGGATTCTGATTTTTCTGGAGATGTAAGACTCATGGATTTCTGGTACAGAGATCCTGAAGGACATAGAAATTGCCGGAAGTAATATCATCAGTCATCTATCTGTGTTTTTTTTTTTTTTTCTGTCAAATGTGACCTACAAATCCCATCTCTAAGCAACACTTTTAGAAATTCTGAAAAAAAAAAAAAAAAAGAGAAAATATTTTCGGCAAGTGAGAGGAATAGGAAAACAAAGGACAGGAATGATACGTGGTAGAGCTGAGGATTTTATTTTTAAATATAAAGTGTCATACTATCTCTCACTGGGATTTCTTATTGGAGCATCTTGATTCCAGGGGGCTTTGCAGGTACGTCACTTGCTGGAGAGGTGTGAGGGCCGCAGAAGCAGAGAGTCAGCACCAGTCAGGATGGGTGAGTCAGCTAAGGATATGATTTTTCATTTGCCAAATGACTGACAGTTACATGGTTGTCACTAAATATTTTCTGCAACTGTTGTTTTCTTTCAAGGGCAAGTCCTGTGTCAGACAAAATATAGTTCCTGAATGTGATAGAGGAGAATGTACTATAATACTACATACTTCTTAGTGATAATTTCATTTTAAATCTCACCAATCCAGAGTTAAATGCTCTTTTCCCTATTTTGCATGTGGGAACATTAAACAGCAAAATTAAAATAACCCAAGGCCATATGACTAATAAGCATTTGAACCAGGATTAGAACCCAGGGTTTACCTCACAGTTTGTGATCTTTGCACTTTGTTAAACCTAACACATAAACAGGCTTGCAATAAAAAATCTTGCAATAAAAAATTGAGTTAATACTGATCCAAGATGGGGCTTTCCCTAACATCCAAGAGTCACCATTATGCGCAGGATTATTCATAGCATTCCTTTGAGGGACAACTCATGAAGACAACTCATGAAGACTCAGGTCAATCAAGCAAACTATTGATGAGGAACTCTGCCATTAAGTCTGTGGAGTTCTTAAAGACCTCATGGAGACTAACAACTAAAAGACCATAGGACAGGGCTGGGGGCGTAGCTCAGTGGTAGAGTGCTTGTCTAACATGCTAAAGGCCTGGTGTTCAATTCCCAGAACTGGGAAAAAAAAAAAAAAAAGCCACAAAAATGGGAGCTTCTACCTCCCATTGTCTCTAAGGACAGGCCTTGATTGACAGATATGGAAATTAGTGCTTCTATTGAACTTTTCAAATGAATGATTAGATCAAAACCTGAGTGTCTATTTTCCCACTGGACTGACTTATGTAATGTTAAGAACCATGTTTGCTTCTTTATGGTTAGATTCTCACTCCAAGTGCAGTGCTTTATCCTAGTAGATTGTCTTAGTCCATTTTGGCTGCTATAATAGAATAACACAGACTGGGTGGGTATTTTTTGTTTTTTTAGACAATTATAGAGACAAGGAAGTCCAAGATCAAGATACTGGGTCTCTTTTATAAGGACATTATTATGGTTTAGATCTCAAGTGTCCTCAAAGACTCGTGTGTTGAAGGCTTAGTTTCAAATGCAACAATGATCAGAGGTGAGGATTTGGAAAAGTAATTGGATTCTGGGGGCTCCATCTCATCAATGGATTACCCACTGAGGGATTCACATTTGATGGCATTATTGAGAGGTTGTGGTAACTGTAGGCAGTAGGGCCTAGTTGAAGGAAGTAGATCAGTAGGGGAAGGCCCCTTCCCCTCTCTCTCTCTCTCTCTCTCTCTCTCTCTCTCTCTCTCTCTCTCTCTCTCTCTTTCTCTCTCTCTCTTTCCCTCTCTTTCTCTCCTTCCTGGTTACCATGAGGTAAGTAGCTTTGCTCTGCCGTGCACATGCACCATGATCTGCCTTACCACAGGCCCAGAAACAACAGCCAGGAGTTATGAACCGAAACCTCAGAAACTGTGAGACAAAATAAACATTCCTCCTTTAAGTTTTTATTTTTTATTTTATTTTATTATTTATATATTGAACCCAGGGGCACTTAACCACTAAGACACATCTGCAGTCCTTTTTATTTTGAGACTGGGTCTTGCTAAGTTGCTTAGAGCTTCACCAAGTACCTGAGGCTGGTCTTGAACTTGAAATTCTCCTAAGTTTTTTTTTTTTTTTTGCAGGTATTTTGTCATAGCAATGAAAAGCTGACTAACACAGGTGTTGATCCCATTGATTAGGTCTCTACCTTATTAACGAGTCACCTTCTGAAGGTCCTCCCTTCAAACACTGTCACAGTGTGATTAGGCTTCAACATATGAACCTGGAGGTAGGGTGGCGGCATTCAGTCTATAGCACAGATGTTCAGTAAGGTGTATTGAATGAATTAATGAATGAACAAAAATAATATCGGGGTCAAAGGTGTGGGCTGGAGTTAGGGATGACTCATGATCAATTCCCCACATAGAGATGTATTTCTCAGGCTATGTAGTATGAATTAAAATGGCCCAAATCAAGATAAGTCAGGAAGTGTGTGTGATCCATTTCCAGTTTTTAATATCTACAATAAACTCATAAGCATGATGCCATCTGGAATGAGAAGTGAAGAGTTTTCCTTTTCCGCCAGTCTGGCAGCATGCAGTGAGGATAAACTTTCTTTTTCTCTCTTCTCCTTGATTCCTCAATCAAACAGGATTTATATTAGGCTTAGGCAGCAATCCCTCCTAGAGAGTGTATACAGCATCCTGCTTGTTTTCCCAAAGGGAAAATTTGGGCTGAAAGTGTGCATTAAGCCCAGTCTTTAAGCAATTAATATTTTGCCTGCGAAACAAGAAGTAAGAACATTACAAGTGGATTTTATCATAATCCTACATCTCCCAAATGCGTAAACTCCGGGAAAGTCCAGATCCCCAGCAGAAGCCCATCTGCTATATTTCTAGTACAATCCTCCTCTGTTTATATTTGCTCGTTTCCCTCACAGAGTGCCAGGAGAGAAAAAGTGATATTTTAAAAATTCATCTGCTAGTATTTATGCAAACACTTTTCTCTCCAAGTGTGGGTTGAGCAATGTGAGTAAAGCGGAACATGCTTGAAAAGAACTATAGAGTAATTTTAAAGAAGAAAAGGGGAAAACATACATCTAGGATAATTGAAGTTGCCAGTAGAGGGGCAGGAATCATCCTCAGACTAGTGACACTTGACAAGGGGAAGTTCATGGCTTTGAGCCCCGGCTTTGGTGGCTCATTTGAATATGTCAAAGAATCTTTTTACTGTGAGTTTCTACTATGTGCTAGCCAGCCTGGGGATGATAAAAGCTTAGGATTCCTAGTTGAGAAGACATTGGCAATAATTATGCTGGCATGTTACTCATGCTGGGAAAAAGGGAAAGAAACATCAGTTGAACATCAGTTAGATGCCACTCTTCACTAAATGTATCACATACATTAATTCATTTTATTCTCACACCTACTCTATGATATTATTTTCCTCATTTTTCAGATGAAGGCCCATACCAGCCTTATAACTTGCTCAAAATTGTATAACTTGGGTTCTTTTGAAAATTCATGCTCCTTTTCCTACATCATATGTAAGAAGTTTCTAAGGTTTAAAATCTAATGGTATGGGGCTGGGGTTGTAGCTCAGTAGTAAAGCGCTTGCCTTGTACGTGTGAGACACTGGGCTATCCTCAGCACTGCATAAAAATAAATAAAATAAAGATATTGTGTTTGTCTAAAACTAAAAAAAATATTTTAAAAAATCTAATGGTATACACATTTGGAACCTAAATAGCTACATTTGGTTCAGTGCTTACTATGAGACAGGCAAAAGTCTAAGTTCTTGATATATGTTTATAGATTTAAATTCTGTACTACCCTATGAGGTAGATGTTGCAGGTAATAGCAATTACCTCATTTTAAGGATGAGGAAACTGAATTTTCATGTAAGTTAAGTTGTCCACATTTCAAGAAATAGCAGAGCCATGCCTGGATCAAGAGCCCACATTTCTGAGCACCAGCTAGACTTCTTCTCTTGTTTAAGGAACACTTTGAAGCACATTCTATTACACACACACCCTGCAAATCTCCCAAGCCTACCTTGATGTAATGAAGACAATATTCAGCACAGCATTTCCAATTCTTCCCTAAATTCCTCTCCTTTTGCCCACATCCCAGAAGCCATACCTGGAAGTTTAACACCTGAGTAGGTCAGGACTCTTACTGAAAACAAACTAGATATCCTATACTCTTCAAGTTGAAGAGTCAAGTCTAGCAGGGTGTGGTAGCACATGTCTATAATCTCAGCTAACCAGGAGGCTAAGACAGGAGGATTGCAAATTTGATGCTAACCTAGACACTTAGTGAGATCCTGCCTCAAAATAAATAAAAAGGGCCGGGGATATAGTTCAGTTGTAGCACTTGCCTGGCATGTGTGAGACCCTGGGTTTAATCACCAGCACGTCAACATACACACACACACACAGTCTATGGTTTTAGAATGTCCCCTAGTGCCAAGACAATATTCCTCTGCCTATGATAGAGGCCAGCAGAACTCCTCTTCTTGTTGATGCCAGAAGGATATGTAGGGGACAGTGACATGCCAGGCAGGGAGGCTCTTTTGTCTTTTCCTGGCCTCCCCTCTCCAAGTTTCTGCCCACAGAATGAAATAAAGCACATCAAGGGTGGGACAACTCTTGCCCCTTTCTGCTTTAAAAGAGGGAGACTACTGTGTCTGTGGTTTCACACCACCATGATTAGGGAGGGCAGAGCAGTGGAGGAGGTGGCCAGGGGACCTAGTCTCCAAGCATCGGGTATACTATTTAGAGAAAAGCAAGCAAAATAATCAAGGAATGTAAAAGACTTCTCCTCCACTCCCCCAAAGACAGAGCTAGAAACGTCTGTAGAAACGGTTTAAATAGTCCAATCCGACTATGGAGCTAAAATTAATTTTTCCCCCTCTTGCCACTTAGCAGGTGAGGGCTCACAGGGACATCATAGTGATATAGAGAAAAAAGAAATGACTTTTTTAAAAACATATGTGAGTGGAATGAGTAATTCTGCAACCCCTGTTTACACACAAAGGGTAGGCAGATATGAGTTTCAGCAGCCAAAATCAAAAAAAGAGCATGCCACATTCTTGCTCACTCCCTCTACATAACCTTTCTCTAAGGGCCTGGTCTTTCCCCAGTGAGGTCCTCAAACTTATTTTAGGACATATTATTTGAGTACGCATCCATCAACCTAAACTACAGTGTTCAGTGTGGGTAACCCCCTGCCTCTCTCTGGTGAGGCCTCTTCTTCTCTTAGATCTTCTTTGCCTGAGGGATGCAATGTCAGCCACTCCTTAAAGCCCTGTGGGTGTCCAGGACAATGACTCCCTGAGAGGGCAGTAAGCCACCAATCAGATAGGAGATCCCAGTTTACAGTCAACCCTCACTCCTAACAGTGGGAGGAAGATGTTGAAGACCAGCTGAGGAGGAAAGAGGAACAAATCCCTGTGATGGATGACTAAGGAGGTAGTCCGGAGTGTTATCTTGTAGGTTAATATGTGCTTGGGGAAAAGAAACTTAATGTTCAATGTTGTAGAAGGTTGCCGTTCCTCTAGTAATAGAGAATGATAAAAGAAGAATCTTAAAATATAGAAACCAGCCTTCCTATCTACGTATAACCCTCTGTGACAGCAGGCAGCAGAAAAGGTAGTCCATAGGTGCCCAGTTGGGTAAGTTCAAATCCTAGTTTAACCACTTCTTTCCTATGTCAGCTGGGGACAGTTTCTTAACCTCTCTGTGCCTTTCGTCTGTATAGGAAGAATAATAATTTTTCTATGATCCCAGGTGTTTGAAAGGCTGAGGTAGAGGGATCAAAAGTTCGAGGCCAGCTTTGGCAACATATTGACATCCTGTCTCATAAAAACAAGCAAAATAATGATAATAATATCTTCCTCATAGGACTACTGGAGGATTAAATAACACATATAAAGCCTAAAGAACAGTGTCTTACACAAAATAAGCCTGTAATAAATTTAGCTATTTTTTATAATAAGAGAGTACTATGATTTTGATAATCTCTTAAGTTTAAGGCATCCCTGAATTTGACAAGTGACTAAAGGTAAATGCTAACTAAATTTTCAGAAAACAAGTCATAGGGTATTTCCCCCTAGAGCTCCATCACTTTTTTCCAGGACCTGCACCCCACATCCTGCACAGAAATGTGTTTGTCTGTGTTAATCACATCTTTCAGCCAACGAGGGCTTTGAAACAACCATTTGTCATTCTGACCTGTCCTGTCATTAGGATGTTCTGATAAACACACTGAATAAGGAGACAGTTCCCAATTGCTGTCCTTTTTCCTCCTGTAGGCTGAGTTCAGGGTCAAGTCAGTCTTCAGAATGGACACTTCAGCAAGAGAGAAGGAAAGAAAGGAGTCTATAGAGACAGGAAGCCTTGGGTTTTAAATTTTGGTTTCATAGCCTCCTAACTGCACAAGCCTAGTAGAGTTATCTTTAAAAATGGGGATAACAATACCTGCGTGGGAGGGTCTTGTTTGGGAGAATTAAATGTGATTATTTATATAACGTGCAATTATTTAAATAAATTGAGTTGGCACTCAGTAAATGTCAGTTCCCTTTTCCTCTTCCACCCTTTCCTGTTAAGACACAAAGTTGGACTAAGCTGGGGGCAGGGGACATCCATCAAATGTTGTGTACGTTTATTTTTCTCCTGCTTTTCTGAGATCATGAAGAAGATGGAAAGAAACGAGCAACTTACTGGTCTGACCTTTTCTACCTGGTGAACATCATCCATCTTTCTCATCCTTAAAAACATGATCAAAGTCCAGCTGGTTCTGGATTACTTAGCTACTCCACCATCCAAGGAATGAGTGTTCTGTTTATCTCTGTTAAAAATGGAAACAAATAAGGCCTCAAGAAAATTGACCCCAGAAGGCCCCCCACCCCCCGCTCCCAAAGTAGAAGAGGTATATCCAACAGCCCAGGAGGCAGAACAATGAAATCTGGGGGTCTGGCCGTGGGCATGCTCATCAAGGGAGGGGGTAGTGTGAGTCCTGCCATTTCCCTCTCAGAGTCTCCAGACCAGTCACTTCATTAGGTTAATTCACCACCCAGAGGGCCTCCTCCTTCCCCTCCTGAGAGTTCCACTCTAACACCAGCCTTCATAGGTACTGAGGCCTGGCCCTTCTGCCACACCCTCCCCTTTCTCTTCACCAACCAGAGCGCTTTCCTGAGATGAAGCTGAGGCCTAGGCTGAGGCTGAGGATGTGGGGCCCCGCGCCTGGGAGTCTTAGCTGCTGACACACACAAGTACTGACACTGGAAAGTACCGCTGCTGAATCAAAAACCACTTCCCAGAGATGACAGCAGTGCTCATGGCTTGGTTCCTGGAACATCAGATTTGGTCCAGAACCTTCAAGTCGACACCTCACATCTGTCCTTCCATGCCTCGGTTTCCCAGCATTTGGGAAGGGTGATGACAACAAAGGGAAATTGCTATCCACTGTCCAACCTGTCATCGCTGTAAGTTTGGATGACTTGACCAACTCCGTCCACATGCTTTGAAAATTCATTAGTATCTGCTGTGTAGTCTGAAATGAAAGGTGTCCAAATGAGGCAGGGTTGAGGCAACTGGCAGGGTTTCCCAGGTACAGTAGATTGTCAACAGAATGTTCTTTTAGCTTGCAAATTGAACTTTCATTTTCTGTCTAGGTGGAAAATGTTAGGTAACAGTTATTTTACTTTTTCCTTTGTAAAATACTTTCTCATGTCCCCTTCCAATCTGAGAACATGAACCCATTATTCCCAGTTGAAATGTTCAGCAGTACGATTTTAAAAATAATAATAAGCCTTTTTTTAAGATTCTTCTTGGTACCATGGCAACTTAGGAGATTCTCTCTCTCTCTCTCTCTCTCTCTCTCTCTCTCTCTCTCTCTCTCTCTCTCTCTCTCTCCTTGCCCCTCTCCCTCTTTCTCCTCCTCTTTTTAACAAAAGAAGTAAAATCTTCAGGATCATGACCTCATGAGATCTTGCTCAATCTGAACCCTGAAAGTTATCTTTGCATTTCAGACTCTTTTATGTTTGTTTATTCATTTTTTTTTGTTGTTTGTTTTTTCCCTTCACTACCAGAGATTGAACCCAGGGCCTCACACCTACAAAGCAAGCATTCTACTGCTGAGATATATCTCCAGTGGTATTCTGAGATAGAGCTTCACTAAGTTGCCCAAGTTGGCCTTGAACTTTCTATCCTATTGCCTCAGTCTCCTGAGTAGCTGGCATCACAGGGCTCACTGCATAGGGCTTCAGACTCATTTTAGAAACGTAGATGTTTATCTGCTCTTGTTCACTTATTTTTTTGCTTCTATGCTCACATTCCAAGCACTCAAAAGTTTAAGTTTGCAAAGATCATATGCAAGTTGTCATCCCAAACCCCCTGATGTAGGAGATGTAAAGTGGGCTGGAGCTCTGATGAGATGCAGTGTGAATGGAAGGATGTGGTAAGGGGCCTGAGAGCTGTGGAGGTGACTACTGGCACAGTCAGCACCTACAGCCTAATGAAGACAGCACATGAGCTTGGTTGGCACTTTGCAACCTTGGGAGAGCTGACAGCCAAGTTCCTGCACACTGTGCATACTTCCCAATGTTCTAGCCACCCAGGCAGGCTTTGGAGTTAGGCAACTGTTTCTTGTAAGACTAAAGCCTCTGCCTCACTCACACCTTCTCATACCCCTGTACTACCATCATCGTTTTTCAAAATAACTAAATATAAATGAGTTCCCACTCCTGATGATTTTTGTTTGGATTTCTTAACAATGCTACAGTTTCTGCTCACTCCCCACTTTATATTTTCATTTGCCTTCTCTAGTACCCTTCTTCTTTTGAGGCCAATTTATTGATAACCATTCCACCAAATAGCTGGAGGGCAATTCCCTTCCTTATAAAATTTATTCTGAAAACAAATTACTTAATTAAAATAGTCTTGGGCCTTTCATCTAAAGCAATGGGCAATGTGTTTTGAAGTATCCGGGCCTGTCGACTCTCTAGGGAAACCTGGAACTAAATGTGTTTATCTTCATTTCTGTGATTCAGCCACCCCTCTGCCTCTTTGGCTTCCCTACTATATGATTGCTTTGGGGGGATTTGAAGACGCACTTCCAGAAGTTCAAGTTAGTAGGGATAATTCTCCATTGAACTCAGACTGGAGACTGACAGTTTCTTGCCAGGGAGCAATCAGTGACCACAGGACTAAAGTGGTTGCCAAGATTCAGGATTTGTCTGAGTGGTCCTGATAGCTAATAGCCAACAAAGGAAGCCTATCCAGACTCTCCTGGGAGCTGTTGGGCACAGTTGGTTTACTGAAGACGGTGATTTTCGCAATTTTGTGTTTTGCCAATCATTTTGGCAGGTTAAAAATCCCCAGAGGCCAATTTATCCTGCAGACTGCCACCTGCCAATGCAAAATAAAAAACTTATGTATGTTTGCTAGGAAGAAAGTCAAAGTTTTTATAAGAAGACAAGGACAATGTCTTCAAATTTCCAAGACCTGATGGTATCAAACCATATTGAAGTTCTTTGATTCCAGTCTTGGTATTGTCCTTAGAAAGTGAATCTGTCTCATAAGTACAACCAGGGATTGATGATAGGCATATTGAATTCTTCATTTTTTTTTTTTGGTAGTAAGAATTGAAGACCCTTTACCACTGAACTATACCCCCCACTACCCCTTCTCATCTTTATTTTGAGACAAGGTCTTGCTAAGATGCTGAGGATGGCCTCAAACTTGGGATCCTCCTGTCTCAGCCTCCCAAATCACTGGGATTACAAGTGTGGGCCACCATATTCGGTGAACTTTAAAGCATGATATAGAAAGGAGTAGCAGTAACCTAAGCTCCTCAAGTGTTTAGAATTCATTGAATAGTTCACTGATGATTTAATAAAAGTGTTTCTCTCTAGAAATTGGTGGGCAAAGAAGGGAGAATGCAAAGTGGTCACCAAATGGCCAGACATCCAAACACTGTTTCAGGGCAAAGTCTTCAAGTGAGTAGGGATAATTCTTCATTGAACTCAGACTGAAGACTGACATGGTTTCTTGCCAAGTCAAAGAAAAGAAAACTGGGCTCTAGGATTCTCTTGTGCCTTTCTAAGGTTAAGTCAGCAGTTTCCTGAGCCACAGCTTCTGCTTACTCAGAATGCATTTGTTCAGGCAGTGCAGCTGGGTCTGATATCAAAGTGTTGGCTAGTAAGAAAAAAATCAAAATAATCCCCATTAAGTTCCCATTATCTTAAAAATTAGAAACTGAAATGAGAGACTTCCAGCGTGAGCTGAGCAGCAGGAGGGCACCTCTGATGGATGCGGCCCTCTGTGAGGATGTCACTGACATCACCACAGGCAAGCCGAGTGCCTGAGCGCCTCAGAGCAGTATCTCTGGAAGCAGCCAAGATTGATCAGACACTTCAGGACTCAGAAGCCATGATGAAGAGACCATGAAGCAGTCCAGAATTGAGGCTGGCACTGAGGAGACCCTCAGCCTGAAGGGTGATTGTCTTTTACCATGAATTTTGTTAAATGTGCCTTCGAATCTCTGTCGGAATAGATTTAACTAATATGGTGCTCCTTAAGGTTTTCTGTCAACTCTATGGTTCTAAAACTGGATTCTCATCATATTACAGGTTGAGGAAGCTTTTATGTGAAGATGGGAACTGGGGAATGCTTACTTCCCTGGCAATGAGCAACTGTGGAAACACTCTTCTCAGACCTGGCAAATGACTTCTACTGTTTTCTGTTGAAATACTACATCTCCTCACCCAGTCTGCATCACATCTTGGCACTGCATGGCCCAGTGATACTGCATCGTCTCGTGGCACAGAGCCAAGAGTGTGCCCGGCAGTGCTTAGTACCATATAGGGAATCCACGAGCCCAGGGCTTTCCAGGCTCGCTCCCTCCATCATGCTCCTACTGGAGCAAAGATCATCAGATTGCAAGTCCCAGTGTTATTATTACCCTGATGTGTAATAAATCTGTGTGGTGCAATAAATTAAGGCAAGGCTCTGTTCTCACTTTACAGGCTGCCAATAGTTTTATTGTAACAGCTTGGAGATACGAGTTTCCCTTTTTCGGTAGACTAGAGGAAGCTGTGAAATTTGAAGAGAGAACAAAAGGATAGTTGCCTGTGGTTTTCAAGACAGGTATTATACAAGAGCCGAGCTCATCAGGACATCCGACACCAAACATTTTTGTGCTTAATGGTATTAAAGGACTGTGAAGCCTTACAATGTCCACCAGAATTCATTTAAATTCATTTTCACATCAATGTCTCCCTGCTGTGTTCTGCTGAGCTGACCTCCCACACCAGACTTACGGACTTTCTTTTGGTGATAAACCTGAGCTGACTGTAAGATCACAGATTGGTTCTGGAACTCATTAAAGTCAGCAAATGAGCATTAGTGAGATACTCGCATACGCTGAAATTCTGATAACCTATTTTGGCAATTACAGCTTTGGGGATGAAGAGAGGGGTTCTGAGGAAACCCTCCAGCCTGCAACAGGATCCTGATCTATTTCAGATGTCTGTCAAGAGATGCACACACCCTGGCTTTTTTTCCGTCACACCATGCACCCCCATTACAGAAGGCAAGGGAAGGATTTGAGACATGATTCACCTCTTCCCTTGACCACATTCAAAGCCCAAGCAAGGCCTTTAATCACAGCCCCTGCGTATCTGACACTTCATTATTTTTATTTATTTATTTTTGTTAAGCACCCTCTAGTCTCTGGTTTAGGATATAGCCCTTACTTAAAAAAAAAAATAAAAAAAATAAAAAAAAAACCCTCAAATGTTAGTCAAAGTCTTCTTAATCCTTTGGTTACAGAGCCTTCATTCTATCTTCTCTTAAACCCACAGATTGCTGTCTTCTAAATTAGAATGCTGGCACTTGGCTTTATGTTCATTGTATCCCCTGAACATATTAAGCTATTGAACATACAACTGATACTCAATATGTATATTAATTATCTTTCAAAATAGTCTTCCCAGCTGGGTGCTGTGGCACACGCCTGTAATCCCAGTGGCTGGGGAGGCCAAGGCAGGAGGATCGCAAGTTCAAAGCCAGCCTCAGCAAAAGTGAGGTGCTAAGCAACTCAGTGAGATACTGTCTCTAAATAAAATATAAAATAGGACTGGGGATTGGCTTAGTGGCTGAGTGCCCCTGAGTTCAATCCCTGTACCAAAAAATAAATAAAAAGAAAAAGAAAAACACTCTTCCCAGCTCATTCTACAACCACTGGGTCTGTCCACGACCCCCCACCCCCAAATTCACCCTCATCCCTGCACTGTCTTGAGACAACTGGCCCTCTTTACGGCTTTCCAGCTCAAAATGATTGACTCCCTTGGTAATCCCCTCTGTAAAATGCTCACACATTCACCCTCACTTCTCCTTAGAAAATACATACTCTTTTGCTTGAGTCTCATTTATTAGCAGAAAAAGCAAACACAGGAAATTTTATTCTCTGAGTTTAGGTATTCTCTTTTTCTCTCTTCTTTCCCTTTAATACATTCTACCTCTAGTTAATCTATAACAAGCCTAATCAGTAGAAACTCTGGAAAAAGTGAGATCATAATTTGTGAATCTGGTTTGAATTTGGGATTTGCTCTCTCAGCGCAAAATTAATATTGTAAATTTACTGGAAGTGTGTTTTCCAAGTTCTGGAGTCAAACTGCTTTTTTTTTTTTTCTGCACAGTTTGGTATTCAACTTAACGAATTATCAAAAGAAGAAAAATATTTTTCCAACTCCTTTTCTGGCCTTTCCTCCTCCTCACTACTGCCCTCCACCCCTGCCCCAGTACACACACACACACACACACACACACAGACACACACATGGCCCTGAAGATGGGGAAGATGGATGGAGTCCTTTCTTGCATTCCCCTTAGGTTGTATCATTGTTTGGAAGTAATTGGTTCTCATCCAGAAGCAGATGTGGACAGAGTAAGGAGTTTTAGCTCAGCCATATAAAGTAGCATAAATCCCAGGCTCGGATCTTTCTTTAAGCTTCCTCTGGTGTTCCTCTCTGGTCTTCTTTCTAATAAATAAACAGATTCATGTTAACGGGCATTTACTGAGTGTTTACTTTATTCCCAGTATTGTATTTGTCCTTACATTATCTCATTTAACTCTGTTTTTGCTGTTTACAGTAGATATTAATATTCTCAATTTATAAATGAAGAAGCAAATATTCAGAAGCATTAGGTGACTTGTACTGAGTGGGAGAACCAAATTTCTGGATTCTAAGCCCACTGCACTTTCTATTATATAATTTCTTCTTGTTTGGTGTTTAACTTTGTGCTAACAGAACTCTATATTCAAGAACTGAAATTATCTACATAAGTTGGTTATTCTTAAATAATCTATAGAGTTCAAAAATCCTATAATAAATACCTTAGAAACAAAATTCCATTTAGGGTCTATCACTGACTCCTGATTTTGATCTAGTGAATGCTCAACGAGTCTTTTGTGAACACTTACCCAAATTGTGCACTGGAAATCTGAAGCACCAGGTTTTTAGGACAACTTAACAACCGGGTTCAATTAGGTATAATTATAATGTCCCAATAAAAAATGGGAAAAAAATTGGCTTCAATTGTTAGGCATCAAGGGAAGGAATAGGAAACTTTCTGATTCTGTAAGGTATTGGTAATGTGTTCCTTTATACCATAGAGAGTGAGTCTGAAAGTTATGTTAGTTCACCTTGTTGTAAACTAAATTGAAAGTACCAAGGCAATACGGAGGCAAAAACACCTTCCACCCAGATTTAACATTAAATAATGTTAGATTTTTAAAAAAGATATTTGGTTATGAAAAACCATTAATTTTCCCTATAAAAGTAGCTAATATTTTTATCAGCCCTTATTCTGTGTCAGTTACCATTATAAATTTTTATGTGTATCATTTACTCTTAACAACAACTCTATGAGGTGATTTTAAAACAATTTTTGGTTGTAGATGGACACAATACCTTTATTTTACTTATTTATTTTTATGTGGTGCTGAGGATCAAACTTAGTCCCTCACATGTGCTAGATAAGCACTCTACCACCGAGTTACAACCCCAGTCCTGGTATGAAGTAAATGTTATCCAAATTTTACACATATGGAGTCTTAGAAAGTTTAGTAATGTGCCCAAAGCCACGCAACTGATATGTGGTAGGATCAGAATTTGAACTTATACAGTATGGATTATAGATTCAGAGCCTGCATGTTTAACCACCTATAGGGTTATCAGATAAAATACAGGACATCCAGTTATATTAGAATTTCAGATATACAAATTCTAAATACTGCCTGGAACATATTTACACTAAAATATATATTTGTTTATTTAAAATTCAAATCTAAATCAGGAATCCTATATTTTTATTGTTAAATCTAATAACCCTATTAGATTTAATCATACTATTCTGCCTTCTGTAAATTCAGATGTCATATATTGGATTCCTTGATTTGCAGTTTACACATTTGAGTTTTGTTATAGAACAATGTTAATTCAGATCCATAAAGATGGTACAAACCCTCTTGGAGTCCTTTTCCCTCCACTTATTGAAGGCTGAGTTGGGCTGGTGACAGTCTTGTCCCCAATAGTACAGATAAGTGCAAGCTTTTCCTTCCAGATAAAAAAGGACTGCTTACTTTTGACATTCTGGCTCTCTGCCTACACAGGGCTCTCTTTTCAGCCAGTGTGTCCTGCCTGCCTGGTGCTCATCATTATCTAGCCTCTCTGGTGCAGGAATCCTTGACTCTTTCTAGGAGTTGCGGAGCTGCATGGGTGAGTAGCTGCTTTCTTCCAGATGACAAAGTTCACAGAAGGAAATGGAGAAGAATGAGCAGGATAGAGTTCAGCAGAAAAGAGTCTGCATATGAAGTCTTTTGAATTTATATATAAGTAGGCAACATATATGCCATCAAATAACTCCGTGTGTGTGTGTGTGTGTGTGTGTGTTGTTGGGGATTAAACCTAGGGTCTTGCACATGCTGAGCATATATGCTACCACTGAGCTCTACCCTCATGCTTTCATGCAATGTACACATGCACCTGCCTGGCTGCCTTCTTTCACCTACAGACAAGCTGAGCTGAAGAAATAACTGCTTTTAATGGACACCTAGAAACTAAATGTAGTGTCCCTCATATCATATCATGCATTAAAAAACAAGTATTGCTGGGTAAAATGGCGCGTGCCTATAATCCTAACTACTCAGGAGGCTCAGGTAGGAAGATCACATTGTAGTTCAAGACCAGCCTGGGTAACTTGCAAGGTCCTATTTCAAAATTTAAATAAATAGATAGATAGATAGATAGATAAATAAATAAATAAATAGGGCTGGAGATGTAGCTCAATAGTTGAATGCTCCTGGGTTCAATCCCCCATTAAACAAATACAAAATAAAGAACTTTTGGAATTAGCTGATATGTATTATCTTTTAACAATGTTTATAACTGAAAGTGATTGTTTATTTACAAGGTTGGATATTGATAGAATCATCTCTATTGTGAAGGTTTTGAAAAACTTTGCAAATATCATAAATTTTTATGATCCAGAATAAGGAAAATATTTATTATAACATTTCATCATGTTCAAGTTTCTGTAAACTGCATTACCTTTCATAGTTTTTTATGAAGGCCCTCTGAAATTTTAGACTTTTTAAAGTACATATTACAGATAATAACACTGAGGCTGCAAGAGATTAAGCAATTTGCGGAAGCAGTTGGTAAGTAGCAGAACCTGCATTTAAACCTATGTCATCTCATTCCAGGGATCATATACATAATTACTGCACAACAATGTCTCCACATCATAAGATTAGTAGATCTAACTTCTGAGGTGAAGAGCAGTTTTTAAAAAAAATTCAAATCTGTTGGGACTTTCACTTCAAAGACAGGAAGCATTCTCTTGGTTACATAGTAAAGAATCTCCAGGAGGTGGAGCAGGTGGGTGGTAAATAGCCTAAAGGGTGGGACTGAATTAGATGCAGTATTACTAGTACACAGAGTATGCCATATGGACTCCCTATCCAAGTTGGACACCTGAACTTACCTGTCTCCAGGTTCAATGAGACAAGACCACTGATCACTTGCTGAGATGTCACAGTAACGCCAAGTTGCCAAAAGAGATCCTAAATGTTTGCTCATTTTCTGTGCTAATCTCAAGATTCACTGGTAATAAACAATTTGTGCATTAGTACCAATCTGTGGACCACATTTTACGTTAGCACTAATATCGGTAATATCAGCTCAGCACATAATTAATTAAAATAAACAAATAACTAATGACTTAGATGGCTGGCTTATATTCTCATGTTCTTTCTCTTTCATTCTCAGCACTCATATTCACTGAGAATATAGCAATGAGAAAAATGGATCAACTTGCTATTTTCAAGGAACTTACATTTTAATTCAACCAATGTTTTGATACCTGAAGATTCAGGTACCTCTTTGAGGCCTTGCCAATTACTAGCTCTGTGATTTTGTACAAATTTATTGAATCTCTCCAAACAAGTTTTTCCCTCTAAAAATGAGGCTAATAATACTGAATTTAATGTTTTTTGATAACTGGAATCATCCTGAAACTGTAAAAATGCATGCCAAAGCCAGGTCCTGTCTTTACCATATGTTCTTGAAGGCAGGAATCATATCTTTCCTATCTTTGTATCCTCAGCAACAAGCAGAAGTCCTTGGTAAATGGCAAGCCTCTGCTAAGGTGTATTGAATAAATGTGCATAAGGTCCTCAGTGTATAAGGTACATTTTGTTTAAAAACGGAATGGGATGGAACTCAGTGGTGCAATACTTGCCTGGCATGCTCAGGGTCTTAAGTTTGATATCCAGCACTGCAAAAATTAATTAATTAATTATTTAAAATACTATACCTGCTTTTCAAATTCTTAAATTCTATTGTGCCAATAGGAAAAGTACATCAAATATTGCCCGGCATAGCCTATGTAATCCTACTCTTGGGTTACAGGCTTCTAACAGTTCAAGCTCTAAAAATACATTTTCTAAACATTTATTAGATAGAAAGCTCTTTTTATTGATTTATATCACAATCTGATACAAATCCGCTTCTTAAAGGCCTTTCCCACAAATTGATCCTGGAAGTGGCTATGCTGGTCCTGCCAGTTCTAAGTATACCCACACTGTCTAGGATTACAAGCTCTAATGGAATTGCCAAGGTATCCTAAGTTGGGGAAGCATCTGGAAGAAATTCTCAGCCAGTAATAACAAGAAAAGAAATACTTTCATAACAGCAAAGTTTCAACAAAGCATATGTTTCATTTGGTGGCTATTTCATAAGGTGCAGGACTAACATTGCAAGAGGTACAAATACAATTAACATGCAGTGACCTGCAAGGAGTGTCATTTAGTAACAGGAATATAAGGAATACACAAAATATACCACAGGTAAGTAGAAATAGAAACTGTGGGGACTTCAGAGGAGGAGGAAATTAGAAAAGGCTCCAGGTAGGAGCTGTGATATGGGACAGGCCTTCAACAGATTTGGGTTCTGGTAGAGGGAATTGGAGGCATCTGTGGCAGACAGAGTTTAATAAACTGATAGAATAATAGCAAGTAGTTCACTTTACATATAAGGGTATGGTGAAATGTAAGACTGGAAAAGTGGGGGGAGATACATAACTGGGTAAGTGTCAGAGTGAAGTGTTTGTGCTTAATTTGATAGGGAACTACTAATAACTTCTAGAATAGGTGGAGTCATGATATGATCATTGCTTAGGAAGACGATTTTAGCAAGAACATAAGATGGACTGATGGAAAAGCAACTAAGCAGGAGTCCAAACAGAAGTAAAACAAAAGTTTAGATTAGGAGTAAATCAATACCTGATCTAGCTGGGCATGATAGCACACACCTATAATCCCAGAGGTTTGGGAGACTGAGGCAGGAGGATTGTGAGTTCAAAGCCAGCCTCCTCAGCAACTTTTTGAGGCCCTAAGCAACTTGGTGAGACCCTTGTCTCAAATAAAATACAAAAAAAGGGGCTGGTGATGTTGCTCAGTGGTTAAGTGCCCCTGGGTTAAAAAAAAATCAATACTAGAATTATGGCAATGTAGCTTCAGAGGAAGGAGCAGATGGAAGAGCCATTGGGTAGGAAATATCTATAACTGTGCTACACAGGTAGCCCTTAGCTTATGCAGCTATTTAAATCTAAATTTAATTAAAATTATTCAAGATTTGGAATTCAGTACCTCATTGTATTGGTCACATTTCAAGTGCTCATTAGCTACATGTGGACCATTGCAGATAAAGAACATTTCCATCATGGCAGAACAATTGGATTGTGCAGATCACAACACACTTTGGGGACTAATTGAGCATAGGGGTGAGGAAGAAAAATTAAAGGATGTGGAGGCTTTGACAGCTCAGTGACTGAGAAGAGGGTGCTATGAGCAGCAAAGGGAAAGTCAAGAGGAGGAAGAACCCAACATTGGAGGAAAGATATTTTTTAGCTTCGATCAAACACTAGGTAAGAGTGTGTCCATGGTGTGGGGAAAGCGAAATATCCAGTGGGTCTCCCAGTGTTTATAGAACAGCCTAGGCTGTATCTGCCTGGCTTAACCCGTTCAGCGTTCAGTTTCTCCCTGGTCTGTGCAGTTACCTACAGAGTACTAGTAGGCAGTCGGGCCCTTCAGTGTCTCCCTGTTCACACACCAGGATGAGGACTGGAGCCCAAAGGCTTTGCTGTTTCCCTAGCTCTTTGGTGCCAGCTGGAACGCTTTTTCCCTCACAGATACTTTGTGCTTCCTCTTCCCTGATGGCCTTACTTCCCCATGCTTGATCCTTGGAAAGTCCCCTGGCCCTCACTCATTGGATTGCTTCCTCTGCGTTTCTTCCCACAGGGACCACCACTTTTTACTTGCTTTCTCTTCCCTCCCAGTTCAGATTCCAAGATCTATTTCTATAATCACTTCCTTGGGTAATTGACCCCTCCCATTGACTTTCACCAGCAAAACCCAGCCCTGATCAAATCCAAGTCTCCTCCAAGTCCCAAGCAATGGAGGGTGGCTGGAGGAAAATCCAGCCACCACACTGTGTGGTCTCACTTTATGACCACCAATTCAAGAGTCCTTAGTACTGTCCACACTATGCTTCTCTAGTCACTCTTCCACTATTAACCCAGCCATCAGGCCCTGAATCTAAGAATCGTGATCTTATTGTTTCCTCACATACTGTCCAAGTCCAAATCCACTGCAATCAAAAGGTATCTAAATAAAACTAAAACGAATAAAACACATTACAAAGCAGCCCTTTTCTCACCTTGTACTCTGCTGCCATCCTAGCTCAAGCTAACAAGAAAAGCCTCCTTGCTGGTCTCCTGTGGGCCTTTGTGATTCTCCATTGTGTACTTCTCTCTCTCACACACACACACACACAGCAAGACTTTTAAAAACATGAATCAGATGTAGTCATTCCTGGACTCACCCTCCTCCCAGACCTTCCTGTTGCTCTTATAATGACCCATAGGCTCCACAGGATCTGGCTACTTGCCCACCTTTTGAGCCTAACTATTCCTGCTCTCTGGCAGGCTGACAATGCTCAGCCATACTGGCCTTTTGCTGTTTCTCAACACGGCAGGGGCATCCACATCTCTAGGTTTATGGCAGTTTTTCTTTCAGCCTGGAAAGCCGTTCCTCTTCTCTATCCCTTAACTTCCTAGTTTCATTCCTTCATATCACCCACGTATGGGCACAAAGGTCTCCTCTGTGAGGCAGCTTATAATTTCACTCTATCCCCTACTTTATTTTTCTCACACCCCTTACCACTACCTGAAATTTTTGTCATTTGTTCCTTTCCCCTCT
The DNA here is from genome assembly GCF_021218885.2 of Marmota monax. Classification (NCBI taxonomy): domain Eukaryota; kingdom Metazoa; phylum Chordata; class Mammalia; order Rodentia; family Sciuridae; genus Marmota; species Marmota monax. Next base: position 7,613,959 of record NW_026693476.1, on the reverse strand, counting down.
CCCACCCCGTTAGTATGCAAACTCCACGAGTGCGTTTGCTTGTCTATGGCTTTACCCTCTGTGCCTAGAACAGCGCTCAATTAGTACTTGTTGAATGGTTGCGTTCCCTCCAAATTCTATTCCTCCTGAATCTCTGACCCTTCGTCATTTTATTTCCGGCTTCTCCTCTCTCTGCAAAGCCAAAAGTACCGGTTCCTGCGCATTACAGTAGTTCTCGCTCACTATCCCTCCCGACGCTGCTCCTTTAAGCGGACTCCAAAACGCCACTGGGAAGGCGGAGTCGAAACCTGGTAGTCGGCGACTCGGAGGGGCGGGGCGGTCTAGGGGGCGGTGCCTGCGTGCTGCGTGCGTGCGCGTTCAGGAGGCGCCGCCGCCGCCGCTCCCGAGGCCGCCGCCGCCGTCGCCGCCGCGCAGAGCCGGAGCCGGAGCCAGAGCCACGGCCGAGAGGAGGGAGGAGGAGGAGGAGGTGGTGGAGGAGGCGCCGGACCCGGGGGGTGAGTGAGGGGCGGGGAGCCCCAGCCGGCCTCAGAGGGAGCGGGGGACGCGGGTCCGCCGAGTTGGGGCTGTGGCGGCTCACGCTGCGGGTTAGTCCTCTGGCTCCCCCTTCCTCCTCCGCGTTCCCTCGGTGTCCGGGGCGGCGGCCCGGGGGCCTGGCCGGCGGGAGGGGCTGGGGTTGTAAGGCCCGGCAGCCGCCGCCGGAGCCAGAGCCAACCACGCCCGCCAACCAAGCCGGTCGACTGTGGCTGGGCCTGCGGGAGACGGTCGGGAGGGGCCGGGCCGGGTGTGGGAGAGAAAGAGGACATTGTGTCCCCCACCCTCCAACTCTCCGAGGTGTCATGGCACAAGCCTATTTCCCTCGCCATCTCCTCGGACGCAGTGCCCTCGCCCCTCGCTGCCTGAGAGATGAAGAAGACTGGACTTAGCGGCTTTTTTTTTTTTTTAAACTCTTGCTGTCCCCAGTCTAGGGTCAGAGCTTCCTGCAAACCCAGCTTGCCCTTTGGGGGCACACGAGGAGGGGGTCAGAGCGTTTGGTGCATTTTCTGTCCTCTGTCCCCTGCTAGAGAGGTGAGGGTGGACTGTGGCATGGCTCTCGGCACTTCTGTCAGGGATCAGGGTCCCCCTTTCCTTCCTGTTCCCCCAGTGGATAGGCTGACATCTCTACATGCCACTCCACCTCTCAGCCCCTTTCCCGCCCTCTTTCACCCATGTCTTCTGTGGCATGCCATGTGTTCGCCTTTTCTACGTTGGATTTTCTTGGGTCTTTGCTACCCTCAATTTTGTTAGGAAAGAGGTCACAGTGTGTTTCTTGTCTTCCTTCAATCTAGGGTTTGTTAGGAGTGTTGGATTGGTAGGATTGTCGCTTATGCCTTTACTCAGGAAGTTAAGGACAGTTTCTTCAGCTAAGTTGTGTAATTTGCTGCTGTAGGGAGAAGAGGAGGGAAAGACAGTTGTACCTAAAAAATGAGATCTCAAAGGGCTGAAAACCACAGAGTTTAGGGGACCTTTGACCTCAGAAAAAGAACTATCACTGAAGAGTAACCTATTCTTTCTTCAGATGGAAAATCATTTTGTCACTGCTTTGAAGGGAGGAAGGTATGAGAAATGAAATAACAGGGCAGGAGGTTACTGGGCCACAGTCTTACAGGTAGCACTCTTTTTTGCTTCTTGGGTGGAAGATGATGATTCTGTTTTTATTATAGTAAGAAAAAGGTGTCAGTTCTTATATTTAACTTGGGGAACTTACCTTCAAGAGCATGCTGAGGGCAGTCTCACAAGTGATGCTGCTGGAAACAGGATTTGGAAACTTTCTTGGGGTTTCCTGTCAGAATGTGTGTGTGTGTGTGGGGGGCTATGTATAGTTTTTCTTTTCTTTTGATGTAATTGATTTCTGCAATACTTTGACATAATAAACACCAAAGTAGGCTACATACTCATTTCTGTCTTTATTATGCTTTACTGTAACACTTTTGAAATTATATTTATAATGTGTGATATTGTGTTTTAGTGTGGTATTTTTGTGAATCTTGTTATGTTACCATTTTGAATTAGGTTCTACTTCAAATATGAATAGATGTAAACTATTGAGGACTGTACATATTTGGTATTTGTTGAACGAATTAAGTGATTTACAAAGATATGTCTTCTGTCCTTTTTAGAGGTACCTTATGTTAAGATATTGCATTTTACTCCTACTATATAAAATGGCAATTCTTAATCTTTTCTAGGCCACTGACACCTTTGAGAATGTGATGAAATATATGGACCATACCTCCCCCCAAAAAGTAACAAGCATTTGTGCACAAAATTTTACATTCAGCTTTAGGGATCTTTTGAAGCCAACCTTGGATACTGTCTTTTTTTAATATTTATTTTTTAGCCTTAGGTGGACACAATATCTTTATTTTATTTTTATGTGGTGCTGAGGATCGAACAGAGTGCCTCATGCATGCCAGGCGAGCGCACTACTACTTGAGCCATATCCCTAGCCCCTGGATACTGTCTTAAGTGAACTAAAATCAGTATGTTGTTTCATATCACAACTGTTTCAAAGCCTTTGTTCGCTTTTTGTATGCCCTCAGGAATGACAGTATCTACACTTTGAGTCTTTGAGAACAGATTTAAGAGTGATTATTACTACAGATTTATGGAGGAAAGTTCTCGATAACTTTTACCAGTCAGTTATAAACCAGTACACCCATAGCTTCTAAAGAAGTAAGATTGTTCTACTCACTTTAGTATCTTAAAATCATAATTACAACTGACTTACAGTTTTTGTTCGTACAAACTACTTTTTTTTTTTTTTTCACCAAGGATTGAACCCAGGAGTGAACCACTGAGCCACATCCCCAGCCCTTTTTATGCTTTATTAGAGTCAGGGTCTTACTAAATTACTTAGGGCCTCACTAAGTTCCTGAGGCTGGTTTTGAACTCACAATCCTCCTGCTTCAGTCGACAAGGTTGCTGGGATTATTGGCATGCACACATCCAGCCAAACCCTTTTTTAGCAATATGATCAGCATTTGAAAATATTGACAAATGATTCATTTTTCCCATTCTCTTTAAAACTTGTTTATAGGCATGTTTTTATGTAGTTAATAATTAAATAAATATTCAGTGTTAATTCAATGAGTATTGAATACCTACCTACTATGTAGAGAGAATAGTCCTTATTGTCATGGACCTTATATTCTAATCAGGAAGGACAGGCTATAACCAAATAAATATAAAATATGTCAAGTGATAAGAGCCTCTTTATGCAGAAGAGTAGGATGAGGGCCCAGAAAAAACATTGACCAGGAGGAACTGAGACTGGAGCAGAAAGTGAGGGATGTGTGTTCTCTTGAGGGAAAAGGTATATGCAGAGAGGACTTTTAAGTGCAAAGACCCCTGAATGTACACCTGGCCTTTTTGAGATCATCTAGGAAGCTACTGAGTTTGGAGGATAATAAGCAGGAGTGAAAGGGAGAAGAGAGCTTGAGGTTAGAGAAGTATCTGGGGCTGCTTGAAGACCTTGTAGACCATAATAAGAACTTTGAACTTTACTTTGAATTGAGATGGGAAACAATTGTAAAATTTTGAATAGAAGAGAGATCCTATTGTGATTTAAGTTTGTGAACATCATTATAGCTAGTATGTGAAAATCAGTGTGTGGGGGAGAGAGATGAGAATGGAATTAATTCAGAGGTAAATCTTCATTTTTAACCTTTTTCAGTGATTGCAAAATAGTCAATCTTTTCACTCCTGAGCCACTCTTGGGCATCTAGGTAGCTTCCCTCACCCTCTCCATTAAAATAACAATGGAATTAACATTTGCAGAAGGAACATTTTTCTTTTGGGAATTTTTTTTTGATTCATCCAGAGGAATCAAAGTATATAGATATATTTGTCCGGTGTCTATCTGAATTGCCTTCAAAAAATAGTTTTGACAGCCATGGTTGTTGAGCTTAAGTTTCATGGCAATTTCATTTTCATTGGGTATTATTAACACTTAAAAAATAGTTTCAGTCATAAAATGATGTCTTTTAGATTGTTAGGTTGAATTTAGCTCTCCCCTTTCTTCAACATTTAACCACAACGCTAATTGTTAGGAATACAGAGATGAATTAGACGGGGTCTCTGCCCCCAGGGAGTTTTTTATATGTAGTTGTAATTTGTAATCTAATAGTTAAAGAACTCAGGATCTTGCCAGTGTTTTCTGTTACACATGAACTTTTAGTGTATGGTTAATGATCTCATATATAAAATAGGCATTCCTGTTGGACATAAGTTTTTCATATTGGTAATTACTTTTTTTCTTACAAAGTAAGAATTATGTAATTTATGTTTTATATGATGACGTTAGAATCTTATAGCTTTGACAGCATTGTGTTTTGTTCTTTGCAATAAATTATGCAACTAGTACTTAGTTGAGGACTCTCACAGTTGAATTTTTAAATTGTAATTCTTTATGGTTATTCAAAAAAACAGACTTGTTTTTGTTAAATGAGGTCAGCTTTACGTCTTTGAAATTTTATTTCCTTTATAGAGAAGGATGATACCAGGTTTTGGTTTTGTTTTTGTTTTTTGATAGAAAGTAATACCACTGTCAGGACATTTCTAGTTTTGAAATGAGCTTCAACATCAATGAAGTGAGTAAATTGAACTAAATTGAATTGCCTGAAAGCACCTATCACAGTGTGTGACATGTGCTGGAGATCCAATAGGTATTCATTGAACCTCAGATAACTTCTGAACTCTTGGTTCTAAAATTCTCTTATTTTAGATGTTCAATAAAAATAACTCTTATAAAGCATTTTTATGTTAATATTGTGGTACATTTAAAATTGTGAATATAAGCTTACTTCTTCCTAATGTTATTTTTCAAAATTCAGTTAATCAATTATAAAGGGTTGGCATCCATCCATCAGGTATTTTCTGCTCTTTCTGATGTCATATAATTGTTACATCACTTAATGCCCGATTTACATCTTATGGAAGATATTAGCATTAAACAAAAATATTAAGTTTTCATATGTTACTGAGATAGATGAAGTATCTATTTTTGGTGTATGTGCATGAAATTTGTGGATTACAAACCATAGTTTTTAATGTTATTCAGTATCCTATACACAAAGATAATTTTGACCCATTCACATTTTAAATTTTGTATAATAATGGTAAGTGGGTTTGCGTTGAATGATTCACACTGTCTCAGCATGCTTGGCACAGTTTTGAGATGACTGGTTAAGAGGACAAAAATGATCGAGATGAGTACTGAACCTGTAAGCTTAGGATGGTTCATTATCATGATGTTCTGATCAACAAAGCAGTTCAACAGAGAACTGTGCCATGCTCTCATTTCTGCTTGAAAATAGGTCTTTTAGAGGTAAAAGGTACAAACATGCACACACATATGCAACAATTTAAAAAAAAAGAAAAAAGAAGTGGATTAAGTTAGAGTTGAAACCAGAAATGGTATGCTTTTATAAATGGTCTGAAAATGATTCTTTTAATATAATTTTCAGAAGTACATAACATACATATAGAGGATTAACTGTGTTTTGTGAAATAAACTTTAATCACTACACAAGTGAATGTTTATGACTTACTTAGGCTAGATAAATTTATGGTAGATACATATGAAAAATTCTTTATAAATCACTCCAGTTTTCCCAGTATTTTTATTTCTAGGTAACATTAAGCCTATTTAGGTACCATTGGTAGATGGTGATTCAAAGTGTGGAATGGAAAACTTAACCAAAGTTAAAAATTAAATGTGTAATTCTGTGTTTTTTTTTTTTTAATTTTTTATTGTTGGCTGTTCAAAACATTACATAGTTCTTGATATATCATATTTCACACTTTGATTCAAGTGGGTTATGAGCTCCCATTTTTACCCCATGTACAGATTGCAGAATCACATCAGTTACACATCCATTGATTTACATATTGCCATACTAGTGTCTGTTGTGTTCTGCTGCCTTTCCTATCCTCTACTATCCCCCCTCCCCTCCCCTCCCCTCCCCTCTTCTCTCTCTGCCCCCTCTACTGACATTCATTTGTCCCCCTTGTATTATTTTTCCCTTTCCCCTCACTTCCTCTTGTATGTACTTTTGTGTAACTCTGAGGGTCTCCTTCCATTTCCATGCAATTTCCCTTCTCTCTCCCTTTCCCTCCCACCTCTCATCCCTGTTTAATGTTAATCTTCTTCTCATGCTCTTCGACCCTACTCTGTTCTTAGTTACTCTCCTTATATCAAAGAAGACATTTGGCATTTGTTTTTTAGGGATTGGCTAGCTTCACTTAGCATAATCTGCTCTAATGCCATCCATTTCCCTGTAAATTCTATGATTTTGTCATTTTTTAATGCAGAGTAATACTCCATTGTGTATAAATGCCACATTTTTTTTATCCATTCATCTATTGAAGGGCATCTAGGTTGGTTCCACAGTCTTGCTATTGTGAATTGTGCTGCTATGAACATCGATGTAGCAGTGTCCCTGTAGCATGCTCTTTTTAGGTCTTTAGGGAATAGACCGAGAAGGGGAATAGCTGGGTCAAATGGTGGCTCCATTCCCAGCTTTCCAAGAAATCTCCATACTGCTTTCCAAATTGGCTGCACCAATTTGCAGTCCCACCAGCAATGTACAAGTGTACCCTTTTCCCCACATCCTCGCCAGCACTTGTTGTTGTTTGACTTCATAATGGCTGCCAATCTAACTGGAGTGAGATGGTATCTTAGGGTGGTTTTGATTTGCATTTCTCTGACTGCTAGAGATGGTGAGCATTTTTTCATGTACTTGTTGATTGATTGTATGTCCTCCTCTGAGAAGTGTCTGTTCAGGTCCTTGGCCCATTTGTTGATTGGGTTGTTTGTTCTCTTATTGTCTAATTTTTTGAGTTCTTTGTATACTCTGGATATTAGGGCTCTATCTGAAGTGTGAGGAGTAAAGATTTGTTCCCAGGATGTAGGCTCTCTATTTACCTCTCTTATTGTTTCTTTTTCTGTGTTTGTTTTTATAATTTATTTACATAGGGCTTTATTGCATAAGAATAGGAATATACTAAACTACAAATAACTCATAAAAGACACTGTTGAATTAATTAAAAATTTGAAAGGCCTTTGAATTCACAAGTCTGTATACCTATAACATGGTACTCTTTTTTTTTTTTTTAAACAATGCTGCGTTATACCCACTTGTTTGGTTGTTTAAAAAAAAGTGATTTTTGGATAGGACTGTGGTTTAGCTATCATAGTCAACTATAAAGGCACAGAAAACTAAGTATAACTGGACAAATTCCAAATGCAGTTTATACTACTCTAATTCAGTAGTAGGAAATCTCTTATTGTAAAGTAAACATTTCAGATGTGTAATCAGGAGAATAAATTCATTCATGTTATTTTCAGTGATATTTTAAAATTCATTTATAAATAGAATCATTCTGTTCTAGACAAGTTGGCTGTTATAGAACGATAATAAAGCAACCACTAAAATAATTCTTTTAGCAGTTGAAATTTAACACTTACCTTTGAATTATGTCATTTACAGTCAAGCCCAAATCTATTGATGCCTTTGGAACTATTCTTTAAATTCTATTGTGAAAATGTTGCATAATTTCATTAATAGTTTTCAGATTCAGTAGATGTTTAGTGACCCAAAATTAGGCTCTTTGATGGACAATGAGATATAAATACGTGGCTTCTACTTTTAAGGAATTTACAGCTCAGTAATTTATTTTGTTTGCTAAATTCTGATATACTTTTTATAAATAAATGTTGTAATTTCATGGAGAAGTAAAAATAGAATAACACTCATTTTCTAAGTAAAATGAATGTTCTAACTTAGTTGTTGAACAGCTATTCCTGTGGTCTTTTTTTCTAACAACCTTTTAGTACTACAGCAAATCAGTTTCCCAGTTACTGAAACTATAGTAAAATAAGAATTGTAGGTTGGGGCTGTAGCTCAGTGATAAAGTATGCATGTAGGAATCTCAAGGTCCTGGTTCAATCTTCAATACACACACACTCACTAAAAGAGTTATTTGTATTGCTGCCTGATTTACTTTGGTTCTAGACTTTATATTTTGTCAATTGCTTTTATATTCAAATATTTATACACAGACCAGACTATATGTATGCCAAGCATATGTATGCATGTTTATATGAACTGTACTGTAAGAAAGTTGTTCAGCTAACAATTTTAATTCTATGTTTAATATCAGAAGTTAGATTTTTCTGTGTATTTTTTTTTGTTGTTGTTGTTTTTTTTTGGTAGAACATCTTGTTAATTCTTTTTTCTACACTGATTAAAATCATTGTGTGCTGCTAAAGTTTATTATCTGATAGGACAGAAATGTACAAATAGACAAAATGTATCAATGTGCATTTTTAGTGAAATTTGATAGTTTGCAAGTTTAATCTTCAAGTTTCTCTCCCTACCTTTAGATTTAACTGTGATGTACTTATAAGGCAGCAACCATATATTTAGTTTGCACAATGAGTATGGTTTTTCTGACTTTACCATTTTGCATGTTTTCAATTAGGATCATTTAGACATTTATTATTCTCAATAGATATATACAGTAAAACAATCCATTTAACTAGTACTTTCTATTGATGCATTGGCTGACTTCTGATAGTGAACCTTGTGCAGTTTCATAAATATTACTGAGTTTTGGATGACATTCTTTATACAATCTAAAGTGAATATGAGCATTATAGAAGCTGAAAACAAAACAAGTCTGATATTTTCTTTGTGCTAAGAAATGTAGTTCGTATTCTAAGTAATATGCTCTTGTTAGGCTCAGGATCATTTTCAGTGAATATAACTACTTAAACACTTTTCCTCATTTAAAATAATTCATGTTACATTGTGGCAAATTCTGAACAGAATACAAGTGTAAAAAAGAAGTTGAAAATCACCCATGATAGACACTCATGAAGTCTATCATAGGAGACACTTACTGATAATGTTTTAATATATATTTTCCCAGTTCTTCTCTTGCATGTACAGATTTTTTATTTTTATTGAAACTAGAATTATACTTTTATATATACTATTTCAATATTCCTTTTTTCCCCCCTTGAATGGAATATTGGTCTCCTAGTGTGATTCTTTATGATATTACTATTTTAAACAACACTGGTACAAACATTTTTGTACATTTATCTTTGATTGCATCTCTGTTTTGTTTTGTTTTTCTTTCTTTAGGATAGATTCCCAGAAGTGGGATAACTGGATCAGAGGGTGGTTACCCTGTATAAGAATGTGTGTCTCACTGCACCTTCAATGGCATTGAGTAGGTCAGTTTTTATAATCTTTGCCAATTTGATAGATATCTGTTACATTCTTGGGTGGTAATCACAAAATCCTCGTATTATTAATGATCAATAAAACCATCATAGTGTATGAGTAGTAATTTGTAGTTATCTTCAAAAAAGTTGGTTGAAATAAGTTTTTTAAGAAGTATTTTAGGTAAAAGTAATCTTTGTGATCAAAAGTAAATTGATTGAAGTTCCAATTTGAATATTCTTATTTTTTTTGGAAATACAGTTTTAATATTCTTTAACTAAAATGACAAACATAAGAAAACTTGTTTTATAGTGTGTAATATTACATAAAATTAAATTATTTCAGATAGATAAGTGGAATAGTGACATGATCCTGACTTAAAAAAAAAAAATTATTGGGCCTGGGGTTGTGGCTTGGTGGTAGAGCACGCACCTTGCATGTGGGGCACTGGATTCGATCCTCAGCACCACATAGAAATAAATAAAGGCATTGTGTCCATCTACAACTAAAAAATATATTAAAAAAAAGAGAACCAAACTATTGTATTTAGAGATGGCTCTGGAATTGTAAACCTGATCCTTGCTCTACCATTTATTAAGTATATGATTTGAGGCAATTTACTATATGATTGGATGTTTCTAAACCTTGGCTATTATCTTTAAAAGGTGATTAGTAATAATTACTTCATAGAATTATTGAAAAGGGTTAAAAGTATTGAATAAGACTGCTTGGTGCATAGTAATCTATTTTTGTTAAATTTATTTTTTTCTGCTAGTGTCAGGGAGGGAAGAAATATCTTGTTTTTGTGTCCTTGTTTACACGAATAAATACAGAGATGCAAAGGAGTGGCAGACATTCTTTGCGGCAGGAATGGGATATGCCGAGTTACAAGAGAAGTTGAAGGTCTTGGGATTGACAGAAACCTAGGCTTTTGATTAGTTAGAAAATATGGAGCTAAGATAGTACAGATTGATGGACTAGACCTTGTAAGACATTGAATGATAGGTTGAGAAGTGTAGACTTTGTTCAGGAGCACAAGAAGTTTTGATATGAATAAAATGACTGATAATATTTATCAAAAGGAAGTTCTGCTTAAAGAGTATTGAGGAAGGAAAAGATGGATGATAGGAAGGTCTGGTTTATAACAGGTAAGGTCCTATCTGGGGGCCTTTAATGGAAAGCAAAGGGAAGGTTTGGGGCAAGTTGCTGGGAGTCATTATTGTGAAGATCTTTGTGTTCAGTTTGGAGATGAAATTCAAAAGATCAAGTTTAAGATCAAGGCTGCTTAGAGTTCAGTTACCTTTGAGAGAAGATAGGCCTCTAAATACTTCCATTACTACTCCTCTTATTTATTTATTTATAAAATATTTATTCTTGAGTTTTAGGTGGACACAATATCTTTAATTTACATTTCTGTGGTGCTGAGGATCGAACCCAGTGCCTCGTTCATGCTAGGCAATCACTCTACCACTGAGCCACAACCCCAGCCCTCTTTTTTTTTTTTTTTAATTGAAGGGTAAAAGATGACTAACATGTCACCAGTGAACAGCATATATTTATTTATTTTTAATATACATACAGTCTCTTGTGGAAATTTTACTTTTTTAGCATTTTGAGTTCTTGGTTAACGGGGAACCCTCACTTTTAGACTGCACATTTCTGGAGTTATTATCTTAAAACTCTTCACTGTAAGGTGAAGTTCTTTTGCATGTCATTTTGCAGCATTCACAAATGCTACTAGACTTTAAAAATATCGGTTAAGTAAGCAGAAGTGATAAGTGAAGTGTAGACTTCTTGTTCATCAAGCAGTGTAGAATGTTGACAGCATTACAATATGGAGCAACAAAAAATGGAATTTGAGTGTATGATCTTTTTTTTTTGGTGGGGGGAGGGGGGGATTGAGCCCAGGGGCACTTAACCACTGAGCCACATCCCCAGCCTGTTTTTGTATTTTATTTAGAGTTGCTTAGGGCATCACTAATTGAGGCTGATTTTGAACTTGCTGTCCTCCTGCCTCAGCCTTCTGAGCTATTAGGATTACAGGTGTGCTCCACTACACCTGGCATTAATTCTTTAGAAAGACATATTGCTTTCAGTATTCCTGTTTTCCCCCTTCTCTTAATTTTCTTAAAATTAAAAATGTATATATAATATATACATATATATTATATATATATATATTTTATATATATAATACACACACACACATATATAATATGTAAGTAGGAGATGCCATTTTTAGTCATTCTAGCCCATCTCTCGTTTTAATAGTACTTTCCACTTGGCTGAATAATATGCAAACAGGTTGGCCTGAAGATTGATATTAATATTTCTTTTGGACAATTAGCAATCCCCAATTTTTAAAAAAATACAGGTTTGTGGTACTTCCAAGATGTTTGGCATTTTTTAGTTGTAATTTTTTTTTTTTTTTTTTTAGTGGTACTGGGGTTTGAACTCAGGGCCTTGTGCATGTGAAGCAAGCACTCTACCAACTGAGCTATACCCCCAGCCAAGATGTTTGCGTTTTTTAAACTAGTGAGTTGTCATAGCTTTCTGAATTATTTTTAATTTAATTTTCAAGTATTGTCTAAATTTACAAATTAAGACCTTATTCTTAATTTTTATTTAGATGTCTTCCCTTGAAATTCTTTTAAAAATATTTTAAATTCACATGGAAATGTAGCACAAAGTGTTAAGGATTATGTGTAGGTGAGTGCTACTTACAAATATTATTTTGTTATGTGAAACTACAGAAATCCAAATCTAGTTAACTGCATATTTCATTTAAAAAATGTAAAAAGCCAGTGGAGGAGACCACATGTTTTAAACAATGATTTAATATCACTATAAGATTCCAGTTGAATCTATTTTGAATAGCTTTGAAGATATTACTGTTTATTTGTCAAAAGCCAATCAGAATCATTTCCTAGGACTGATTGCCCTCCCATCCCATCCTCTAAAATATAGAGAGAATAGGCTCTTTCCTGATTTGGGTCACTCTGTCAGTATGATGGCCTGTCTTTATGCCTTCCATTCTTAGAAACCTGCTTGCATCTTGTCAGAAAAGTAAATCATTAAGTTAAGTAACTAACAGTTCATGGAATATTGTTGTAAAATAATGCATTCAATATTTTAAACATTTTTTATTTTAAGAAATGGGGTGGATGGTCTTGCCACATTGCCTAGGCTGGTTCTAAACTGAACTCAAGTGATCCTCCTGCATCAGCCTCCTAAAGAGGGATTATAAGCATGTGTTATTAGTGGCAGGCTTGTTCATTCAGTTTTTACTTGAGGTGATATGTGAAATATGTAAAACATAAATAAACTTTTATATCTTTTTATGCTTAAGGATCAGAGTAAGAGAAAATGAAGTCCACTGGTTGAGTAGAATATGTATACATTTTTCTTGTTGTCTTTATCAAAAGATTTTTTTCTTGTTCCTTTTATATCAGCAATTGTGAATGCTGATTGTAAGTTCTTGACTAAGAAATCAGAGTCATTCCCCAAAATAATATTAAACAGAATAGTTATCTAACAGTTTTTATTGTGATTATTAGGTATGTGGTACTGTTCTGATAATCATAGTTTTAGCAGTGAATAAGACTGCTGAAGCTCTTTCCACCAGTGAGGACAAGGTATTGGTCGAGAGAAAGAGTAAATTAAACAAGTAAGCAATATAATTTTAAAGGTACCAAATACTGTGAAGAAACAAAAGTATGATATGATTGAGAGTGATGGAAGGATTTAAATTGAGTGTTGAGGAAAAACTTCAGATGGAGATTTTTTTTTTTTTGGTACCAGGGATTGAACTCAGAGGCTCTCACCCACTGAGCCACATCCTCAGCACTATTTTGTATTTTATTTAAAGACAGGGTCTCACTGAGTTGTTTAGCACCTCGCTCTTGCTGAGGCAGGCTTTGAACTCAGGATCCTCTTGTCTCAGCCTCCTAAACTGTGCGCCACCAAGCCCTGCCTGATAGAGATATTTAATGTGGGATCTGAGTCATAAAATGGCAGACATATAATGATCTGTGAGAAGACTGAACCAGGCAAAGGGTCCATTTTGTACAAAGTCTCTAAAAAGTAGGAAGCAGATAGTCATGCTTGAGGAATTACAAGAATAACAAGAAGGAGAGAGACTGGTAGATGAAGTTGATAGAGAACAAACTATATAGGTCAATGGGGAAGAGTTTGGATTTTGTTCTGTTAATTACAAAGGAAAGACACTAGATATCATTAATTTTTTTAATGGATAAATAGGTGTATCTTGAATTTGAAGGTGTTAGTATTGATAATACTGGCTGAAAATGAACCTGTAGGGTAACCAGTAATTTCTTTACACATACAAAATTACTAACTTATAGTCTATAAATTTTTAGTTTTCCCCAGGGGTCTGCAGAGAGAAGAATGAATTCTTTTTTTGCATTACAATTTTAAAAATGCAGTAAAAATTATATATTTGCTCTCAATATATTTATATAGGTAAAATATTGTGTATCTTTTCTTTGACTAGTAATTATGTTGAATTAGATCTTTGAGGCTATTTACCACAATTCATTATCATACATTATGGTGATTTACAGATTGATAATGACATAAAATATTGCTTTTGCCCCTTAAGAACCTAAAACTGGTGCTGGGTGTAATGGCACCTTCCTCTAATCACAGTTGCTTAGAAGTTGGGGCAGGAGAATCACAATTCAAGGCCAATCTGAGCAGCTTAGAGAGCCCCTGATTCAAAATAAAATTTAAAAAGGGCAGAGACTGGGAAGGTAATTCTGGCAAAGTACTTGCCTACCCTGAGGGGTTAAACACCTACCAATGCAAAAAAAAAGGAAAACCTAGCTATGAGGCTGGGAATATAGCACTGTGGTAAGAAATTGACTAACATGCCTGAGGCCCTGGGTTTGAAACCCAGCATTGCAAAAAAAAAATGGGGAAGGGGAAAGGGGAGGGAAAAAAAAAAGAACCTGTTTCCCTTAGTTTTTAAGGTTTTGATTAGCCTTTACCTATCTGATTAATAACATGTCACTGCAGTTGGTAGAAAAATAATTCTTTAAAGACATGGGGCCATGGAGATTAAAAAAATTTTTCGTGGAGAAGTTGGAAATCACTGATCAATGTAATCTCTGGGGGAACCTATAGAGAGAAGAAACTAATTTTTTTTAAAACATAGACTTTTTACATCCCATTTAAACTGAACAGTAAATTTGTAAAGTAGATATTAGTCCTGTTTTTATAGGTGATGAAACTCTTGAATAGTTGTATAATTTATGAAAATTCACACAACTCAAAACTGTTGAGAATCATGTTGAAAGCAAACTTCCAGGAGATCTTCTGCAGTACAAAGAAGAAAATAGTGATCAATAAATGTTTGGGTTTTTTCTTTTTTTTCCTAATCAATAAATATTTATATACTGCTTACGTGCAAACATGAATGAATGAGTGATGAATGAATAAGTAAGTGAATGAGAGATTACCTCTGTTCCTATAGTTCTTCCTTTGATACATCACACAGTTTTCCTCTTGGATGCATCCTAAAAGTTTCTTCAGAAATAATTAAGTGGCTTTAGCAATCTTTTCTCTCTGCCATACCTTTCTTCAGTGAGGTTTAAATTACTTATAATAAGTTACACAGTAAAAATCTGAGGGGGGAAAAGACCAGACACTTAGAAAATGTAATTTCTCTTAGTTTTTTTTTTTTTTTAACTAATTGATTTGTAAGGTTTTTAGCAGCAGCTGCTTCTTCTTCTTCTTCCTCCTCTTCCTCTTCTTCTTCCTCCTCTTCCTCTTCCTCACTTTAGATGTTAGTATTTCCAATCAAGAAATATCATCTTTTGGTTCAACTTGTAACATTTATTTTTTTAATCAGTTTAAAATTTGCTATCATATTCTGAAATGGAAGGATGGAATAATAGTAGTCAAAACATTTATGCAGCCAACATTAATTGTCTACCTAACATCTGACTATTGTCGTGGTGTATGTGTATAGTGGAGCCATGTGTTTATTTCTGTCTTTCATTAGTATATATCAAAGTGTGGTGTGTTATTCAGAAATATGAAGTTATGATTCTGAGGAATTTAACGGCTAGTAAGGTTTTGAAATATATGTGTAATGAGAAGTTTGCCCTTTTTCCCCCTTTCCCTTCACATTATGTCTATACCTGGGCAGAATAGTAGTGTAAGATCTCTAAACGCAATGTTTATAACATTTCTAATCCTTCAAATTAATTAATGTCTTAGAAAACTTAAGTTTACAGTTATTTTTATGAATATCTTAAAGAAATGGATGCCTGTTCAGAAATTAAAATGATAATTATTATTATTCTAGAGAAAAGTTGAAAAAGGGAAGAGATAATGATGTTGGATTTACCATAGGACAATGTATGACACATGACAGTTCGTATGCTAGACTGGTTAAGAAATTTATTTTCACGAAAAAATGGGAAATGAAAAAGATGAAATGAAGGCTATGAGGAGGTAAATTAATGTTAATGAGGTTAGATTACTTTGGATGAGGTATTGCCTACTGGGATCTTCAGAGAGGATATGATGTGTCTTGTCACCATTTGCAGCAGTATAATGACTACTTCATGAAGTACACAATCTGTCTTATTGGTTTAAGTTGGAAGTACAATAAACCTAAATAGAATGAAGAGGGTTGTTTTTGTGAAGAAGGAACATATTTTAAAATTTATTTCTGAGACTAAAGTTATAATTTGACAGGCCCATAATAGATAATTTTATATGATATTTTGGTTTTTCTGTACTGTTGAAGTGTTTTGTTTTTCCTGCTGGATTTCTGTACAACAGCTTTTAGACTGCTCTACTGTTATCCTGTTTTTCATTCTTATCATATAGTCAGCTTAATAATGAGGTGTAGCCCTATGGTATGCAGTTTTCATGCTTGGGGGGAAAATTTGCATATGAAGTACAAGTATCAATTTGTCCCATAAATGTGTATTTTTGAAAAATTGATGTGAGTGGAACTTTCATAAATTCAATTATTTAAGAATATCAAATTGACTAAGTAGGATTGTAGGCAAATGATTTGGGAAGGCTAGTCTTATAATCAGACCTGCCTTTATCTATATTTTAAAATTTTCAAATACTGGGATATATTGGTAGTGTTGTTTTTTTTTTAAGAAAGAAATTTTATTATTTGAACTATAATTTGAGTTTGGGGCAAACATTTAGGTATTAATTTAATTCCAGACAAATAAAGTATAGAATTCTAGCGATTTATTATAGGTCTAATTTGCTAAAATGAAGCGCAGTAATATTTCTTCCAGTATTTTAGCAGAAATTTATTTATTTATTTATTTTTATTAGTTGCTCCAGACAATACAACGATCTTGACATATCTTACATTTGATTCAAATAGGGTATGAATTCTCATTTTTCCACATGTACAAATTGCAGGTAGTGTTTTATATTCAAGTGATAAGCAGTTACTTTAGTAACTGAAAATTACTTTAGTAACTTTAGTAACTGAAAATTGGCCAAATAATAATTATCCTCTTTTTTAAAAAAAAGTTCCTGTGCCTTTTGAATACCAAGTTTCACACTTAGGACAAATATTAGTTGTAAATATCCCTTTGAATTTTAAATAACTGAAGAGTAATTTCTGACTAGTGTTTCACTCAAATGTTTCAATTTTTATGTTGGAATATGACAGCATTATAATTCAAGAATCAACCTAAGTCTGTAGCTGAAATCATGGGTAAGGAGGGTTTTAGATGGTGTAGTCATCCTTTTATGCCCATTATGCTTTAGGCTTGTGATGCTGTCATCAACAGAACAAGCTTGAGATCGTGTCACCACTCAGTGCCATCTGCTTACATGTGTATGTAAGCAATAGTAAGCCTTAGATAATGCGTATAAAGAATCATTGCTTTGTGGTTTTCTTAGCTTGCTCTACTTAGGTTCAAGTGTGCTGGGTTGAGCTTGTGTCTTACAATGAATTGTCA
Source organism: Marmota monax (assembly GCF_021218885.2). Lineage (NCBI taxonomy): Eukaryota > Metazoa > Chordata > Mammalia > Rodentia > Sciuridae > Marmota > Marmota monax. Next base: position 7,596,717 of record NW_026693476.1, on the reverse strand, counting down.
CAGTTTAGGCCTTTTTTAAAAAAAATTTTTTTTTAGTTGTTGATAGATCTTTATTTTATTTATTTATATGAGGTGCTGAAAATTGAACCCAGTGCCATGTACTTGCCAGGCAAGTGCGCTACCACTGAGCCCCAGCTCCAGCCCCTCACAGTTTAGATCTTTTGCAATCATAATACTTCAATAACTATGTGTTTAATATCTCCTGTGTGTTGACATGTGGAAGATGGACATGTGAAGTTTTTAATAGTACAAACACATATCTATTTAACCAGAAAAATTTAAAGATGATTTTTAAAACATTCCAATACTTGCTATGAGTGCTCTTTTTTTTTGAGAGAGAGAATTTTTTTTAATATTTATTTTTTAGTTTTCTGCGGACACAACATCTTTGTGGTTTTTTTTTTGAGAGAGAGAGAATTTTTAATATTTATTTTTTAGTTTTTTGGCGGACACAACATCTTTGTGTGTGGTTCTGAGGATCGAACCTGGGCCGCACGCATGCCAGGCGAGCACGCTACCGCTTGAGCCACATCCCCAGCCTGGACACAACATCTTTATTTTATTTTTATGTGGTGCTGAGGATTGAACCCAGCACCCAGCGCATGCCAGGCGAGCGCGTTACCGCTTGAGCCACATCCCCAGCCCAATGAGTGCTCATTTTATCCAATATCCCCTTCTACCTGTGGCTAATTTTCACAGTATAATAAATTATTTTTTAGTCCTAGAAGCCAAAATATTCCACAAAAAATCAATCATAAAATTACTCTCTTGTTAAGGAGAAATAGCAAATTGCCAGTGTTTACAAAGTTTCCTTTTTCTTTTTTTTTTTTTTAATGGGCACAATACCTTTATTTTTATTTTTATGTAGTGCTGAGGATCGAACCCAGTGCCTCACACATACAAGGCAAGTGCCCTACCACTGAGCTACAACCTCGGCCCATTTTATATAGTTTTCACTACTATATTTGACAAACTATTTGATGTGGAATACAGACTAAAAGGAAATAGCAAAGAAAACTCTAAGTTATCTCCAAACTGTGCCATTACAGGTGTTTTTTATTTCTCTCCTTCAACCTTTTGTTTTCTGAATTTTCTACATTGTTAATTATTTTTAATCAGGAAATAAAATTTCTTAAATGAATTTCTTATAGTATAGAAATAAATTTAATATAACTTTAAAGATGATTCTCAGGAAATAAAATGAGCTAAAGATTTTATATATGAGCAAAGTTTCTGGAATGGAATTATGTTTTAAGAAATTGTATTTTAAAACTAAAGCAGAAACATTTGAGTTGCTTGTTTCTGAATGTGGGGAATGAGAGAAATGGGGAAATTCTTGTACTATTGATGCTATGCCTTGGGAATCTTATGCTTTTAACTCAGGTTTGCCTCAGTTATATTTATTTAATTGTATTATGGATAACTGTTTAGTTACATAATTTAACCTCATTTATATAAATGGTAAGCTAAGTCTCACTTTGAATGTTTGGTCATTTGATAATGTATTTATACTAGGCAAGTTTGCCTATAGTACCTATCAAATGTTCCTCAATCTCCTTATTTCTCAGTTTTTTTCATTTGTAAAATGGAAAAACAACAGTATCTGTTCCTTAGGTATGCCTAATATACAAAAAAGCATTTAGGTTTTATTGCTGCTCTTATCATTAACAAAAAGTGGCATCGATGCCTCTTGGACGTTGGAGCAAAAGATCCCTAGAGACTGGAACAATTATTTTAGACTTTGTTTCCCCTATTTAAAAAAAAAAAATTTAGATGTCAATGGACCTTTATTTTTTTTTAATTCATTTATTTTTATATGGTACTGAGATTCGAACCCAGTGCCTCTCATATGCTAGGCAGTGCTCTACCACTGAGCCACAACCCCAGCCCATGTTTCCCCTATTTTGATTAACTTTGGGTATTCCTTTAATTAAGTGAGGCTGTTAAACACATATTTAATTAATTTCATTATTTGTCTATACAGTAAATCTCTGACATTCACATCTTAACATTTAGACCTAAAGTATTTAACATGGGAAATTTGTAATCCAGCATAGGCAGAAATTTGAATCCTTGAGTGTCTCTGTCAGCATCTCAGTTTTTATTACCCATTGCTCACTTTTGTTCTTTTTTTTTTAAGATTTGTTTTAAAGATAGAAGAGAGAGAGAGAGAGAGAGAGAGAGAGAGAGAGAATTTTTTAATATTTATTTTTCCGTGGATACAACATCTTTATTTTATTTTTATGTGGTGCTGAGGATTGAACCCAGCACCCCGTGCATGCCAGGCAAGCGCGTTACTGCTTGAGCTACATCCCCAGCCCTCACTTTTGTTCTTGACTTGTTTAATTTTCATCATAGATTTAAAAATTTCATTTCTTTGTGAATTGTGGTTCACAAAGAAAAAGATGGTTCACAAAACAAAAAAAAAATGTGGTTCACAGAGAAAGCAAATGGTTAATGCTGGTTTTTACAGATTAGGTAAATGCTTGCTTTTCTACAATACTGAGGTTATGTAGTGAGTATATTTTGTCTTTTTATATTTTTTCTTTTGTCTTTTTTTAAATTACTTTAGTACTTAATTTTTAGATTGTCTTAGACCAAATTAGAATGTGTTTGTTTGGATTTCATATTTTTATAGAAGGTATTATGGTGCAAGTGTGCCTAATTTCTGGCCTAAAATGCATATCCCATATCCTCGCTCACAGAAATGCTGGTTTTACTAGGCTTGCAGTAGAGCCAAGGAAACTGTATTTTGTTCCTCCAGGTGATCTTCAGATGTCATTCTGATGCAATACTTTTCCAGTTTATTTCTCTGTGTATTTTTATTTTTAGTATGTTTTAAAGCTGCTTAAGGCTATATATTTAAAGCCTTAGAAATTAAGGAGTTATTTTCTATTTAATTATGAAAATTAATGGTATGTCTTTTAATTGTGGGTTTCTTTTTATCTTTTAAATTAGTTAAAGTGCATAGATTACTTGTGTCAAACCCAAGTCATACCAAATTCATTATAGGAAAAAAAAAAGGAGGGCTGAGGGTACAACTCAGTGGTAGAGTATTTGCTTACAATGTGTAAGACCCTGGGTTCAATCCCCAGTACAAAAAAAAAAAAAAATCCAATAAGACAGTTATTAACTACCTTTTTTAAAAAAATCATTATCATATACGTACCCAAACTTTCTAGATGTTTTATTTTAATTGTCCCCTTCATGAAAAGTTTGATGACATAGACCTAAAGGTCCAACTGTTTATGTATTATATGTATATCTGTGCTTTACACTCAAAAAAGAGTAAGATTTATTTTTTGACCTTCAAGAATCAATTTTTACCATGTTGGGGCAACATTACCCCTGCTGAGAATGCATGCAGTAAGTTAGAAGAAAAAATATTTTCTTAGTTTTACCCTCTACACCAGCCTGTTAAACGTATTTTGATGTATGGCTTCTCAAAGGTGTTCAATATGTGTTTTTTTCTTTAACAAAAATGAAATTAGGTACATTTTCTTAGTATATTGTGATTTTTAAATTTTATTTTATATTTTTTAGATTTTTTAATGATAAAATATTTTAACAGTATTATCTAATGGATAAGTAATATGAATGCATGTATTTTATTGTGTGAGTTTACCATCTTTAATTTAAATGATTATGTATATTTTCTAATTTTTTTTATTATACAAATTCTACTATGAAGTATAGTTGAATTTTTCCATGCATTATTAATTACTTTCTTAGAATGAGTTCCAAAAAGTAAATTATTTTATTATGTACATTTTAGTATTTTTTGATAAGCATAACTTAGAAAGTGAAAATCCTTTCCTCAGGAATAAATTACCTTAAATATTTATCCCATCTTTTCCTGAATATAGTATAACATAAATAGTTTTATTATATAGTTGTATCTATTGTTTGAAACAAAATAATAGATTGTATCTTAACTAACAAATTGATTGTTTACCTAAGGTTATTTTGGTCATCTTTTCATACTATTATATCTAATTATACCTTATTCTTTAAGCAATAGTCATTCTTCTATTGAACAATCTTTTGTTTCCTGTTTTGTTTTGGCATACATCTGCTTATTTCTGTATCTAAATTTCTATTTGTAATAGAATTTCTGGATCATTTAAGAATTGAAAGTACTTTATATGCTCAGGTTTTTTTTCCCCCCCTACTATTTTTTTCCTTTGGGATTTTTTAAAATTTATTTTTTAATTGTAGTTTGACACAATACCTTTTATTTTATTTATTTATTTTTTTGTGGTGCTGAATATCAAACCCAGGACTTCTCACATGCTAGGCGAGTGCTCTACCGCTGAGCCACAACCCCAGCCCCCTTTGGGATTGATTTTAATGACCATAACTTTATAGTGTTGTAGTTTTAAATCTGGAAATATAAAATGTACTGTATACAGATGTGCCTATGTAGTTTCATATTACAAATTTCAGTTTAATTTTGGCTAGGTTTTGGGGTTTATTATTTTCAAATACACATATATATTCTTTAACTAGATTAGAGTCATACAGACAGATATTTGAGAACTTTTAGTGTTCTAAAAATAATTCAGAACTCTAAAGGCATCTCTGAGTGTGTTTACTGTAATAAGAACCTCTAAACACAGTGAACATTTTTCAAATGTGAGCTTTTGAGGAATACCTGGAAAATGCTTTTTAATCTTTGATTTGTTGATTGAAGCATTGTGGATGTATACTCTCTCCTGTGGAACTTTTATTCTTTTTAAAATAAAGGAGATATATTCTATATTTTTTTACATTCTGATAAAGTGCTTATCTTAGATACTGCATACTATGCTATTTCTGATTATTTCTATACATAACTTATGTATTATCTTCAAAGTTATTTATCCATTTCTGAAGTTTTGTATTTAATAAAGTTTGAAATTCAGCAGAATAGATTTTATATTAGGCAACCATTTGTGAATCAACATTTGATTTTTATAATAATTTGTGCTTTTGCTGATTCAGCATATTTCTTTATGGGAAAGTAATAAACATTGCAAAAGAATGATGTTTTAGTTTTTAAAATAGATATGTTTTGTGGGGCATGGTGGTCCACACCTGTAATCCCACCAAAAACTATGTTGAGGTAGAAGGATTGCAAATTGGAGGCCAGCCTCAACAATTTAGCTTAAAATAAAAAATTTAAAAGGTGAGGGGCCTGGGGATGTAGCTCAGTGATCAAGTGCCCCTGAGTTCAATTCCTAGTACAAAAAAAAAAAAAAAAAGAAGTGTTTTGTTTTTAAAAGCACTAATTTCTTTCAGAGACTGATTTTCCTTTCAATTTAGCCATTCATGCCATTATTAAAAACTTTAAATGTTGATTCTGATACTATTTTTAGCTATACTGTGATCAGTTTTCTTTAGAAGATATTCTCAGATCTCTTAGTACTCTGAAATGTTCACTACTAGAATGAAGACTAATTATACTAAATATATGGTGTTCATTACCTAGGCATTTCAGACAAGATTGTTTCTAAGATTAAACTTTCTTGGAGTTGAGTTGTCGCCACACATAAGTTAGACCTATTACAGGGAAATTCATGTTGATTTGGGTTAGGGGCCTTTTGTATCAAAGTGGAAAACCAACTGTTTTCCCTCATACTAGTGGTATTTTTTTTCATGGCATATTTATAAAAATTAACATCTCAAGTTTGATTTATCTTGAGGCTTACCATTTAACCAGGCTGGAGATTTTATTCTTTGGCACAAAACTTAAATCTTTGAGAATGTGTATATGAATCACAGTGAGAAATGACATCTCATGCTTTATTATGACTTTAGACTGTGGTCTAGCCTGTGTGGTAATTTAGATGGAGCCTTACCCACCCCCATTGCCAACTTTGTGAAGACTAAAATCATATAAAACTTCAAATTAATTTAAATGAATAGTTCATACAAGGAGGATATTAAATTTTAACTTAATTTTTAAGCTGAAGTATTTTTGAGATTATTATAAATGATTAACAAAATTAGAATTTGTGGTAGACATTTGCATTTTATAAAACTTCAGATATTTCTATTTTATTATTCCTTATTTTTTAAAATGTTTTTACCTAAGTATAGTGATAAATTAGTACCAGTAGGACTTTAATTAGGAATAGCCTGTTGGTGTCAAGGATTCTTTAATAGGTTTGTTGGAATATACATCTTCATTGAAGGTAGAAGCTGGGAGATTTTATTTTGGCTTTATGCTCTAAAAGTAAGCGCCTTTGTCCGGGAGTGGTGGTGCATACCTGTAATCCCAATGGCTTGGGAAGCTGAGGCAGGAGGATCCTAAGTTCAAGGCCAGCCTCATCAACTAAGTGAGGCCCTAAGCAAGGAAGCGAGACCTTGTCTCAAAATACAAAATAGTAAGGGCTAGGAATGTGGCTCCATGTTTAAGTGCCCCTGGCTTCAACCTCTGGTACCAATAAATAAATAAATATGTTGCTTTTCAGGAAAACATCAAGTACTTGTTCTTTTAATAATTATTTTCTGTTCAAAGTATTATTAAAGCAATCTTTGAAAATCATTTTGGTCACACTGTTTTTAAAAAATTTATTTTTACTAAATAACACATTATAAAAGGAATAAATACAGATAGTACAAAACAAAATACATATCATGTAAAGAAAACAAATGAGACAAAAATAATGGTTATCAATTTGCTCTGAATCCCTATAGAAATTTCGTGTAAAAATATACAAATGTACAGATATAGAAACAGTTTGGTTTTCATATCTGCCTTTGTTTTTTTTAAGTCAGCAGATATAAAGATGAGATATGAAGACTAGAAATGTCCTATACTGACATGCTAGTAATTAAAAATTCCATTCTTCAAAAATAAGTTTTGTCAAGATTTTCCCATCTTTATCCTTGCTTTTCCCCTCACTTCTTTTCTTTAATCACCACTCTTATTCTTGAAAGGAGAGACAGTGTAGAAGTTGTAGCTATGACTTGGCTCTATATTAGATTTAACGGTGAGCTTTGAAAAATAATCTTCATTCTGGCTCTACCATCTAGAGGTACTTATTTGATCGATCATAATGAGGCAAGGCATGGAAGAAGAGAACATGTTTTATCTTAACCTGCATATGAAAGCTTGCCTGAGCTTCTGAGTTCAAGTATGATCTGAGGGAAGCAAAGGTTGAATTTAAGGTACCATTTTCTCCAGTTTTCTTGCCTTTAAAAAGGAAGCTATATATAGATAGATAGGTGTAGATCTCAAGAAATGCACTACACAACTTTCTCATTTATTCTAGTATTGGTTCATCTATATTATTTATAATACAGTCATGTGCTGTATAATGATATTTTCACCAGTGGGCCCCATACTCAATAGTGAGCCACAAGATTATAATGAAGCTAAAAAATTCCTGTCACCTAGTGATGTCATAGCCATTTTAATGTTGTACCTCAACTCATTACTCAAATATTTATGGTGATACTGATCTAAATAAACCTGTACTACCAGTCTTATAAAAGTATAGCACACAATTGTAGGACATAATACTTTATAATGATAATAAGTGACTTACTGATTTATGTATGTATTATACTTTCAGAGGTAAAGCATGAAGACCAGTAATGTTCTTTACTAGCATTCTAGTAAGTAAAAATTCCATTCTTCAGAGACAATTTTCTGCCATCATTATTCTTTTTTTCTACTTGGAAAAAAAAAGTTTGCTATAAAACAATGTACCATGTTACACCAGCAGCAGCCTCATACATCTCATATTAACTATGACTCTTTATTACATTATTTTATCTTGTGTTTGGTTTAATCTTATGTTTTGTTCATTGTAGTCCTAGGAGCAATAGATTATACCATATATGTACATGCCATATAACCTACTTGTGGATTAAGCTATATACCATCTAGATCTGGGCAAGTATACTATATAACATTCTCACAAGAACAAAACCACCCACCAGTGAATTTCTCAGAACACATCCCCATTCTTCAGCCACACATGACTATACTTTGATTCTAAGGAAAATCAACATCATTTGTGCAGAGCAGATTAGATAGACAAGAAGATGACTGATAAGGCAGTATGGTGTTGTAGTTAACCACACAGATCCTAGAGCCGCCAAACTGCCTGGATTATAATCTGTAATTTATATATAAGTTAGCTTTAACCTCTCTGCCGTATGTATAAAATGAGCATAATGGTCCTTACCTCACAGGAATTTTGTGAGATTTAAAAATGCACATGTAAGGTGTTCAAAATAATATTTTGAACATGGTAAATAGGAAGTAATAGTTAAAACTAATTTATTCCTATTTTTTGTATCCTCTTTTCTAACATTTCTTACGTTTTTCTTGCCCATTCCTCCTGACATTTAATTAATGCTGTCTCTGATTAACTAGAGTAGACATTAACAAACTTTTTTTTGTAAGGGGCTAATAGTAAATATTTTAGGGTTTTAGGACCATATGGTCTCCGTTGCAAATATAGTTGGCTCCCTGTATCTGCAGGGTTCACATCTGATTCAACAAAGCATGTATCAGAAATGTTCAGGGAGAAAAATTGCATATGTATTGAACATGAACAGACTTTTATTTCTTGTCATTATTCCCTAAATTACAACCATTTACATAGCATTTATTAGGTACTACATTTATTAGGTACATTTATTAGATATTACAAGTAATGTTGAGATTATTTAAAGTATAATTTGTAGGGGCTGAGGTTGTAGTTCAGCAGTAGAGCGCTCGCCTAGCACATGCGAGACCCTGGGTTCGATCCTCAGAACCACATAAAAGTAAATAAATAAAGTAAAGGTATAAAAAACTTAAATATATATGTTAGTATAGTTTATAGATTTTATGCAGCTACTCTGTCATTTTATACAAGGACTTGAGCATCTGTGGATTTTGGTATCTGCAGGGAGTCCTGGAACCAATCCCCTGTTGATACCAAATGATGGATATTAAGAAACAACCATACCCATCTCTGCTATTGTACAGTGAAAGCAACCATAGACAAATGAATATGATCGTGTCCACTTTATTCAGAGGCACAGAATTTTGAGTTTCATATATTTTTCAATGTCATAAAGTATTAATCTCCTTTTGCTTTTAAAGTTTAATTAATTTATTAAAAAATCAATAAGAACATATAAACCATTTCTCAAGCCATTCAAAAAACAGACAGACTGGATTTGGCTCTTGAGTCATTTTGCTGACCCTGGAAGTAAAAGGGCCTGCACATTCTGACAACTATTTTAGAACCCTTTCCTTTTTAAGCATGCCTTCATTCTTTAATGTCTCTGTTAGGATGCTGTAGTCAAAAGGAGGAGGGACACTAGATATAGCAAAAATAACAGATGCCAGTTTACCAACTCTTGATATCTGCCTACATAGAGGGCCAGACCATATAAAACTTTATAAGCTGTGGTAATCAATTTGGGCATTCATGGAGACCTTTGAAATATTAAAAATTTTAGACCTAATTTTGGGAAATCTTTCCGGAAAATCAAACCTGTGCTTTTTTTTTTTTTTTAAATAGTTTGTTGTGTTTTTCATAGTCTTGTGCCTCCTAACATGCATCCTTGTTTGGTGAAAAGAAAAGCTAGTCTCTTAACCTGAAAGTTAAGAAATCATAGGAAGAGGGTGATAGTCAAGGAATTCAGGAAATTTAAGGGATCCATAATAGTTAGAGTTGCATTTAAAATAAATAATTTTGGCTTATATAGGAGGATGGATTTGAGGGGTATAAGACTACTGGAGACTTAAGGACAATCAGAATATCACATCTTGTTCCTCAGTTTCTGGTATTTGTATTCTGCCTTTCTAATTCTCCTTAATCTGATTTCTTTTTATTCTAATTAGTTATACATGACAGTAGAATGCATTTTGATATATCATACATAAATGGAGTATAACTTCTCACTCTTCTGATTGTATATGATGTAAAGTTACACCACTCATTTAATCATACTCCCTTCTGTCTAATCCAAAGTACCTCTGTTCTTCCCTAGCCTCCCTCCTTATTGTGAATTAGCATCCAGATATCAGAGAAAACAGTTGGCATATAGTTCTTTGGAATTGGCTTATTTTGCTTAGCATGATATTTTCTCCAGTTCCATCTATATATTGGCAAATGCTGTAATTTCATTCTTCTTTAAGGCTGAGTAATGTTCCATTGTGTATATATGCCACAAATTTTTTATCCATTCATCTGTTGAAGGGTATCTATTTTGGTTCCATAGCTTAGCTATTATGAATTGAGCTGCTATAAACATTGATGTGGCTGTGTCACTGTAGTATGCTGTTTTTTGTTTTGTTTTTGGTGTGCCGATTTTAAGTCCTTTGGGTATAAATCGAGGAGTGGGATAACTGGGTCAAATGGTAGTTCCATTCCAAGTTTTCTGAGGCATCTCCCTACTGCTTTCCAGAGTGGTTGCACCAATTTGCAGTCCCACCAGCAGTGTATGAGTGTACCTTTTTTCCCACATCCTCGCCAACATTTATTGTTGCTTGTATTCTTGATAATTGCCATTTTAACTGGAGTGAGATGGAATCTTAGTGTAGTTTTGATTTGCATTTCTCTAATTACTAGAGATGTTGAATATTTTTTCATATATTTGTTGATCGATTATAGTTCTTCTTTGAAGTGTCTGTTCATTTTCTTATGATCCACTTATGGATTGGGCCTTTTTTTTTTTTTTTTTTTTTGGTTTTGTGATATATATATATATCTCCAGGAGATTAATGCTCTATCTGAGGTGCATGGGGTAAAGATTTTCTCCCATTTTGTAGGCTCTCTCTTCCACTCAAACTTGTTTGTTTCCTTTGCTGTGAAGAAGCTTTTTAGTTTGATGCCATCCCATTTATTGCTGAAGTTTATTTCTGTTTGAGGAATTTGGTTAAGAGATGATGTTGGCCTTAACACAGTGAAAATAGAGATGAAAAGAGTAAGCAAATATTTAGGAGATGAAACCTACAGCATTAGCTTGGTTGTTGATTGTATGTGGCAAGTGGAGTCAAGTATGTCTTGTGTTTCTAGCTTTCAGGAATCACAGGGGAAAATAATATAGGTCAGGTGGAAGGGCTGGTTTTAATGAGAAGGACAACCCATCCTTTGAGTAAGACTTGAGGACAAAACATGACAGTGACCAGATTTAACAGGCGTATCAAGGTGGGAGTGGATGAGAGAGGAAGTAAAGCAAAACTTGGTGAAAGGATTGATGTGCAGTATTGAGGGCTAGTGGTGCTTTGTTCTAATTTGAAGAGAGCATATATGTGTCTTTTAAGTTCTCTATCAGTTTTCCTTTTCTTTCCTGTGTATTTTTTTTAACTTGATGTCCAATTTGTAAGTAAATTCCAACATATGCAGATTTAGAGTGGAACACAGAACTAACTTGATTTTTTTGAAAAATGTTTGACTCTTTGGGTCAAACTGTTGGAAAGTCTGTATAACATAAACATTTTGAAGTGGAATTACAAATTTTTTATATCATATTTGGATAACTAGTTATTTTCTTTCCCCTCTCACTGTCTAATGTCCTTAATAGATGAATATAATAGGTATTAGGAACCTTTATAATATTATTTTTTCTATATTAATTTAGTAATTGAGGTAAGTTTTGAAATGTTTGCTGTGCCTTATATATTGAAACAGACAATATTTCAATTATTTTGCTTCTTGCCAGTTTAAAATATTGTTAGAATCAGGGCTCTAAATCTAATAATTCCTATTAAGATTGTAACCTCTAGAAAATTTAGTCATAGATATTTAATTGTGGTTTCTCTGTTTGAACGCGGAGCCCCATGGATTTTATGTATCTTCTGTATTCAGGTAGTTTTCAATTTGAATGTGAATACTTTATTCCAGTTAAAATTCATTGTTCAGCTTTAGGCCTCAACCCATTGCTGTTTGCACTCTTGTAGAGACTTTTAATACTTAACTAATATAAGGTTACTTATATTGATGAATTGTTACACAATAATTAGAAATTATTATAGTAACTCATTTTTGAAGAATCCTGAGAATTATACAAGTCCAAAAGTATTAAGCTCAAGCATAGTGTTAAGTGCTGGTCATTTCATTATTTAGTTTTTCAAATTTCACAATTTGCTTATGTTATTTTTTTCGAGAATTTTCTGTGTTCCAAAGGATTAAGATACATCGAAATACTGAGAAATTTCTCCTTATCATTGTGAATGTATGCAAATGATGTAGATAACATTATCAGTATTTCCAGTCCATACGGATTAAAAATTTTACTCTTTAGTGAAAATAGCTGATGTAGTTGGTGTCACATATAAATTCTTCTATAATCATATTTTCAAGTGTATATTATGAGGAAGCCTCCACGCAACTGTGGTATCATTTGTTTAGTAGAGGGGTGTGTGTGTGTGTGTGTGTGTGTGTGTGTGTCTGTGCATGTGTACCCTTAGAAATGTTATCCTTTAATATGGGGATATTTCTTTTTTTGACAATTTAAATTATTTCATGATTGTAATTGTTTCTCTTATGAAATGCTATTTCTTTTACTACTATTAATATTCTTAAATGTTTGTATGTTTAAGACAGTCACATTGATGTCAAATGCAAGACTTTGTTTTCTGTTTCCCTACGTAAAATATTCTTTAGATAAAAGAAAGGTACAATTTATTGAGGCATTGAGACATAATTTTTAAAAATAGAATTAGACACTACTATCAAGTAGATGTTTTTTCATCAAAAGATGTTTTCCAGGGTTAATGTTGAAAAATGTTTGACTCTTTGGGTCAAACTGTTGGAAAGTCTGTATAACATAAACATTTTGAAAGAGGAATTACAATTTTTTATATCATATTTGGATAACTAGTTATTTTTCCTTTGCTGTGAAGAAGTTTTTAGTTTGCTGCCATCCCATTTATTTTCTAAGAGTCTTTTGTAAACCATGTATTGGTTTCTGCAAACAGATCTCTCCTTATGTACCAGACCTTGCATTGATATATACATAAATAAACATAGGAATAGAGAAGATGAAGGTGAGGGTAATTGGTTATGCTGGTTGAGAGTAGGTAGAGCTGAATAATTACAAATATTTCCGGGTACTGTTTCTACCAAACAAACAATATTTTAAGTACTTAATGAACTCTTAACTTGGCAAGTACTCTAACACATTTTCAACCACACTAACTACAGACTAAAGTCATTGCACTGGGCTTTATGAAAATAATTCACCACTGTGAACAAAGAAACCTACTAAAACAAGATAATTTTGAACTTTAAAATATTGGATAGAAGTGGGTTTCAGAATATAGGAAGTGTTATCTCAGTCCTCCATTCATCAACCTGATCTATTGTGTGGTCTTATAGTCATTAATCATACTTTATATCAGTTCTCCAATAATTGTGTATGGAAAGAAAGTCAGATGGAAGCATACATCTGACAATTTTACCTGTTTCTTGGATTTTGTTTTTGCTGTAGAAAATGAAATGTGATAAACACCATTTAGCTAGTGTATAGAGAAGACAGCATATGGTTTAAGAGTGTGAGTAATGGGTTCTTTTTGCCTAATTCTAAGTGCACAAATTAGCTATCTTTAACCTTTTGTAAGATAATTTTTCTTAGCCTCATTTTCTTTAGCTATAAAATTTGGAGGATGCCATAAAATAGGATGGAACTGGGGATCATTATGTTGAAATAATGAAATAAACCAGGCACAGAAAGATAAGCCCTTCATGATCTCACTCATACGTGGAATATAACCAAGTTGATCTCATAGAAGTTGAAAGTAGAATATGGGTTACCAAAAGTTGGGAAAGCAGGGGAAATTCAATAACTTGCCCAGAAATAAGGGGTAACAGTTACAGTTTGAAAGGAATAAGAAGTTCTAGTGTTCTGTTGTGCAGTAGGGTGGTTTAAGAAATAGCAATGTACTTGGGTGTGTGTATGTGTGTGTGTATACATATATACATGTATATGTACACATGTATACATAAAATAATTGAGGAGATAATATGTTGTCTTGATTTGAATATTATAAAACACACATTATTGAATGCAGTGTAATTGGGGATGGGGGGCACTGGGGATTGAACTCAGGGGCACTTGACCATTGAGCCACATCCCCGGACCTATTTTGTATTTTATTTAGAGACAGGGTCTCACCAAGTTGTTCAGCACCTTAGCATTGCTGAGGTTGGCTTTGAACTCTCAATCCTCTGTCTCAGCTTCCCAAGCCGCTGGAATGTAATTTCTATCTTTTTAAAAAGAGGCAAAATGTGAATGATAATAGTATTCTTACCTTATGGTCATGAAAATCAAATATTATAGCCCTCATAAAGTACTTATCATAGAATATTAGGTATATCTGTTTCCTTTTTGCCTTTGATCAGAATTTATTATTGATTCTGAGTTCATTTTTTAAGTTATTGTTTGGTTCCCATAATACATTTATTTTTTTACAAGAAAGGCTTTAAAAAGAACCACCATACTATTCATTGCTGTCATTAGAACTATTAGGAAAAAGACTTATCACTATGAAGATCCAAAGAAATCTTTTTTGTACTTACTTAATAGTGTAAACTTGATTTTGGTTTAGAATTCTTCTGACAGTTTATATGAGTAATAGTATTTGTAGAGTGCTTTTTTAAAATTTTTTTTATAAACTTTGTCTCATTTGATCTTCACAATTCTGGGGGAAAAAAAAGTGTAGGACAGATGGCCTCACTCCTACTCTTAAAGTTGAGAAAGCTTCAGAGAAGTTCAGTAACTTGCTCAGAGATAAATAGCTATCATATTTCATCACAGAGTTTATGCCAAGTTTTTTTCCCCAAAAAAATAGTGGGGTGTGATGGTTTGTTCCTCCCTCCCTCCCTTTCTTTCTTTCTTTTTGCCCCCCCCCCCCCCCGTGATGCTGGAGATTGAACCCAGGGCCTTGTGCGTACTAGGCAAGCACTCCTATGTCTGCAGCCCCCTCTTTCTTTTTTAAATTGTGCCAATATTACTTAAAAGTCTTATTATTAAATTGTTTCAGGAGCAGTATTAGGATTCACAGAATACACATGAATATGTGTTAAAATTGAATAGTACAAATCAATAGACATCACTTTTCCAGTCTGGAGGAAAAAAAAAAAGACATCAGTTGCTATTGTGTTTTTCATTATAATTTAAATACTACACTTGAGGAAATTTACTCCAATATTGCAAAGTGACGTAAAAATTTTAATCTTCTGTATCAGAAGATTCTGTGCTATCATTGGTTTTGTATTCTGACACGCCTGCCTCAGTGCCACTCATGTAAGATGTGTTTGCCATTGATAGGGTAGCACTGTAAACAAGCCATTCAAGTCTGCTTCGCAAGTACACTGATGATGCACTCACTTATGCTGAGAATTCCAGGCTCAAGCTTGCTTGTAGTGGGCGAGAAAATAAATATTAATCTATATGCTACTGGTGAATGCATTGCTGCTCTGTTAACCTTTTAAGTGGTGAGTGTGACAAACAGAATTATACTGACAATGATGGGATGAAACGTTATAAACAAATTTTTGGACTAAAAAGGCAGGGTGCATTGATCATGTGGTGGTAACAATTTATGATGAAATACAGTAGTTAGGTCTGCTGTCTCTTGGATTAGTTTTCATTCAATTACATCACGGAGCTTCTATGTAGAATCATTTCCTCTTATATGATCTACTTGTAACTACAAAACTCAAATTGTTGAAGTAACTGATTTTTTCCATTACCAGAAATTTATACCCTTTTTAGAAACAGACTTAGTTTTTTATAGCAGTTTTAGGTTCACAGCAAAATACAGCAGAAGGTGCAGAGATTGCCCATATACCTTCTGCCTCACACAAGCAGTAGCCTCTTCCATTACCAGTAGCCTCTTCCATTCTCAACGATTTCTCATACTTGTTACAATGAATAAAAGAATATATACTGGCATATCATTTATGGCTCAGCAGTCCAGAGTCTACATTAGGGTTCATTCTGGGTGTTGTACATTCTGTGGTTTTGCATAAATGTGTAATGGCTTTGTTTGTATTGTCATATCATATAGAGTAGTTTCACTAGCCTAAAAATTCTGTGTGCTCCTGCATTTTTTGTTTGACTATACATCAAGTGGAACAGATAACAAGTTCTGCTGCATTTGTATTTCTGTAATCTAAATCCCATTTATAGCTTTGGGATTTAGAAATATTTGATTCAAAAAAACTATATCCTCAAATTATTTCTAGTACTAGAAAGTTATTTTTTGTTAATTGATTCTAAATATAATTTTGGTTCAAAGGAAATTATGAAAGAGTCTTCCTTTGGTTCTTAACAATATTTAGTCAAGCTACCAACTTCAGAAACAAAAGTGACTGTACTTTCACTGACCATTTTAAACACTAGTATGCTTTACTTTGTGTCATGCCTGTGGGGATATACATATATATTGTAATTGAGAACATCATTTGCAATAAGTTCAAGTATTTTTAGAGCCTTATCTTGTATTCATGGGTCCTCTGTAAAAGGAGAGAATACAAAATAGTTCTTACCTTGCTTCCAACAAAGTTGATATTGATAGAGAAGTCAAAGCTAACTATGAAACAATTAAAGGAGAGGTTGCCAGACAGGTCCAAGGCTTGCTTTGTATGACCCTCAAACTAAGAATGACTTATTTTTAAAGGATTTTTTTAATGAAGAACAAAAGAATTATATGCAACATTGATTATACATAACTATCAAGCATTAAAATATTTGCCATCTGCCCTTTACAGAAAAAAATTTGCTGATGATAAAAGAAATATATACATCAAATAAAATAGGACATTGGGGACATGCAAATCAAAACCACAGTGACACCACTTCACACTTAACTAGGATGCCTATTGTAGAAAAACAGCAGCAGCAACAGTATTGGCAATGATGTGGAGAGATTGCAGTTCTCATACATTACTGGTAAAAATGTAAAATGGTTCAAATGCCTTGGAAAACAGTTTGGCAGTTCCTCAGGAAGTTAAACAGAATTGAGATATGATCCAGCAGTTGCACTGCTAAGTATATACCCAAGAGAACTGAAAACATGTTCATACAAACAATTGTATGCTAATGAAAAAGTAGGGAGAAGTAGAAAAGAACCCAGTGACCATCAACCAATGAACAGATAAACAAAATGTGGAATAGCCATTCAGTGGAATATTTGTCATAAAAAGGAATAAAGTGCTGGTATATGCTACAAAAATGGATGAATTTTGGAACACTATGCAAAATAAAAGCATCAGACACGAAAGACTACACAAACTTTACAATTCCATGAAACGTCCAGAAAAATTAAATCTATAGAAACATAGTAGGTTAGTGGTTGCCAGAGGCAATGGGAAGGGGAAGAGGGAAGTGTCTGCTATTGGGCAGTGTTTTTTTTAAGGTGATAAAAAATGTTCTGGAATTAAAAAGTAATATTGTTTATACAACTTCATGAATGTAATTTAAAAAAATATTGAATAGGTACCATTTTGAAGTTAGGACTTAAAAATGGCATGAGGATAGATAAATGAAGTGGCTGTGATATTACAGGTCCTAGGAATGGGTGTAAACCAAAGTATTGGTGTTTTAGAGGAGAAATGCTAAGAAAGATAAGGCTAAGTGTCTTGTTTTTTTTGGGGGGGTGGGGGGCCTCTAAACTGGCAGATAACTGACTTGACCTATTTAAGATTATGCTTTGCACTTTATTTTCATGATATAAATGGAATATTCTTTTAACCTGAGACAATAATTTCTTTCATCCAGAAAGCAAGAGCCTTTATTTATTCGGGAAAGCAAGAGCCTAAAGGCCACCTATCTTGATACTTTTTTTGGGGGGAGGGGGGCAGCTCTGGGAACTGCTAAGGACTAAAAAGCTTCACACACACGCACATGTATATGCTAGGTAAGTACTGTACCACTGACCCACATCCCTACCTGGTATTTTTAACGGGTTACCCCAGGTTGAGCATCCCTAATCCTAAAATCTAAAATCTGAAATGCTTCAGAATCAAAAATCTTTTGAGTACTGATGTGATACCACAAATAGAAAATTCAATACCTGACCTCATGTGAGGAGTCACAGAACTCAGACACGCTAGAAAATATTATGTAAAATAACCTTTAGGCTATGTGTGTAAGGTGTATGTGAAACATAAACGAATTTTGTGTTTAGACTCCTGTCGAATCCCCAAGATAGCTCATTATAAATATGCAAATATTCCAAAATTGGAAACAAAAATTGAAATCTAAGGCCCTTCTGATCCCAAGCATTTTGGATAATAGATATTCAACTCTTATAAGAATTTTAGTTCATGTCATTCTTTGAAGAATCTGGTACTTACTGTTTTTTAATTTTTTAGCGTATTTTAAATAACACAAAGGTTCTATCTGGTTCATTATTTTTAAAAAAATCCATAATACTGTTTCTTATACTTGCCACTTTACACTTTATAAAGTTCTTTCATGTGTATTACTTTATTTAATCCTCTCTCTGTAATCTGTAAAATAGGTAGTATCATTCTCATTTCAAAGATGAAAGAAGCCATATAATAGAGTGATTAGGAGGCAGAATCAGGGCCCTGGAATCAGAAAGCCAGGTTCAAATCCTGGTCCTGCCATTTACTAGTTGTGCATGAATTTTATTGAGTTGTTTGTTCTTTCTAGGTCACCTGTTTTCTCTTTTCTAAAATGTTATCAAGTAGTATTAAATAAGTTGTTTGAAAGTGAAATTCTTATAATCACTTATTGAGGCACATACCAAGTCCTCAATAAGTGTTATTAGCTGTTATTTATAGATCATGGGAACTGAGTGAGGTTAAGCAGTCTAAAGTCTTCCAACTGGTAAGTATTAGAGGCCAGTACTTGAATACAGGTGTTCTGAATCCAACTCAGTTTCCTTTATTAGATTTTGTTTTACACTTATTTATTAGACATAAACTTGTTAACCTTCTGAACATTCTTTTAAGTGGAAACCAGATATTGAAGGAAAAGAGGCTTTCTAACTTCTTTCAGGTTTATTGCTTTAATCCACTGAAGCCTAGTTCTTAGCAGTTATAAACAAAAATTATGAACTATGCAGGGGAAAATGACAAAGGAAAACAGATTTAATATAATTTAACAAAAATTAAGGGGCATGATAAAATATAACAAATAAAAGCAAATGACTAAACACCTGGGGGGAAATTTTGGAACAATCAGTGAAAAGGTGACTCTCCTTAATGAAAAGAACACTGACAGGAAAAACGCTTTTTTTCAAAGACAGAAGAGTATAGGCAGTTCATAAACAACAACACAACAACAATAACAACAAAAACACATGCAGCTAATAAATATTTGAAAAAGCGTTTTGATCTCATTAGTCAATCAGAGAAACTTAAAGTGAGAAAATAAATTTTTATGATAATTAACATAAAAACATTTAAGTTGAAGCTCTGTTATTAGAGAGATGAGACCCACATATTCCTGATGGGAATGAAAAGCTGGTAAAGCTATGTATCTACGTGAAGAACCTTAAAAATATTTCTAACATTTGCTCTAGTAATCAGTGTTCCATCTAACAATGTAATCCAAATTTTTAAAAACTGAATATAAATGTATGAACAAAGATTCATTGCTGCAGCATTCATTTCCCTATAATAATAGGGAAATTTGGACATAGCCAGCAAGAAGGATAGTTAAAAATAAATTGTAACATGGTAACCTCTAGTGCTAAGCAAACTTAATCTTGAGACTAGTTTATTCTGGATAAATATTTACTAAGTAGCTCTTAAATGTTTGATATCTGAGTTTCTACCTATATATATAAAACTAAAATAAGTAAAATTTCGTTTGAACCCAAATTCCTCTTTGTAGTATTGACTGCCCCATTTATCTGTTCTTCCTTTAAGCAAACTCCTAAAAAAATTGTGTATAATACTCTTTCCAATTTCTCACCTTCCATTCTTTTCTGAACCCAGACTTTTGTCCCAGGGTTATTTCACTGAAATCAGTTTCTCAAGTCTCCAGTGACCTCCAGTGGTGACTTCTCTCTCTGCCCTCATCCTACTTGATTTGCCAGCAGCATTTGACAATAGATCGTTTCCACTTCTTCAAAATATTTTATTCTCTGTAATCCAAGAAACCATACGTGTGGTTTTCCCACTACCTTTGGGTTGTTTTTTTTTTTTTTTTTTTTGGTCTGGCAGGGTGGAGGGGGCTCACTAGGGATTGAACCTGAGAACATTTTACCACTGAGCTGTATCTCCATCCCTTTTTATTTTTTGTTTTGAAGTTGCTTAGGGCCTTGCTACATAGCTGAAGCTGGCTTTGAACATGTAATCCTCCTGCATCAGCCTCTTGATTCACTGGAATTACAGGCATGCGCCACCATGCCAGGCTGCTTCTTGTGTTTGATATCTTCCATACCTATGATTTTGTTTGTTTATTTTGGTTAATATGGTGAATTGCATTTTCTGTATTGTGATAGAATAACTTAAAAAGATAGAATAACCTAAAATTTGCTATCATAATCATAATTTGCCAGCAGCATTATAAGTGTACAAATTTAGTAGTGTTAAGTCATTCGTTGTTTTGCAAATAACATAACTATTCATCTTCAGAACACTTCCTTTTGTATAACTGAAACTCTATACCCACTGAACAATAATTTCTCCCTTTTACCTCCCCTTTTTTATTATTGTGAATTTGACTACTTCAGGTACCTGGAATCAGATATTGTCTTTTTGTGACTGGCTTATTAAACTCAGCTTGTTCTCAAGGTTCATCCATATTTTAGTATATGTCACAATTTCCTTCCTTTTTAAGGCTGAATTCTTTTCTATTTTACAGATAGTCCTGAGTTGCAATGACTAAACATATGAGTTTTTTACTTTACAATGGTACAAAGAGATGGACATTCAGTAGAAACTGTACTTTGAATTTTAATTTTTTTCATTGACTAGCCATATGGATGTGGGGTCTTCTTGCAATGCTAGGGAGTCAGAGCTGCAGTTAGCTACACACTTAAAACATGTTCAGGATGTAACCCAATTGTAAGTCAAGGAGCATCTGCATACCTATAATGTATCTATTATACACACACACACACGTATTACATTTTTATTATCCAGTCATTTGTTGTTGGATAGTTAGATTGCTTCCTTCTTTGGAGTGTTGTGAATAAGGCTACTGTGATCATGGGTGCACAAATGTCCAATTGAATCCTGCTTTCAAAAATTCTTTTGAATTCTTTCCCCCTAAAAGTGGAATTTCTGAAACATAGTGATTCTACTTTTAGTTACTTAAGGAATCACTGTACAATTTTCCATAGTAACTGTACCATTTTTACATTCCCATCAGCATTGTATCAGGGTTCCAGTTTCTCATATCTTCACTAATACTTGTTACTTTCTGGTTTTGTTTTTTATTACAGCCATCCTATTGTATGTGAAGTAGTATCTAATTCTTGTGGTTTTGATTTGCATTTCCCCAGTGATTAATGATGTTGAGCATCTTTTCATGTGCTTATTAGCCATTCATTTAACTTCTTTGGAGAAATAGCGTTCAAGTTTTTGCTATTAAACTGCTTGATTGTTTTATAGTTGTTATGAGAGTTCTTTACATATATTCTGGATATTAATCCTTATCAGATATGTGATTTGCACATACTTTTCTCCTGTTCATTGGTTTCGTCCTTTGGTGCACAAAAGTTTTACATTTTGATGTCCATTTTATCTCTTTTTTCTTTGTTGCCTGTGGTTTAGTGTCATATCCAAAAAGTGATTGCTAAATCAATGTCCCATATAATTTTCCCCTTATACTTTCTTCTTTAGACTTTTATAGCTTTGCTGTTATGTTTAGTTAGGTCTTTGATCCACTTTGAATCAATTTTTGGTTTTGGCATGGGGGAGGGCCTAATTTAATTCTTTTGCATGTGAATATCCAGTTTTCTTATCATCATTTATTGAAAAAACTGCCCTTTCCCAAATGACTGGTCCTGGCCTCCATATAAAAAATCATTTGACCACTGATGTGAGGGTTGATTTCAAGGCTCTCTGTTCCAAAAATTGGGGCATGTTGCACTTTCATTTCTATTCTGTTCAAAACACTATTTTTCCTTTGATTTCTTCCTTAAATCATAGATTATTAGAAGTATGTTAGTGTCTAAATATTTGGAGATTTCCTTGATATCTTTTTGTTATTGGTTTTAAATTTAGTTTCATCATAGTCAGAAAACATTTTGTATTATTTAAATTCCTTTAAATTTACTGAATCTTATTTTTTTTAAAATATTTATTTTTTTTTTTAAGTTATCGGCAGACACAACATCTTTTGTTGGAATGTGGTGCTGAGGATCGAACCCGGGCCGCACGCATGCCAGACGAGCGCGCTACCACTTGAGCCACATCCCCAGCCCCTGAATCTTATTTTATAGTATAGGATATGGTCAGTGTTGGTAAATATTTCATGTGCAAATTGAAAATATAAATTCTTTTGTTCTCAGATGAAGTATTCTGTAAATGTCAGTTAGATCCAATTGATGGATGACGATATTTAGTTCAACTAGGTTTGTGCTGATTTTTTTTTTTTTTTCCTGCTGAATATGTCAATTACTGGTGGAAGGGTGTTAAAATCTCTAACTGTATTATTAGGTTGATCTGTTTATCCATGCAGTTCCATCAGTTTTTGCCTTTTAAGTATTTTGACATTCTGATATTAGGTACATACACATTAAGAATTGTTATGTCTTCTTGAAGAATTGATTCCTTTATCATTGTGTAATGACCCTTATTATCTCTAATAATTTTCTTTACTCTGAAGTCTGCTTTTTATAAAACTAATATACGTACTCCAACTTCCTTTTGATTAGTGTTAGCATGTCTTTCTCTGTTCCCTTTAAATTTATTTGTTTACATTTAAAGTGGTTTTTTTGTAAACAGTATATAGTTGTCTTTTTTTAATACAGTCTTACAATGTCTTTTAATATATTTGGATCATTGAGGTTTAAAGTGATTATTGATATAATTGGATTAATATCATATTGTTAATGTTTGTTCGTGTTTTCTCTTCATTGCTTTTCTTTTTTTCTTTGCCTTTACTCTTTTTCTGCATTCTTTTCAGTTGAGCATTTCGTGTTTCATTTTTTTCTCTTCTCTTACCATATTGATAATACTCTTTTTAACTTTTTTTGGTAGTTGTCTGTTATATGCAATATGCAACAGAATCGGGGTCATTCCAGATAAATTTGGCTGGCAATGAAAAGACCACACAAACACAGAAAATACCTTTTTCGGGGTTCAGGACAGCTCTGCAGCCTCAAAAATCTAGCTCCCATGCTGGAGGGCCTGGAGAGCAAGGGAGGCAAGAGGCAGACAAGAGAGCCAGCACACCTGAAACCCCCGATTTATTGGAAGAAGCCATTCATAGAATATTCCACCCAAATAAGGCAAGGGTTTCAGGGAGTTGAGTCTGACTTCATGATATCTTGTGGTCAGTAGATTGATCACCATCTTGGCAAGTCACACCCATCTCAGATTCCATGTGGGAACATAGGCAGAGCAAGAGGAAAGGGCACACACAGCCCAAAGAGCACACAACAACAGGATAGTTCTCCCATACCAGGCTAGTTCTCCCGTATGCTCAAATGGATATAACTCATGCACATAGCCCATGGATGGCTCGACACAATACCTGTATTTTATTTATTTATTTTTATGTGGTGCTGAGGATCGAACCCAGGGCCTTGCACATGCTCGACAAGCGCTCTCCTGCTGAGCCACAACCCCATCCCCATTTTCCTTCTTTCTGAAGAATTTCTTGTCACATTTCTTGCAAAGCAGGTCTGCTGGTGACAGTTTTCCTCAATTTTTGTTTGAAGAAGTGTGATTCTTCTTCAGTTTGAAGAACAATTGAGCTGGGGGCAGAATTGTCGGCTTGGTAGGGTTTTGTTTTGTTTTTGTTTTTAACACTTTAAATAATTTCACTTCGCACTGTTCTTGCTTGCCTGTTTCTGAAAAAATCTAATGTAATTCTTATTTTTGCTTCTCTTTTCCTCTAGCTTTTTTCAACATTTTAAATCTAATATTCTGTAGTTTGAATATACGCCCCCCAGTGTAAATCTTTTGGTATTTATCATGCTTGATGTTCTATGAAGTTTCTGAGTCTGTGGTTTGGTGTTTATTCACTCTAGATTGGTTTTTTTGTTGTGTTGTTTTGTTTTTAGAGCAGTTGTTTTTTCTCCCAGCTTCTCTCCTGTTTGACCCTTATCTTCAAAACATATCTGGAAACTAACACTTACCACCTCCACTGCAGCTGCCTTCAGATTGTTCTTCCTAACTTTGCCTTTAATGTCCTCTTTCATAGCCAAGAGAGAATCTTCCAAAAATTTCCATGGAAACTTGACATTCTCTGCTAAGAACCATCCAGTGATTTCCTGTATCATACCAAGTAAAAGCCAAAATCCTTACCATGGCCCAAAGGCCTGCATTTAACTCTGTTTCACCTCCTACCTTATCTCCTAATCACCACTCTTTGCTCTCCTGTTACAGCACCCTTCTTGTCTTAAAAAAGTCACCAGCAAGCATCTTCAAGATTTTTCCACTTCCCTCAGATGTCTGGATAACTCTGTTCTTTAATTTCCCCTCACTTTTAGATGAAGTTTAAAAGTAAGTATATGCTTAAGTATAACTTTTTAAAAACAAACCTACATGTCTTATGAATTTATCCCCCTTTCATGTTTTATGGTTCTCCAAAACACTTTCCCAGCCAGCATATCACTGGCATTTGGAAAAAATTAAGCCAGCAAACTGGTTGGAGCATTGAGAAGGATAAGAGGGAGCATGTGGTTGGATGAAACTAGAATGGGATTAGGGATCGAACTATGTAACCCTTAAGAAGCCTGGTTAACATTTTGGCCTATCATTAAGTTCTGGTAAATCACTGAAATACCTTACCTGGAAGGAGTCAGAGGACGTCACTGGTGTGATCAAATTTGTTCTTTTACAAAGAACATTCTGTGGAGAACAGATTGGAGGGGAAAGATTGCATCTGGGGAGATCAGCTGAGCAGCTGTTACAGTGATCCAGAGATGACTGATGGCAGCTTATCTAGACTACTAGGGTTGATGGCCATACAAAAGGAAATGTTTGAAACTGTTCAATTCTTTGAAGAAATCCATTTGTAGATATTATCAGCAATTTATATGTCTCTGTAGCCAGATTAAGATTTCCAGCTTAGGGGCTGGGGTTGTGGCTCAGCGCTAGAGCACTCACCTTGTACATGCAAGGCCCTGGGTTCAATTGTCAGCACCACATAAAAATAAATAAATAAAAATAAAGGCATTGTGTACAACTAAAAGAAATAAATATTTTTTAAAAAATTTTCCAGCTTATAGGATCTCTTTTTGATTCCATTTTGAGAAAGTCGAATGGATTGCCCAGTGTAATTCATCTTCATGTTCTGTAAGCCAAATAGTTATGTGCCATTTTGTATATTTCTTAGCATTGGGCACAAAATCAAAGATGCTTGTTTATTGGTAATGTCTAGAACCTGTTCAAATTGAATCATTTCTCATGAAAGCAAGAATTTTAATTGTATTATGATATTTTTTCCATCCTCATCTTAAAAAATTAAGTAGACTTATTGGGATTTAGGATTGCTTCTCAATAGAGTTTTGTTTTCTGGGTTTTTTTTTTTGGGGGGGGGGGGCAGGGAATACCGTAGATTGAACTCAGGGGCACTTAACTATTGAGCCACATCCCCAGCCCTATTTTTGTATCTTATTTAGAGATAGGGTCTCACTGAGTTGCTTAGGGCCATGCTAAGTTGTTGAGGCTGGGTTTGAATTCTTGATCCTCTTGCCTTAGCCTCCCAAACTGAGCCACTGATCCTCCTGCCTTAGGCCCTGGGAACGGGAAGTTGTGTAGAACTTTAGCACTTGTGAGGATTCAAAACTCATAACACTGCCTGTGATAAGATAGATTTGAAGCTCTTAAAGCAAAAAGGCTAACATGGGAATCCTACCAGTAGTTTGCTAATGTGGCATTGTTTTTATCAACTAAAATATTGATTTCTCTTTTTACTTTAATTTGGGAGGGACTAAGTATTAAGCTCTGTACCTAAAGAATGTTATATTGTTTAACTATAAAGAAACTGTAGACTGTTTTAGTCCAACTTCATTTTGTTAATAAGGAAATTGAATATTAATGAAAGCAAATGATGTACAATTTATAAAGCCTGATTTGGGATCCAGATCCTGTAGAAGCTCTTTCTTTTCATGAGTTATTAAGTTCTTTGGTCTTCAACACATACCTCATTTCTCTTGATGTGTATATGCTTTCCAAAGAATTGTAGACCTTTCAGTAAGGTTAAAAAAAAAAAAATCAAGCCAGGCATGGTGGTGCAGCCACGTGGCAGGCTGAGACAGGAGGATTGCAAGTTCAAGGCCAGCCTGAGCAACTTAGCGAGACCCTGACTCAAAGAATAAAAAGGGCTGGGGAGTACCTTAATGGTAGTGCAACATCCCTGATTTCAATTCCCAGTACCACCAAAAAAAAAAAAAAAAAAGAATCAGTATATTTTATTATGCTGCCTCTTAATTTGGGGGTTCTAATCTAACAGTGTATTCATTCTTCTTACCTTTCCAAAA
The DNA here is from genome assembly GCF_021218885.2 of Marmota monax. Lineage (NCBI taxonomy): Eukaryota > Metazoa > Chordata > Mammalia > Rodentia > Sciuridae > Marmota > Marmota monax. Next base: position 7,570,136 of record NW_026693476.1, on the reverse strand, counting down.
TTCTTTTCAGATTACCAGTAACACTATTTACAGGAGTAAGAACTGATAATAGTGGTAGTAGTTATCATTATTATTTTGTTTTGGCAGATGTTTGTCAAGCTCTGTTCCAAGTATTAGATACACATTATTTCATTTACTCTTCGCAGTAATATTACTGGACTATTCTCTTTCTTTATAAGATTAAACCTTTCTTCTTTATCCCAAGTCCCAGTCCTGTTATCATGAGATGTTAAAAGGTTGTCTGGATTATTGAATTAAGAATACTATTGAACATAATGAAAAAGTCCAGAGGCATTAGTGTAGATAGTCTAGCTTTGAATTCAGGCTCAACCTTTTCTTTCTTTTATTCAGTAAATATTTATTGAGTATTTACTGTTTTCCAAATATTGTTCAGGGCACTAGGGATGACATCTTTAAATATTCAGCGGAAATAATGTTAGCCTTAAAGGGTTGCTAAAGACTAAGAGAGGTTAACAGGCAGGGTTGTTTTTTCACTAGTTTTGAAGTTTGTTTTCTTGCCCTCTGAACTGGTTTCTCTGCTCCAGTTTCTCATTCTCTGTTCCATCTAGCTTTTTTTTTTTTTCCTCAAGTTCCTCTTCGAAAAATTAAGTGACTTTCTTCCTCAGATAGGAAAGTTCTGAGTTCTTAGAATATCAGCCTGCTGTTAAAAATATCTTATGTACTCTTTCTTTCACTTTTCACAGTAAATGCTCAAGCCACCTAGGTGTTTTTTAAAAAATAATTTTTCCATTAGATTCTTCAGGACTCTCTTGATTCTATGCCTTTTTTTCTTGGAATTCTATGATTATGATATTCCTTTTACCCTTGCCTCCTTCCTCTCCCTGGACTTGAAGAAATACATACAATGTACATGGAGAAAGATCTCTCCTCTTTCCATGTCCTGTTGCCTCTCAGTTTTCCTCCAAAGGCATATACAAGTCTCTGTACACATACAAGTAGAGATATGTTATTAGCATGTTAGAGTGTGAACTCCGGAGTCAGGCTGAGTGTGATTCGTGGCTTTTTCTTCCCATGTATGAGGCCTTGAGCATATTACTAGTGCCTGCATCATGAGTTATTGTGATGACTTTTTCTTTTTGATGATGCTGGAGACTGCTAAACAGGTGCTCTACCACTGAGGTATATCTCTGGTCCCCATATTATGAGGATTCTTACAGCAGTTCCTGATGCACAGTAAGAACTTAGTAAATATTTGCTATTGTTATTATTCTTATATAAGAAAACATAATATATTGAAAAGAGAATCGTATTTAAAATCTGGAGACATCAGTTTGAATATAGTCACCTGTTTACTTTATGCCTAAGTATTTAATCTGAATTAAACTTTGTATGTTTTGTCATCATTATAATCAGGATAGTGATACATAATTTTGATTTTGATTACATAAAAAATATAAGGGAAAGAGCTTCTAAATGACCAAATGCTATAAAAGTTTCAGTTACCATTGATCATATGGTTTTACTTTTCCTTCCAGGAAAGGTCATAACATTTCAGCTAGATAGAAGAAATGAAATAGTGTGTTCAAAAAATAAAGGTATCAGAAAGTTGTGATACTTATACCTTTTTGCTTTAGAAATTGTTCTAAATTCATACTTTTTCATTTTAAGATTATGAATATAGAGTTTATTTGGCAGTAATGCTAAAAGAAGTATACCTGTCAAGATTTAAAAATTGAGAACTGGGGATGTAGCTCAGTAGTAAACTGCTTGCCTGTCATGCACAAGGTCCTGGGTTCAATCCCCAGCACCGCAAAATAAATTAATTAAATGCTTTTAAAAAGAGACTTCAGAATTGATTATATTTATGTATACCTGGTTGGTGTCTTTAAGGGAAAAAAATGTTTTTTGGTCATCGTGAAGGTATTAGTCACTGTCTTAAAATTTTTTCATAATGGTTTACAAATGTCTTATTTGCCTATGATAATAGTTACTAAAGAATATTCATTTTACTAAGTAGATAGTAATGTGAAAAAGACAGAGTTCCCTATTTCCATTTACTGGTAATGTACTTTTTGATGAGTGACTGTTACTAAAACAGGATATGAGCATTCACTGGTTTTTACAGCTCATATATCCAAGAGCACATGTCATTCCCAAAGGCACAAATATAAGATATTTTTGGATACAGTGATATTCTCCCTTCTGTTAATTAGAGGTATTGTCAGTATTTAGGAGGAAAAAAAATTATAGTTTAAGGGCCTTTGATAAATATTCTTTTTATATTTTTTATAATTTTGATATAAAGAATATATTTTACTTTGGAGATTTAATCTGAATTAAAATTACATAATTTTAGTAAGTTTGAGATTTTTACTTAAAAGTATTTTTTGTTTACTTCCTTTTATTCTACAATATTTGTTTCTCTGATAAGACAAAATGGCCTAATCTGATGATTTCATACATAACCTTGATCACTGACAGTTTAAACTGAAAGGGAGACTATTTTCAAGTATATTAAAACACAGCATACAGTGAATGACAGAATTTCTTTTAGTTAATTTTTGAGTTTCCAAACCATAGAAGTATTATTTTAGATTGCCAATTCATTTGCTTCATGGTATGAAAATCCATAGTAGGAGGAACAGACCTATCACATTTAAGTTGTTTGACAAAAATGTCTCTTTTTTCCCCCCTAATTGTCTTTTTGAAAAAATTCAGAGGATGAATCTTCTTAAACTATATGCTCCTGTTATTTATAGTAATACAAAAACTATCACTTAGGAATTATTTGTATGATTCCATGTAGCAATACTGAGCCAGGAAACATAGTGTTCATACCCAAAATCTATAATTAATATCTAAGGACTTTTTGATGAAGAATGAGATAAAAATTCTTTTTTATGACAACATAGTAATTGAAAATAAGAATTAGATCACAATACAGATATTCTAAAAATAGAATATAAATTAAAATGTTAACAGAGATTGGGATTTACTATATGTGGCAGATAATTTGTGTGAATTTTAATATTTTTTCTCAATGATAGTTAATATTTTATTAAATCCATTATTTTATTGTATGTGAATTACATGAAGCCTTAAAGCAGAATATATGTAAGTTTAGAAGTTTTTCTTTTTAAAGTATGTGTCATGGAAGGATAGCCCCCTTTTAAAAACCATCAATTAATATTGATCTGTTAGAATGTCCATTTACTTATTAGTTCATTCAACAGATAATTATATAACATAATACCATATGCCAATTTTATTGTTTTAGGTAAATGAAACAAATGATCCTTCTCTAATGGAACTTACAGTCTAATTTATGTAGTCAAATAATCACTCGGGTAAAAAATAATTTTTGATTTGAAACAGTGACAAGTATTACTAAGGAAAGATAGCTGTTCAATGAGAGTGTATAAGGTTTTGATTCAAAGCATTCAGGGAAGGATAGCTTATAGAACTTTCACTTGTGCTGAGATATAAGGAGAAGAACAGGCATTAACTAAGTGAAGAAGGGAAAAAAAAAAAAGACATTTCAGGCAGTGGGAATAGTTTGTGCTGAAGAGCTGTAGTAGAGATGAGGGTATCAGATTTAAATAGCTAAAAAGAGAGTGACCTGCATAGAGAATAAGGGTAGAGAAGAAGATAAAGTAGAAAGGGGCCAAATCATTAAGAACTTTGAGGACTTTAACCTTTATCCTTAGAGCAAAATGAAACCTTTTAATCATCTAAGGAGAATGATTACCATGATAAGATTTATATCTTAAAAAGATCATTCTGGTTGTAGTGTAGAACCAATGTACAACATAGAGTGAGTGGCAGTGGACTAGTTAAGAGGCTAATTCAGTAATCCTAGGAGAATAATAATTACTGTGTAGAGTTTGAGTTTTGATAGTAGAAAAAGAAGAGGAAAGGAAAGAAATGGACAGGTTCTCTGCCTACAGGGTAACAGATTCTCCACCAAGGTGATTCCAACACTACTATCTTCCTCCCTGCTTACTTTCTACCTTTAAAAGTGCTACAAAATTCAAAGCATTGCTTTTTGATTAAATTACCACTTTAATTAAAATGGTATTCTTCAAAAACTACTATTCATAATTTCATTTTTAGATGATTATAAAGGAATTTTTCATTAAATATACATTTATGACTTCCCACTTATGAAGATATATGTATTGACTATATGCGATTTTTAAGTAAAGATACCTTTTACAACTGTAAACTTAAGGAACATTATTGGAACTGAAATTGTTAATTTGTGACAGATTCTTCTTTGCAAAAGCATTGTGAATTCCTCTACTACTTATTGTATATTCCTCACCAGGAAGATCACCTTCAATGATTAAGTTTTGACAAGGATCTTAGGACTGATTATAACATTTAATAACAAGAAGCAAACGTGCATGGTTTAATTGGTTATAACCTAACAGTGCTTTAATGTCAATTTTCTACTATTTGAAAAGTGTTTGCTGGGCGTGGTGGTGCATGCCTGTAATCCCAGCAACTCTGGAGGCTGAGGAAGGAAGATCGTAAATCAAGGCCAGCCTCTCAGCAACTTAGTGAGGCCCCTAAGCAACTTAGCAAGACCCTGTCTCAAAATTTAAAATAATAATAATAATAATTTAACAAAGGATGTGGTTCAGTGGTTAAGCATCTCTGGGTTTAATCTCTAATACCAAAAAGGAAAGAAAACAAAAAGGAGAGAAAGAGAAAGAAAAGTAAGTATTCTGAAGGAAAAAGGGAACTGGTTTTTGGTCAAGTGATGGACTATCTTCTTTAATGGTTCCCCAGTGCAAATAATTGAAAATGACAGGAAAAAAGTATAAGGATTTTTTTTCATGTATCAAAGAACTGACATTCTGTAAGACATGTTCAGAGGCTAAAGAGTAAGAACCAGCATGCAGAGCCTATTTTTTGTCTTGAGGGTATTTACTAAACTGGGTAAACGTGAGCTTAGGGTTTTAGTGCCTTAGCAGACTAAGCTCAGTCTATTAAAAGACAGTCCACCAAGTTTCAGTGCCACCCTCAACTTCTGCCAACTATAAGGAAAACTGACTGTCTCAAAACTTGGCACTGAGTTGAAGTGGTGATGCAGATTGGGGAAGGGGTATAACTCTGAAATTTCATAGTTACAATCCATCCATCTCTAAATCACACTTTTTAGATTATCCCCTAGATACCTAAGCTAAAAATAGGATTTATAGTTATGATGGCCAGTAAGTAGTAGCATCAGTCAAAGAGGAGACAGTGTGTAAGCAGTCTGAGCACTTGACAAAAGCAAATGCATATCACAATTAAAAAAAAAAATTTTCATGGTTCAAAAAGGAAAAAAGATATTGAAAACAAAGACCAGCCAAAATAACAGCTGAATTGGACTCCCATTGATTTCATATTTTGTAATTATTAGATATGGAACTTAAGTTGAGTGTTTTAGCTAAATAAAAATGATTTAAAATATATGAATGATGGAATTATAGCTAACTTTTATAGCACTTCCTGAGAACCTCATACTGTTCTGATACTTTATACATATTAATTCAATTTATCTTCACATCTATGATAGGGACTATTATCACTATTTTACAGATTAAATAACTGAGGCACAGAACAAGGAAGTTTGTTGACCAAGGTCAGTGATGGTAGAGCCAGGATTCTAAGCAAGTGGATCCTAAGTTCAGTCTTAACTATTTGTGTACTGCTTATGAGAAAGAAATACGACTATGAACAATTACAGTTAGCTTTGAAAAAAGAACTAGACATGAAATATATAAATAAATTAAAGATTGGCCAACTGAGGTGACACACACCTATATAACCCAGCAACTTGGGAAGCTGAGGCAAGAGGATTGCAAGTTCAAAGTCAGCCTCAGTCAACTTAGCCAGGCTCTGAGCAATTTAGCAAAACCCTGTCTCAAAAATTTAAAAATAGAGGTGGTGGGGGTGGTGGGGCTGTAGCTCAGTGGTTAAGTGCCCCGATACCAAAAAAAAAATTTTTTTCTTTAAAAATCAGTGAACAGGGCTGGGGATGTGGCTCAGCGGTAGCGCGCTTGCCTCGCATGCGTGCGGCCCGGGTTCGATCCTCAGCACCACATACAAAAAACAAAGATGTTGTGTCCGCCGAGAACTAAAAAATAAATATTAAAAGAATTCTCTCTCTCTCTCTCTCTCTCTCTCTCTCCCTCTCCCCCCCACTCTCTCTTAAAAAAAAAAAAAAAAATATTAAAAAAAAAAATATTAAAAATCAGTGAACAAGTTAACAGTAGATTATACTAGAGAAGTAATGAAAAGGAAGATAGTTTGAAAAATAGATAAACCAAAATAAAGAGAACAAGAAAGGAAAATATGTGAGAGAAAGGGAAAAAATGAAAATTGTGGCAGAAATCCTTAGTTTTTCCTTATAACATTTCTTCCTCTATGAATGGATGTGTTGAATGCCCAGGTAAAGCTTCCATTTCACTGCCTTTCTGATAGTGAGGTCTGACTGGGGTAATCAGATTTTGGCAATTTGAGATACAAATGGAAATTACATGTGTGACTTCTAGATTATGCCTGAAGAGGAAAAGGGTATGGATGTCCTTCCCTTCCTCTCTATTCCTTCCCATGAATTGGAATGTAGCATGGTATTGAGCTAAATACCATGTAAAGGAAGGCAATATTTTAAGGGTGACAGAGCACCAAGGTGTACATACTTGGTCTCAGACTGCTAAATTGCCAAACAAGCCCTGGACTATTCCCTTCCAACTGTCATGTGAGAGGGGAAGAAAATGCTTTGATTGCCTAAGCTACTATATAGTCTCATGACAGCACCTTTGTCTACTTTTTTACAAATACAAAAAGAAAAGGTCTCACAGTGGTTTAACCAAAATTCCAGACATGAAGAAAAGTCCAGTAGAGATATTTAAGATTATGAATAAAAATTTCCAAAACTGCAAAAAGATACAAATTAAAGATGTGAAACTAAACAAGACAAATAGAAAGCTAAGCCTGTAAACATTTCATAGGTAAATCTGCAGACAGATCTCAAAAATAGCCAGAAGGAGGGGAAAGATTACTTTAAAAACTGTAATTATGCTAACAACTGACTTACTGAGAGCAAAATAGAAACCAAAAAACCAACAGAGCAGTAAGTACAATGTACTGAGAGTAAATAACTACTAAACTAAAATATCTTTTAATATTAAACATAAAGAATCTTCTGAGATAAATAAAGTCTGGTCATTTTCACCACTAATTGGACATCACTAAAAAAAATGTTGTTTAAAATATAAACTTTAGGTAGAAGGAAAGTGATCTCTGATGGAGGATCTGCAATATTAATTAGAGCAGGGGAAAAAAATATCAAAACCAATAAGCCAGAATATCCAAAGTAAGATTAAAAATTTTTTAAAAAGGGAAGGAAATAAACATAAAAACAACTGAGAGAAATACAAAAGCAGTCTAAATAGAACATCAATGAAGCCAAAATTGGTTATTAGAAAAAGATAATTAACAGTCCTGTTGAAATTGACCTAAATGAAAAAAAAAGAGAGAGAGAAGGTACAGACAATGAAAAAGGATAATATAACTATATGTGCTACAGAAATTTGTTATGAAAGATAACTGGATACATTATCTTTAGGAAATAAGTTCAAATGATAATTAGGTCTGTTGTCATAATAGTATATTAAGTCTTCAAGGCTACTTGTCATACTAGCCAAAAACTTAACTTCTGAATAGGTAAGAGGATTGAATTACAATTTTTAAACTTTAACCTGAATATTTGGAGAATTACAAGGATGCAGTCAATGAATAGGATAACTGTGTCAGTCATACTCTACTAAAGCTCCCCTCTCCTCCAGTACTGAAGATTGAATCCAGGGACACTCTTGGAGCGTCCAAATAAAAGGATTGGGGAATCCTTTTATTTTTAATTTAGAGATAGGGCCTCACTAAGTTGCTGGAGCTGGTTTGGAACTTGTGATCCTCCTGCCTCAGCTTCCTGAGTAGCTGAGATTACAGATTATAGACATGTGGCCCCCACACACAATTTACTAAACATTTTGATGAAGATTTAATTTGGGTTGTAGGTGTATGCATTAAAGTGGTAGAATTTGGGCTCCTTTTTAATTATGTGTATAAGGCAGGAGTATGGAAATACATAAACTCAAGAAATTACGGAAATGTACTTTTAAGAGAGTTTTACGTATTAGTAGTAAGTTTTTGATGCCAGTACCAAAAAGTGATGGCACAATACTGAGAATGATCTATAATTTAGTGTTTTCTTCTCTTAAAAAACATTGTCATCAACTCTGTGGTATTATGTATTTACAATATTCAGCTGAACTAATCAGTATACCTAGGAAAGGTATCATAGTACTAGGCCAAGTGCCTTGTTTTTATGGAGAACTGGTAGCAAATAGTAGTACAGGTTGAGCATCCCTAATTCAAAATTCCAAAATATAAATGCTCCAAAATCCAAACTTTTTGAGCATTCTTAAGTTTGAGATTTTGGAGCATTTCAGATATTGTTTTTGGATTAGGGATACTTAAGCTGATTAAGTCTATACTAATATTACAACATTTTAAAAAATCACAAATCTAAAAATCTTTTGGCCCAAGATTGAGGATATTCAATCTGTAGTTATTTGTGGGTGGGCACTGTGAAGCACACTGTTCTAAACTAACGCACTAGAAAGTCTTAGGTTGATAGCATCTTTCTGTAGGTTAAGAGGACAACTGGTAATCTCCAGGAAGGATTGGGGTTTGTTCTTTTGTTTGGTTTGGTAAAAGGAGTTGGGAAGGAGCAGAGAGAGAAGGGAATGAAACAGATTATAGGCAAGTTTGGGTGAGGAATTAGGTTGATAATTCCAGACTTAACACAAAATATATTTTTAAAAAAGGAAAAAGAAAAGAATACTACTTTACCATGTATTGTTTAAACGAAGTAAAATTCTCATCTGTCATAATTATAATATCTTTAAAAAAAAAGGCAAACTAAAAAGTTTTTTGTCAGCAAAAGAAATAATCTGTGAGGTGAACAGGGAGCTTACATCCTGGGAACAAATTTTTACCCCTCACACATCAGATAAAGCTCTAATCTCTCGGGTATATAAAGAGCTCAATAAGACAAGCACCCAAAAACTAAATAATCCAATCAGTAAATGGGCCAAGGACCTGAACAAACACTTCTCAGAAGAGGATATACAATCAACCAATAAATATACGAAAAAATGCTCATCATCTCTAGCAATCAGAGAAATGCAAATCAAAACTACTTTAAGATACCATCTCACTCCAGTAAGAATGGCAGCTATTTTGAAAACAAACAACAAGTGTGGGTGAGGATGCAGGGAAAAAGGTATACTCATACACTGCTGGTGGGACTGCAAATTAGTGCAGCCAATTTGGAAAGCAGTATGGAGATTCCTTGGAAATCTGGGAATGGAACCACCATTTGACTCAGCTATTCCTCTTCTCGGACTATACCCAAAGGACCTAAAAAACAGCATACTTCAGGGACACAGCCATATCAATGTTTGTAGCAGCTCAATTCTCAATAAACTGTGGAGCCAACCTAGATGTCCTTCAGTGGATGAAAAAATTGTGGTATTTATACACAATGGAATGTTACTCAACACTAAAAAAGAATAAGATCATGGCATTTGCAGGGAAATGGATGGCATTAGAGAAAATTATGCTAAATGAATTTAGCCAGTCCCAAAAAAACATGCCGGGTGTTTTCTCTGATATAAGGGGCATGACTCAAAGTGGGGTAGGGAGGGAAAGCATGGGAGGAAGATTACCTCTAGATAGGGAAAAGGGGTGAAAGTGAAAGGGAGGGAGAAGGGGAATAAGATGGAAGGTGGAATAAGGTGGAAGGAGATGGTCATTGTTATACAAAATACATATATGAAGATGTGAATTTGGTGTCAACATACCTTATATACAAACAGATATGATAAATTATGGTACAAAGGTGTATTAAGAATTGTAATGCAAAAAAAGAGAGCTCATGTATAAGGCATAATTTGGCGTGAACATATATATAGAGTTACAAAAAATTGTGCTGTGAATGGATAATTATGAATGTAATGCATTCCACTATTGTCTTGTATGTAAGAAATAAATTTTTTAAAAAAGGATAGCAGTATAAATCTGAATGAAAGTTTAAAGTAATTGTTATAGATTAAGGAAATAATTGTTCTTTTGTGTTAAGTCTTTTAGTAATACCACTTAATAGTATAAATTTTAAAAATTATGTATTTGTTTGTTTATAGTGCTAGGGATCAAACCCGGGGTCTTGTACATGCTATTACACCCCCAGTCCCAAGCTTGTTTTAAGAGAATAAGAGAGAACTGAAGCCTTTTCAGAGACCAGAATAACAGAATTTAAAACTTTATTATTTGAAAAAGAAGATTGCTTATTGAAAATTAAGATACATAAAGAAGGAGAAATAACTTTTCAAAAAAATAAAGGAGTATAGAATGGAAGAGGAATTCTCTTTATTCTATTTACAGCAGTGGGCAGAAGTGAAACCCAGCAGGTGGCCACTACAAAGAAACAGCAATGTAAAGATCTTTCCAACAATTAGACCATCCTAAAATGGAATGATTCAGAGGGCTAAAAAACCATGTTTAAAGCCATTTTTTACAGTAGATTGACATTAAAGAAACGATTACTGTATTTCAGGTATTTTGTTGTTAAATACTGACCTTAGCATTTAAAATAAGACAAAACCCAGCTATTCATATAAGATTCACTATATGTAAGTTAAGTATATTGTATTCTAGGTCTTTTCTAAGTCTGTCTGCACTCATTTTTCATAAAATAAACTCTTATCATTTGTGGTTAGCAAAATTTTCCTTTTATTTTATTGTGACTACTAATCTTTTTTTGTCTTACTCCCTCTATCTTTGTTTATCTCCCTTTCCTATTGTTTCTTTATTTTTCAGTTTCTGGCTAATTGCATTAAGTTTTCTTTGCCCAGTTTTCCTCCCTCCTCCCCCTCTCCCCCCTCCCCCTCTCCTCCTCCTTTTTTTTTTTTTTTTTTTTTTTTTTTTATTTTGTACTGGGGATTGAACCCAGAGGTCTTTTATCACTGAACCGCATTCCCAGCCTTTCTTAATTTTTATTTTGAGACAGGATCTCACAAAGTTGTTTAGGGCCTCACTAAGTCACTGAGGCTGACTTTAAACTCCCAGTCTTCCTGCCTCCTGAGTCACAGGAATTACAGTCCTGTACCACCTCATTATTTTTAAGTCATATATAAGTTAATTATTGGCATTACATTTTCCAATTATGTAGACTTGTATTTTTTTTAATATGTAGAGAGAATGAGTGTCAATATCATTGCCTTTTCTTCCCTAACTTCTCCCAAACCAAAATGTTGGGGTAATAAGGGTTTGTTTTGTTGTTCCTCCAGATTTTTGCACATATATGGTGATAATTAGATTTCTAACTTTACTTTTTATTAATTTTTTGTGTGTGGTTTTATGTTTCTTTTGCACATCACTTTCCTTGTTCTATTGGAATAGCTCCAATAAATATTTTTAAAATATTTTTAACATATTTTTATTAATAGTTCAGATTTCTTAATTTCCATCTTGATTTCTTCCTTGACCCATTTATTATTTAGAAGAGTTTAATTAATAAACATTTTTGGGATAATGTAATTTTATTTTTGTATTGATTTCAAGTCTAGCTGTACTGTAGTTAGAAAATATATCCTATATTATTTCAGTCCTTTGAAATTTGCTACTTGATTTATGGCCCAAAATAGTCTGTTCTAATAAATGACTGGTATGCACTTGAAAAGAATATGTAGTTTGCAGTTTGGGTATAGTATGTGTATGTGTGTGTATGTAGTTGAGTTGATTTGTTTTCTGGTCAAGTCTTATATATCCTTTTTTGTAAAAAAATATTGTCTTCCTTTTTCTATTAGTTACTAAGCCAGTTTTGTTAAAACCTTATCATGATTATAATCACATAGTTTTCTCTTTAATTTTGTCAACTTTTTCTTGATATGTTTTGCTTTATAATTACATTTTATTTTCTTATCTAATATTTATTTATATGTTAATAAAGTTGATGTACTGATATATTTGTATTATTCATCTGTTCTTTATTGATTGATTAATTGGGGGGCACTGTAAAAAACTCAGTTTCCTGGATTTGGAATTAGGGAGTGGCACAATGGGGTAGATCTGGTGTAAGGTCTTTTTTTATTTTTATTTTTTTTATTTTTTTAGTTGTAGTTGGACACAGTATCTTTATTTAATTTATTTATTTATATGTGGTGCTGAGGATCGAACCCAGGGCCTCACTCATGCTAGGTGAGTGCTCTACCACTGAGCCACAACCCCAGCCCCTAGCATAAAGTCTTAAATGATATTGCAGTCAGATAGTGGCTCTGTGGGATCATCCTGATGATGTCTTTATTTATAAGTGTAGGAAGACTTGAACAGCTGGGGCTCATTAAGCAGTTTACTGTGATCTTTCCACAGTGGTGGCTTCAGGATAGCCTGACAGCTCCAGGATCCAAAGGTGTGGATCCCAGTAGGGAAAGACCTTGGAGGTCGTTCTGGCACCTTTTGTAACCTGTCTTCAGAAGTTAGCATCATTTCTGCTCCTCTGTTTGTTACGGAAGGTCTGTCAGTATTCAAGAGGAGAGGATTGTGATTTTCCTTTCTAGAAACTTTTTAGCATTTTGTTTTCATTTTTAGTGCTTTTAAATTTTAACTATGTTCAAATGTGAAGATAGATACATATATACATACACAGACACACACATACACCCCACCATATTTGGCATTCAGTGGACACTTTGAATCTGAAAATTTCTAACTTTCTTAGTTTACCTATGAAATTGTTCTTCTATTATTACTTTGGTTCTCTATTTTCTTTCTAGACTTACTGTTAGGTAGCTGGTGGAACTTTTAGATCTATACTTCTGCTCTCTTGTTGCTATAATAAAATACCTGAGTTTGGGTAACTCATAAAGGAAAGATCATTTTGACTCACAATTGTGGAGGCTGGGAAGCTCAAGAGCATGGTAACAGCACTGGTACCAGTATTAGTGGGGGCCTTCTTTGCTGCAACATAACATGGTGTAGAGGGCATCACATGGCAAGACAGTAAGTGAGCCAGAAAGAGGTCACTTTTATAACAAAGCCACTCCTGAGATAATCCAGTATTTTGTTAATCTGAATGACCAGAGTCCTCATAACTCAATCACCTCCTGAAGGCCCCACCTTTTAAGTACTATTAACACATGACTCTGGGGCCTACAGGGGACACATTCAAATTATATCAGCCCTCCATAGCTTTTTTTTTTTTTCCCTGTTCATATCTTTTGAGCTTGGTTAGGCTTAACCTCTCTGACTTATCTCTAAATATGAGGATAATAGTCCCCACCTCATTGGAATGTTGTGAGACTTAGACATATATATACATATAAAGTGCTTAACAGTATTTTGTACATGGCAAGTAGACAGTAATCTTTAACAACTGATTTCTTCTTAATCTTTTCTTTTTTAACTTTTCTTGCCCAGTACTGCTGTTGTTAAACAAATGTTTTCTCTGATAAACTAGAACAGGGATAGCAAACTTTTTCTTTAAGGAGCCATATAATAAATATTTTAGGATTTTAGGGCCATATGGTTTATGATGCAAATATAGTTGGCTGTTTGTATCCTCAGGTTTGTAAATCCATGGATTCAGACAACTTTGAATCCAAATACTTGGGAAGGAAAAACTGCATGTATGTACTTTTTCCTTGTCATTATTCCCTAAACAGTGCAACTATTTATACAACAACTATCTATATAACATTTACATTGTATCAGTATTTTTAAGTAATTTGTAGATTTAAAGTATACAGGACAATGTGCATAGTTTATATGGAAATATTATGCCATTTTATATCAAGGACTTGAGCACCTATTATGTGTTTTGCTGTATAAGGTAGGGGAATTATTCCCAGAACCAGTCCCACATTTATATAATAGAATGACTGTACATTATGTCTGGTGCATTTCTTGATATATACATTTTTCTTCCACCAAAGTGTACCAATATTGAGAGGATTAGAAACAAGAAGGGTATCATGGTGAAGAATCCATCAATGAGATATTACTTATATAATTTTATATTATAGGAGGTTGAATTTTCATTATATATACTATGAAGATGAGTGTTTTAGAAATTTAAATCTTACTGTGATTTCTGTATTCACTCTCCTTTCCCCACAGCATGCTATGTATGAGCACTTGTCATGGTTTTGTTTTGTTTTTTGGTGCTGAGGATCCAACACGGGGTTGTTTTTGTTTTGTTTTGTTTTGTTTTTACAAATATTAGGCAAGTTCTCTAACATGAAGCTATACATACACCCAGCCCCATTTGTCAGTTTTAAAATATTCATGATATCTATGAATATTTAAAGATAACAATATTTTTAATAATCTATCCTTGATGTTCCTTAATGTAAAAAGTTATTGCTCCAAAATTCTTCACCACAACTGAATTTCTTTTAGTGAATTTTGTGTCGTAGGTTAAGTTGTGTGGGAAAAGCTTTTATCCTGTAATTCTTTAGTTTATGTATTTTAAAAATACAGAGACAACAAAATTGGGATTGATTTGCTTCCCAGAAAAAAAGTCTAGTTATATTATTTTGTAAAAGAAGTAGTTTTGCTGAAGAAAGAATGAAAAAATAACTTTGACCATAATATTAAGAACCCAAGATTGACTTAAACATAGCTTAATGTTTATTCCTGTCCTCCGTATTTGTAAAGAAATCTTAACTAGAGTAAGAAGTTTTCTGGTGCTGTGTTGGGAGTGCAGGGCACAAGAAATTTCCATAAAGAGGCATAGGATTTGTTTGGAAGGACATAGTGTTTTTTTAACTTGGCAATAATGAGTTAGAACTCACTCCCTCCCTTTAGAAAGAAAAATAACTCTAGTTATTCTTATTGAGAATTTATGAGCCACGTGCTTTATTGTAAAGAATTATTTTATTCTTGTATTTGCAAATGTGCTTATATGTATTCATTCATAGACATTTTTTATGTGTACAGAAAATTTTCTATACATACAGAATCTGAAAAATGACTTTGGAACTTGTATGTTTTACCACTTGAGTTAAGGAACAGGGGCCAAATATTTTCTTGTTGCAGAATACCCAAAATAATATCATCTCTGGGTTCTCTCCCTAATTTCTGTTGCCTAAGAAAAGCTGGAGCCATTTGAGGAATATAAATGAGCCTTGCTATACTAGTATGTCTTTTGAAAGACATACTATTAAAAACAACAGCAGCCCCCAACTAAGAGACCTGGAAAAGAATAGAAGGATATTTCTGCATTAAAATATATACACTATTATTTAACTGTCAGCATTTTATTTTCGTGGAAATGAGGTAACCACCTAATACAAATGGCATTGGATTCATAATGTCCAACACAAACCTACTTTACCCTCCCCTCCCCTTTCTTTGTTTTTTCCCCCTTTAAATCTCTGTAATAAAATGTTATTTGTCAGAGATTAGCTTTCTTCTCTTTTCACTGAGTAAGTGCTCTTTGGTTGATCTCATCTACTGCTATGGTTTTAATTGTACCAAATTTTATAACAATGACATCTGAGTCTGTGCCTCAAGTCCATTGATTTCTTCTTTGTGTCCAGACTTGGATTTTAAAATAGCCATCAGAATCCACTATATGCTTTTCCCATAGGAATCTCAGGCTTAATTTTCTCTAAGAAATCATGTAGTAGTCACTCATTGTGTCCGGTTCATTTTGCTGAGCATGTTTTTAATATTTGTCCATGTACTTATCAAGAGTTCATTCCTTTTTATTACTGAATAGTATTCCATTAATTTGGTGTAGCACAATTTATTTACGCATTCACCTCTTTTTTTTTTTTTTTTTTTTTTTTAAAGAGAATTTTTTAATATTTATTTTTTAGGTCTCGGCGGACACAACATCTTTGTTTGTATGTGGTGCTGAGGATCGAACCCGGGCCGCACGCATGCCAGGCGAGCGCGCTACCGCTTGAGCCACATCCCCAGCCCCACGCATTCACCTCTTGATGGATACTTGAGTTGTTCCTATTTTGCTATTGTGATCAAAAATTAGGGTTGAAGTTCTTCCAATCCACCTCCATCCTCAGCCAATTCCAGCTTAACTTGTTTAAAATACTATTTTTTACACCCTGAATTACTTTTGGCCCTCTATTAATGATCTATCGATGGTTAGCGGGTTCACCCAAACTTACTGACTTAAAATAAATATATAAATCTTGAAGGCAGTGTATTACTTCATTTTCTCACAGTTTCTGTGGCTCAGAGTGGCTTAAATGCAAGGCTCTGGCTCATGATCTCATGAGGCTTAACTAAAAAACCACAAGATATGTTTCAAAGGTGGCTGGCTCACTCACATGGTTGACAGGTTGTTGCTGGCTATTGGTAGGAAGCTTCATTTTCTCTTCAGGTGGCTCCTGAAGGACTGGTTAAGTGTGTATGTGGCATGGTAATTTACTTCCCTCACTGATCTAGCAGATCACAACACAAGCCGCAAAACCTTTTAGGAGCTACATTTGGGAATTACATGCTTTTGTCACCTCCACCATATTATGTTGCTCACCCCATCCAATCTTGATTCAGTTTGAGAGGGAACTACAGAAGGTGGAGGTTGAGACAATTGGGGACCATTTTGGAGGATGAATAATACAGTCCTTTTATTTAAAAATGAATGAATATATGTGCATGGTTCTACTCATGGATGTAATTTGGTTCTACTAATCTGTTTTTCATTATGCTAATATCATACTATATTTACCTTTATATAAATCTTGAAGGCAGTGTAATATTTTGTTCTTTTTCATAACATGTTGGTTATTCAGTTTCTTGCTTTTTGAGGTAACTTGCTTTTTTATACAAAAGTCAATCACTGTGTTAGTCCGCATTTCATTGTTGTGACCAGAATACCTGATATGAACCACTTAAAGAAAGAAAGATTTCTTTTGGCATATGGTTTCAGCCCATGGTCAGCTGGCTTCATCGTTTTGGGCCTGAAATGAGGTAGAGCATCATAGTAGAAGGGCATGGCAGAGGAAAGCTGCTCAGCTCATGACAACAAGGAAGGGAGGGGAGGGGGAGAGGCATACCAACGGTGGTGGTGGGGGGTTGGTGTAGGTGGGGAGCTGGGGACAAGATATAGTCCCCAAGGGCATGTTCCCAGGAACCCACTCCCTTCTACCACCTCCCACTAGTCCACTCAAATTATAAATCCCTCTTATGGATGAGGTCAGAGTCCTCACAATCCAGTTACCGCCCATGAACCTCATCTCTGAACACTGATGCTTTTGAGGTCAGCTTTCGAAATGGGCCTTTGGGGGACAATCCAGGTATAAACCATAATTGTTACCTTGTAAGTTTCTACACAAAAAATGAAATCTGCTGATTGGGATTGCATGGAATTTGTAGATCAACACAAAGAGAATTGACATCTTAACAATATAGGCATGTCTTAACATAATATAGCATATCTGTCTTTAGGTCTTTAATTTCTTTCAGCCTTGTTTTGTGTGTGTGCGCACGCGCCTTGCCCATAGTTTGTTAAATTCATTTGTAAGTAGTTTATTTCTTATTGGATGCTTTTGTAAATTATATTATTTTTTAATCTCATTTTTCAGTTCTTTGATATATAGATATTCAGTTGCTCTTTTATTTTTGTATCAACCTTTTATCCTGCAACTTTGCTAAATTCATTTATCAGTCTGACAACTTCTTTGTATATTCCTTAGAATTTTCAGCATACAGCATCATGTCATCTATGAATAAAGAACAGTTTTACTTCTTCCTTTTGCATAGGCTAGAACCTATTATGCCTGGTTTAGTGTGATATTGTGCCTCTTCCCCTCCCCCCGCTTCCTTGTTGTCATGAGCTGAGCAGCTTTCCTCTGCCATGCCCTTCTACTTTAGAATAGACATATAGAGTAAGAACAAAGAAAGCACTTGAAAAAAAATCCATTCATTCCTGAGGACCTATATTAAATACTAACACTCTTGAATGTAAGAATAGGGGCTGGGGTTGTGGTACAGCGCTCACCTAGCACGTGGCTGAGTTCGATCCTCAACACCACATAAAAACAAATAAACTAGAGGTATTGTGTCCAACTTCAACTAAAAGAAGAAGAAGAAGAAGGAGCATGAAGAAGACCTGAAACCTGTTTGAGAATAGTCAGACTAGAGTAACCTAAAATGCTAATAACTGCCTAAAATAGGTAAAGATTCTTAATCTAAAATCCCCAGCACTTGTATTAAAAACACACAC
The DNA here is from genome assembly GCF_021218885.2 of Marmota monax. Classification (NCBI taxonomy): domain Eukaryota; kingdom Metazoa; phylum Chordata; class Mammalia; order Rodentia; family Sciuridae; genus Marmota; species Marmota monax. Next base: position 7,551,868 of record NW_026693476.1, on the reverse strand, counting down.
ACACACACACACACACACTTTTTTTCCCCCTTAACCTCTGAATGAAATTTGATATTTCCTTTTATATTGAATTCAGGCAACAAACTACAGGAATAATATTAGCAGCAATTTTGTCACTAGTAAATCTTACTCTTAACTTTCCCTATATTCTTATTCAGAAGTTTGTTTCTTGAAGGGACATGTAATTAGGTCTTGCTTTTTTATCTTGCCTTTGAATTGGGAGTGTTTGGATGGTTTGCATTGATGCAATTATGTATTTGGTTTTAGTCTTGTTTGCATTTTTTCTTACTTTGAATTGAAGTATTTTTAAGTTTCTTTTAATTTTTAAAATATTTTATTTCAGCTATTTCTTTAATGGTTACATCATCTTATCTGCAAACAGGTTTAATTTTACTTCCTCATTACTTATTTGTATACATTTTGTTTCTTTCTCTTGCATAATTTCTCTGGCTAAAATTTCTAGTACTCCATTGAATATGAATGGTAAGAGTAGACACCCTGGTCTTGTACCTGATCTTTGAGGAGTACTTTCAGTTTTTCCCCATTCAGAATGATGTTGGCTCCAGGTTTGTCATATATGGCCTTTATTATGATGAGGTATGACCTGTTTAAATTACTCAGGGCTTTTTAAATCATGAAGGAATGTTGAATTTTATCACTTTTTCTACATATATTGAGATGCTCATCGGATTTTTATCCTTGATTCTATTAAATGATGTATTATGTTTATTGATTTGCATATGTTGAACTAGCATCATTGGAATGAAACCAGCTTGATCTTTGTATATGATCTTTTTAATGTGCTGTTGAATTCAATTTACAAGTATTGTTGAATTTTTGCATCTGTATTCATTGGGGATATTATTGTATAGTTTTCTTGTTTCCTTGTCAGGTCTTGGTAGCAGAGTCATACTGGCTTTGTAGAGCAAGTTTGTAAAGTTTCCTTCCCTTTCTGTTTTATGGAAGAGATTGAGGAGCATTGGTATTCATTCTTCTTTAAATTTTGGTAAAATTCAGCTGTGATGACATTTGGTCCTGGGCTTTTCCTTGGAGAATTTTTATTACTGATTGAATCTTATTACTAGTTATTGGCTTATTTAGAGTTTTTTTTAATATCCTCTTGGTTTAATTTTGTCCAGAAATTTGACTCTTTTCTCTAGACTTTCCAATTTGTTTGCATAAAGTTTAAGTGATTATTGAATCATTGAGATTTATTCTCATTCACCATTTAAGTTTGCTGATGAATTTATTTCTCCTTTTTCTTTATTTTTAAGGAAGGAATCTAAAAAAAAAAAAATCTTTATTTTACTTTGATTCCTGAAGAATATAGTCATTGTATTTATTTAGCTTTCTATATTGACTGTTTTTTCCATATCTTAAAGATGGTCCATTTTTTTCTGTCTTAATGGCTTTCCAAGAAGTCTGTATTTTTGTTTATCGTCTTCTTTTTCCTTTTCACTTTTTTTTTTTAATGCTGCTAGAATGGCGCATGACCTCACATATGCTAAGCATGCACTGAGCCACACCTGCAGCTCATCAATCTCTATCTTTTTAAAATTGAAATATAATTGTATCTACTTGTGGGGTACACTGTGGTGTTTTGGTATATGAACACATCATGGAATGATTAAATCAAGCTAATTAATATATCCATCACCTCACATACTTAATCAGAAGGCTTCAATTTCTGAGGCACATTTTTAAGTTTGAAGAGAGATCTTCTTCGTTTGTTTCATACTTTGGCAGTGAATGAACAGAAGCCTTAGAGTTGGTACGCTGATTCAAGGTTCACTGTCCTTGAACTTTGACTAAATACTTCAGAATATCGGTTCCTCACATCGGGATTGTTCTCAGTTACCCTTTCCAATGCAGTAAGCTACTGAACACTCACCCCAGCATAGCACTAAACATCCTACTCTCTGGAGCAGGGGATTCTGCAGCTTCATCAAGAGGTCTGAGGCTGTACTGTCTGGGGTGAGTTTAATGCCTGATGTATAAAGCGTTATGATTTTTTCTTTTTTTAATATATGTCAAAGATTGACAATGATTATATACTTTTCCTTTTGGCTTTTTTTTTTTTTACCCTGGGCCTCTTAACCACTGAGCCATATCTGCAGCCCTTTTTAGTTTCTATTTTGAGATGGGGCCTCACTAAGTTACTTAGGGCCTAAGTTGCTGCAGCTGGCTTTGAACTTGTGATCCTCTTGACTCAGCCTCCTGAGCTGCTGGGATTACAGGCATGCACCACCATGCCCTGCTTCTTTTTGACTTTTATTCAGGGATACATATTAGTTTAACTTTGTTCCTAACTAAACTTTGTTCTTTTCTAAACTTTTTATCTTAAAAAACTTAAAAGATCTTTTTTTCTCTCTTTGCTATCTTTTTTTAGGAATTTGATTATTATGGCCAAGTGTTCTAGCTGTTTACTATGGAATGAAAAGTGTGATCCTTGTTACTCCACCAAGGCCACTGGAAATTATTTATTGTCTTTTTAATCTTTTAGTATAGCCATGAAGATAAAAAAAATAAAGTTTATGTTCCTTTTATTTTCTGCAGCCTTTTGAGCCTTAAGTATATTATTAACACCTGCTGATAAATGTAACAGTTTCATCTGATCTATCGTATTTCTATCCTAATAATTTTCAAGATGACATTTTACATGGTTTAGCTATAATATGATATAAAATTACTGTCTGATGTGCAGGCAAATAGCATATACTTTATATTAAAGCTCATGAGTGACTGTTTCAAGAAAGTACATAAATGGTTTAAGTTATGGCTTTAAAAAGAATTGGATTCATGATTATAGTTATAACACAACTATTGGGTGTTTTGTTTTGTTTTGTTGTGGTGGTGGGGATTGAACCCAGGTCCTTGCAAATGCTAGGCAAGCACTTGACTGAGCTACATCACCAGCCCTTTTACATTCTGAGACAGGATCTTGCTAAGTTGCCATGCTGGTCTTCAATTGGAATCTTCCTGCCCCAGCTTCCCAAGTACCTACAATTATAGGCGTATATCACCACACCTGGCCTCAACTACTGGTCTTAATCTTATTATTTTCTGGTCACTCTTAGAAGTAACATGAAGAGGTTTATAACTGATGATCTTCATGAATTAAAATGTCTGGCTATTGTTGTGAAAACCTAGCTAAAATCTACAAAAGTTCTTGAATGGTATTAAGGGGAAAAAATAGCAAAACAAAACAAAATCACTGTTCTTAGCATATTTGTTAATTTTTAAAATTATTTGTGTGTTGTTTTTTTTTTTCCAGATTGTCAGTATTTAAACAGACCACATCATGCGTGAGTACAAGCTAGTGGTCCTTGGTTCAGGAGGCGTGGGGAAGTCTGCTCTGGTAAGTTAGCCACCTAACTATACCAATTAGTATAATAAAAGCAGAAGTCTGGCATTTGCTTATTTTCATACTTAAAATCACAAAGGGGAAAAGGTGGCATATTTTACATACCTAGTATCTATCCAACAAGAGACAGGGAATTAACCAAAGATGTGTGGTTTTATATTGATTGGTCATATTTTTATTATTTTTTATTTACCAAACATTTATCAGATACTTTATATATTAAGCTCCAATTTCATGATTCAGAAATGAATAAGATTGTTTTTATTTTTAAGAATTTACATCCCATTGGAGGAAATTGTTTATTAAAGATTGTAATGGAGTAAGTCCTCCTCTGGCCCCACCCCAAACTTATGTAGAATGAAATTTATATTTTGCATACATGCTTATTCACTCAGTAAATAATTATTGAGCTTCCCACAGTGTCAGACTCGGGGGTCCTAACAGTAAACCAAAACAGCCACAGTCTCTCTTAGAACATTCATTAAAGATAATAAATACACAGTTAAACAAAGAGTTGCTTGATTATAGTTGTGGGAGAGGTGTTCTGAAAGAAGAATGTTAAAGGCGAGCATGTCATAAGTGTATCTAAACATTTGAACAACTGAGAGAAGGGTCAGTATAGTTGGAGCAGGAGTGAATAGGGAGGAGTAGAAGGAAATGAGGTAATAGGTAGGCAAAGTCCAGATCATGATTTGAAAACTGTGTAAGAACTTGGAGTTTACTTCTGATAACAGTGAGAAAACATTGAAGACAGAGTTGTTTTTTTTTTGTGGAAAAAGGGCAGTTATTTGAATGGATATGTTTGAATGAGTGCATTTTGACTGGTCACCATAACTTTGAGGAGGTTCAGAATGCATTTGGGATAAAATTGGAAACTAATTAAGTATATTAGGTTATTGCTTGCAAAGCTTAGGATTGGAGCTATGGTGTGAAGAAAAGACACATAGATGATTTGAGTATTAAATAGGAAGTAGAACTGACATAATTTTGTGCTGGATTGATAT